>NC_089595.1:53799229-54115665 GCF_019320115.1 Miscanthus floridulus | reverse complement strand
TATATATATCAGTGGTTTCTGGACTTGAGAAAATTTGTAATGAGTGCTATGTGTGACTTACATAATAGTCATATTTAATTTACATAAGGACTATGCATGCTAGAATGAGAATATTTGATGTGATGCTTTTATATTTATTCTTGTGTGATATATCTTGTCATATGCATCACGGTTTTCACTTTGTCACACACACATGCACCCCACGGATGCAATGATTTAGGGGGAGTCTCCTATATGTTTTAGTATGTGCAATTGATATTTGAGGTCATTTTGTGAATTTCTAATCTTAAGCATCATATTTAAGGGGGAGCCTCTCATAAATCATTGAACCCAAAAGTTTAAATGTTTTTATCATTTTGTAAGCTTTAATCAAGTTGTCATCAATCACCAAAAAGGGGGAGATTGAAAGTGCATCTAGCCCTTTAGTGGGTTTTGGATGATTGAATGACAACATGATTAAAGGACTAACCCGTTTGCTAAGTGTGAACAGGTAATAGGTTATCTCACAGGTACTTAATGAAAGCCAAAATGATGTGTTGTTGTATAAACAATCTAGTTCAAGCACAAGACAACAATGCAAATGGAATTCATGCTAAGGCTTAGTTATTGTGTGATTTCCATGTACTATGTGAAAGCAAGCTCGTGATTATTAGTTAATGAGACATGAGGGATTGCATATGGATTGGTCTCATATTTGAAGCTTGCTAGATTGAAATGAAAATGATAACAATACATGAATGGATGATTCAACACAAGATGTGACTTGATGGCTTGAGATGGTGAAGATAGCAAGGAAAGGCTTTCGAGGTACTAAGCAAGGGTGAAGGGCAAGCGACGGCTTGGCGGCCGAAGAACCTAGCTAGGGTGAAGAAGAAAGTACTTGCATTTAGTTGAGGTACTAATCAAGCTAAGATGGTCATATTGATGTGAAGGATCAAATCTATAATGAAGTATTTGATGGAAGTGACTTGATACATTTGGGATTATTCAAACTTGATGAATGGAATCAAGTCACATGCTCGAGATGGCTATGCTCAAGTGAAAAGATCAACATCAACATGTTAGCACCCTTACTTGATGAAGATTGGAAGGGACGGCATCAATTCAAAAAGAACAACTCAAGTGGTACAAATTCATATTTCCGTTTATCTTGAGTTTAATAGGTATGCCGTTCTATTAAGAGGGATGCATCATGTTGATAGATAATGTTTCATAAGTGCTCAAGCCAACCCATGTGAGTTTTGAGTATTTGAGCGACAAAAGTGCTAACTGATTTCTTGCTGGTCTGGCAATACTAGACGTGTCCGGTATTCATACCGGATGTGTCCGGTATTTGTCCAGCAGCTGTAAAACTGTTGTTCTCGGGTTGGTTCGTCGGGAGTTCCGACGTAGGTCGGGAGTTCCGATGGTCGGGAGTCCCGGCATGGGTCGGAGTTCCGACGTCTCGCACTTCAACTGACTTGGAGGGCTCACTGTGCTGGTCATACCGGACGTGTCCGGTATTCATACCGGACGTGTCCGGTATGGATGACCAGAGGCCAACGGCTAGTTTTCAAAAGTCGTGAGGGTCGGGAGTTCCGACATGCGTCGGGAGTTCCGACATCTCACTAACCTTAACTTAGTTACATGTTTTTCAAATATGCTGAGGGTCGGGAGTTCCGACGTAGTCGGAGTCGCGTGAGTCGGGAGTTTCGACGGTCGGGAGTCCCGGCATTCATCGGGAGTTCCGACACCTCACAACTTCACTGTAACTTAGTTACCGTTGGCGCAGTGTGAGTCATACCGGACGTGTCCGGTATTCATACCGACATGTCCGGTATTGCAACCGCTATAAAACGGCTAGTTTTTCAAGGGGGCTATAAATACCCCCAAGCCTCCACCTTTGGAGGCTGTTGATTCTGCTGAGATAGACACACGTTTTTGAGCCTTGCCAACTCTCCTAAACCCCCTCTTAGTGTGTGTGTGATCCAAATTGCAAAATCAATTTGTGGGTTGAGAAAGAATTTGAAAAAGAGAGCAAGCCACCACTTGAGCACTTGTGCATATTGTTCAATCTCATGATTCGCATTTGTTACTCTTGGACTCTTCGGTCCTAGATGGCTAGGCGTCGCCGGAGAGCAACCGAGAGATTGTGGTTGCTTCGGAAAGTTCGTAACGGTCGATTTCGCCGCCTCGGAATCATTTAGTGGAAGGAGGAAATGGAGTTGGAAAAGACTCCGGCTAGAGTGACCTTCGTGGTACCCTCTAGGGTTGACCTTCGCTGGGTCGCCCGCAGCCCCCTCAACGGAGAGTAGGACTCGAACGAGTCCGAACTTCGGTAAAACAAATATCGTGTCTTAATTTGCATTTCATTTGATATTTGTGTTGCTCTAGCTGTGCTGCAGGTTCTCTGTGTATATTGTCATCTCCATTAGGTGCCTACAGTTTGGTTTGAAGATAGAAATCGAAAGGAGCAAGTTCGGGGCTGATCTGCAGAAATCGTGTATACTGGACACGTCCGGTATTCATACCGGACGCGTCCGGTATTTCCTACCTGCACTGAAAATATTTATTCTTTGTTCTAACTTGGTGTTGCAGGGTTGTAGCTTCTAGATATATTCTTTATATCTTGTTTACTTTGTGGCTAACTTGTGAGGGGTGGTAGTACTCTTGATTTGGAGTTTCCATTTTGGAAACTCCCATTTCTAATTGTTCCGCATTTAAAGGTGTTAATTATCAGAAACGCCTATTCACCCCCCTCTAGGCGGCATCCTAGGTCCTTTCAATTGGTATCAGAGAGAGGTTCTCACCTAAAGCTTCACCGCCGTGAGAAAAGGATGTCGACGCCTATCGAGTTGGAGCCGGTGCTTCTCCAAAATGATGGTTCAAACTTTCTACCTTGGTCAATTCATGTACTCAATGCTTTTAGACATATTAGTCCTATTGTTGAGCATATTGTGTTTGCAAGCATACCTCTTCCTATAGTTGATTGGAGCAACTATAAGAATTTATCAAAAGAGGAAGAGATATGCGTGCAACTCAATGCTCAAGCTATTAATATCATTTTAAGTACATTGAGTGCAGAGGTTCAAGATGAGGCAATATTCAATGGACAACCACCTCCGGAGAGTGCTCATCTCATTTGGACCAAACTCGTTGAGTTATATGGAGAATCCAAATGCGATGATGCACTTGAGGTCGAGTCAATGGAAAGTATGTCCATTGTGTCTTCATGCAGCAAAGAAGCCTCACAAGACCTCATGAGCACCGAGCCGGAGCAAGAAGTGCAAGCAGCACATGACATGCTGTCTGCCTGCACATACCGGACATGTCCGGTATGCCTACCGGACGTGTCCGGTATTACCGAGGCAGCAGACCAGCAAGCAGCTGTTTGCAACGATGCTCAAGCCCGGTGGCAACCAAGTGATGAGTCAATCTCAGTATCTCATGATACTCATCACTTGTGTCTCATGGCCAAGAAAAGCAAGAAGAAGAATAACAAGAAAGATCAAGAAAAGGAGAAGGCTCAAGTGGATGATCAAGATAAGAGTGATATTGAAGTTGAAGACAACTACAACCTTGATCATCTCAACCATAAAGACAAGTTTATCATCATGAAGATAGTTGAAAAGAATGATGAGCTTGAAGAAGAGATTGAGAAGCAAGAGCAATCGCTTCAAAATCAAGAAAAGTTTCTCATCTCCAAATTGCAAGAGCTAAAGGCAATAAATGAGAGGTATGAAAAATTGTCAATTGAGCATGCTTTAGTTACTAACTCCTCTTCTAGTGTTTCACAACTAGAGAAGGAAAACTTTGAGCTCAAGGCAAGGCTAGATGAACTATCAAGCAAGTATAATGAGCTACAAGCAAATTATGTTCATCTAAAGTGCTCTCATGAGGAAGTAGTAGAATCAAGCATCATGCTTGAGGTGGCTCATGAGGTTGTGATTACATCGGTAAAATTCTCTCAACCTCTAACACATCCGCTCACTAGTACACCATCTCAATTAAATATTTCTTGTACTAATGAATGTGCTCCTCAAGCAAGCCAATCTTCGATTGAGCTAAATCTTATAGAAAACATAGAGCTCAAAGAAGAAGTGCAAAGATTAAAGAAAGATGTGATTCGGTTGAAGGGTAAGGAGAAAGCACAACCTTCTCAAGATAACCGTGATAACATGGTGAAGAAGCTTGAGAAGGGTTCAAACCGTGCTTCCTCCAAAGCCCAACAAAAGAATCACATCTCAAGCAAGGCCAACACAACCAAGAGCAAGAAACAGGGAAAAAGGATGTGCTATGGTTGTGGATTGTATGGACATGAGTGGGCTATGTGTCCACACAAGAGTTGGGCCGACAAGGTTGAAGCCGCAAATCAAAAGGCTTCTACCAAGAAATGCCCAATGTACAAAGAGGCAAGAAAGAAAGCCCAAGTTGCAACAAGAAGATGCTATGGATGCAATGAGATGGACCACAAGGTTGATAAATGTCCATACAAGCAAAACAAGCATAGAGCAAACAAAGGCCGCATATGCTATGCTTGTAAAAGAAAGGGGCATCTAAGCTATGAATGCCCAAATGGTAACTCACCTAAGCCAAACACATTTGTTTATCATGATATGCTTAGGAAGACTACAAATGGAGTTAGCATTAGTAAGGTGATGTGTTCACCACAAACTAGTGCTAAAGCCATTTGGGTACCTAAGCACTTGTTGACTAACTCAAAAGGACCCAACAAGAGTTGGGTACCAAAGTGTGCTTAGGTTAATGATGTAGGTACTTGGTGATGAGATGAAGCCTTCGGGGTGGTTGAGCAAGCAATTTGACTATATTCACTCAATCTATCAACCAACTCTTATCTTAATCCCTTATATGGTTGACCCGAAGATAATTCAATGAACATCTCATATATTTCATCCTCATCATTGGTAACAAGTACCTAAACCTTTTAGGGTAGCCACCTTGTTCATTTCATGTTCTATAGTTCACAAATAGGTACATTTGTGAAATAATGAAAGTGGCTAATTAATTTCAATTGAGATTTATCATGTTTGCCATATGATGCTTTTATTAGCTCTCTAGTAGAGTAATTTATTTGTTGAGATGCAAGTATACAATAAATAAATATTACAGTTAAAACGAAGAGTCACAAGCAGCAACTTAATTGGTTCTGTCCTTCACCTATCGGACGTGTCCGGTATGACCAGGGACAGAAAGTCAGTGTTTCTGTTCTGTGTATTCCGGACGTGTTCGGTATACTACCGGACGTGTCCGGTATTGCATGGACCAGAACACTAATTGTGTTGCAACTGAGTATTCGATCCATACATTTTTCATATATCCCTAACATACTCAGAAGCTTGTGTTTTATCAAATCTAAGTGGATTGTGAGCATCTCTTAAACTCACTTTTAAATATGGCAATCTTATTTGGTTCATGGTCAAAATGAAAATTGGCTCTCAATTTCTTATAAGAATAAAAGTGCTTGTTGAAAGTCATTCAAAATACTTGAAGCACTTATTTAGGGGGAGCTAAATTTCTATTTTGCACCATTGTGGACTAACAAATTTATCTAGCACTCTTTGTAGTCCTTTGGATGAAAAATTGAATTTGTATCAAGCATGATTACTTGGCAATCAAGGTCAACATAAAGATTATCATGCCATGTGTCTTCTTAGTGGTATTCTTGTGGGCTCAAGGCAAAGGTATGTTTTTACATACATGTATTGTAAGTGCATCTAAGGCCCTTTACATGTTAGAATGTGCATTTGTGTGACATAGGAGAGATGTTTTTCAAAACCAATAACTAGCATGTGTAGGTGGTGTGAATTTGAAAAACTATTTGAATCTTGGTCTTTGCGACCTAGCCCTGTCATGTGGTGATTATAGCTGTCCTTGATTGTTTGATCTGCTAATCACACATGACATGGTCTTCTTAAGTCCACAATCTACTTTGTATCACTTTATCTCTCTCAAGCAAGCAAATTATTGATTATGCCATATATTTGGAAAAGAGAAAATCATTTTACGGCATTGGATAAGGAAAGTGATGATACTCGGATTGGATCAACATTATATACCTTTTTGGACTAAGAAATAACAGAAAAGGGGATTGGAAGAGAGAAAACACATTTTGGAATAAATTGGGCCAGCCTGTGTATACCGGACGTGTCCGGTATTCATACCGGATGTGTCCGGTATGAGCGGGACTATAAAACCAGAGCGTACCCCTTCGGCCCAAACAGACTTGCCTCCTCCAAACCAACCAGCCGACGCCCTTCTTCTCCCCTAGGGCGACCAAGGATTTCACCAAGGAAAAGAGAGAGAGGGAGATTGCATTGGAGAAGGCTTGGATCAAGGATTGAAGGCCCATGGATTTGGATTTCACATCGCTCTCTCTTCTCTCCCCTCAAGGTACCCTAATCACGGACCTCGTCCGATCTACATGGTTAATGCATGATTTGGAAATTCCTTCGGTAAATATGCTACATTGGTGATATAGAAGCAATGCCCAATGTTTGGAATTGATCCGTGGTGGTTTGAATCGAGGAACCCCGGTTAGGGTTGCTGGTCGCCCATACCGGACGTGTCCAGTATGGCCCAGCAGAGCAGACTCCCTGCTGATCTCTGACTCAATCCTATCTAGAATGGTTTGTTAGGCTTAGTTTCTTTTATATCAACGTTTTGCAAACCATGTGACAATGGTGTGTCGAGGTGATTGTAAAACCTTGGATGAAAGAATCTATGTCTAATTACAATTCAAGAATAAGCTACGGGCATGTATCTAAAATTCTTTGGAAATCTTTGGATACAGGACAGCTGCCATGAGTGGACGACAGGAGCCGAGGTCCAAGCACAGGCATGATCCAGCACTTGAGAAGTACAAGAAGGCGAGACAGGATATGCATCCTGGATTTTAGCCGACCAGCAGGAGGTCCACTAGGGCTACCACTAGTGCAGCAGCTCAGTATGCAGAGGGGTCCGGGAGCTCTTCTTCTGACACAGACACTGATGAGTTCAGAGTGGAGTCTAGAGATGAAAGAAAGAGGAAGAGCACTGACAGAGGATCAGATGGTGACAACTCAGATGAGGAGCAGGAGATTGAGGAGGAGGAGTCAGTTCCTCCAGTTCAGCACCAGCCTGGTCAGGGGATGCATTATGGTCTTCTTGAGACACGTCTGCCCAATGTGCCCTCCTATGTTCCCAGAGTTGACTACAGGGGAAAGGGTATGACCAGGAAGGCTAGAGATGAGCGAAGGGTTGATCCGAGGAGCTTACCTAAGGTTCAGTACGATCACCGCTTCCAGACAGCCTTTCACTTGGACTTCTACTCCAGTGTGATTCTTACCAGGAACCCAGTAATTGCCAGGTCTCGGTGGATTGACTGGCAATATATTAGAGAGTTGCAGAAGGCCTCAGTTGATCATGCTATTGCCATCTGCCAGAGCATAGGAGTTTATGAGATCATGGAGTTCCAGCATGACTGGAACACAGAGGTAGTAGCTCAGTTCTATGCTACTCTGTTCGTTGAGGAGGATGAGAGGCGGATGCACTGGATGCTTGAGGGCCAGTGGTACAGTGTTGACTATGATGTATTTGCCGCCCAGCTTGGCTTCTCTGAGGATGATCTCCAGAGGGACAGGATCCACACCGAGCAGGTGTTACCCCCTGAGCAGCTCGCATATATGTATCCTCCTGGTGGTCAGAGAGGAGCTATGGGGAAGGTTCTAGGTCTTCACCCTACCTACAGGTACCTAGACAGGATGTTCAGGAAGACTATTGACTGCAAGGGTGGAGACAAGGGCACCATTGCTGATTACTCCAGGAACCTACTCCACAGGATGGCACCTGATGCTCGGCCCTTCAGCGTGTTTGACTTTATTTGGTCCGAGATCAGGAGTGTTGGAGAGAGGCCCCTCAAGGGCTATGGTTTTGCTCCTTATATCATGCATATGATTGAGCAGGTGATAGGGCACACATTCGAGTATGATAAGATTCACAAGGCCCTGAAGATTATTGCAGATCTGCCTGAGACTGGGTTACCTCCAGTAGGACCAGGAGGAGCAGCAGTAGCACCAGAGGCAGATGCACCTGAGAGTGGTGCACCAGCAGGAGCTTCACCTTCACCACATGCTCCTCCACGTTCTACTTCACGCCATGGCAGTCCTCCTTCGCCTATCCACAGGCTTTTCAGCTCCATATTTGGGATGTGCCGTGACATCCAGACCAGGCAGCAGAAGGAGAGGGAGGCTAGGAGGAAGGACACTCGGACTTTGAAGCAAATTGCTTCTAATCTTGAGCTTGATCCTCCTAGGTCTCCTCTATCAGATGAGGCAGCTAGTGAGCCTGAGACTGAGGAGCAGCAGCAGGCTAGATATGATAGAGAGTATGTTGAGTTCATACAGCGACAGCAGCAGCAGCAGGCACCTGAGCACCCTAACACTCTACCACTTCAGGCTTGTGTGCCTACTCACTCTCAGCCACGTCCCAGCACTGCAGACGACTATGCTACAGGTTGGTGGAGTGACCTGACAGGTGGTGGTGGCTTCTACGGGTCTAGTGGCTATGACCCATCTTGTGCGGGTGGTTCTCGTCCAGCCGGTGTTGCACGCTCAGATGATGAGGATGCTGGTCGAGATGATGATGATGAGTGATCTCAGCTTTCCGTGACAGCTTGTGGCCCCTTTGTCCTTAGTATGTCATTGTTGGACCTTTATGGTGATAGATGACAAAGGGGGAGAGAGACTGATTGACTGATTAAAGCATCAGGATAGTTTCATTTGCTTATCTTTGTATCTGAAGATATGTACTACAGGCTGTAGTTTGTTTCTGAACTTCATTGATGTATCTTGGATTTGAGATAGATTGTATCATGTGAGAGATGAGACTTACTTATGCTTTATCTTTATATCTCTTGAGACATGATCTTTATCTATATATATCAGTGGTTTCTGGACTTGAGAAAATTTGTAATGAGTGCTATGTGTGACTTACATATGTCATATTTAATTTCATAAGGACTATGCATGCTAGAATGAGAATATTTGATGTGATGCTTTTATATTTATTCTTGTGTGATATATCTTGTCATATGCATCACGGTTTCACTTTGTCACACACACATGCACCCCACGGATGCAATGATTTAGGGGGAGTCTCCTATATGTTTTAGTATGTGCAATTGATATTTGAGGTCATTTTGTGAATTCTAATCTTAAGCACATATTAAGGGGGAGCCTCTCATAAATCATTGAACCCAAAAGTTTAAATGTTTATATCATTTTGTAAGCTTTAATCAAGTTGTCATCAATCACCAAAAAGGGGGAGATTGAAAGTGCATCTAGCCCTTTAGTGGGTTTTGGATGATTGAATGACAACATGATTAAAGGACTAACCCGTTTGCTAAGTGTGAACAGGTAATAGGTTATCTCACAGGTACTTAATGAAAGCCAAAATGATGTGTTGTTGTATAAACAATCTAGTTCAAGCACAAGACAACAATGCAAATGGAATTCATGCTAAGGCTTAGTTATTGTGGGATTTCCATGTACTATGTGAAAGCAAGCTCGTGATTATTAGTTAATGAGACATGAGGGATTGCATATGGATTGGTCTCATATTTGAAGCTTGCTAGATTGAAATGAAAATGATAACAATACATGAATGGATGATTCAACACAAGATGTGACTTGATGGCTTGAGATGGTGAAGATAGCAAGGAAAGGCTTCGAGGTACTAAGCAAGGGTGAAGGGCAAGCGACGGCTTGGCGGCCGAAAAACCTAGCTAGGGTGAAGAAGAAAGTACTTGCATTTAGTTGAGGTACTAATCAAGCTAAGATGGTCATATTGATGTGAAGGATCAAATCTATAATGAAGTATTTGATGGAAGTGACTTGATACATTTGGGATTATTCAAACTTGATGAATGGAATCAAGTCCATGCTCGAGATGGCTATGCTCAAGTGAAAAGATCAACATCAACATGTTAGCACCCTTACTTGATGAAGATTGGAAGGGACGGCATCAATTCAAAAAGAACAACTCAAGTGGTACAAATTCATATTTCCGTTTATCTTGAGTTTAATAGGTATGCCGTTCTATTAAGAGGGATGCATCATGTTGATAGATAATGTTTCATAAGTGCTCAAGCCAACCCATGTGAGTTTTGAGTATTTGAGCGACAAAAGTGCTAACTAATTTCTTGCTGGTCTGGTAATACCGGACGTGTCCGGTATTCATACCGGACGTGTCCGGTATTTGTCCAGCAGCTGTAAAACTGTTGTTCTCGGGTTGGTTCGTCGGGAGTTCCGACGTAGGTCAGGAGTTCCGACGGTCGGGAGTCCCGGCATGGGTCGGGAGTTCCGACGTCTCGCACTTCAACTAACTTGGAGGGCTCACTGTGCTGGTCATACCGGACGTGTCCGATATTCATACCGGACGTGTCCGGTATGGATGACCAGAGGCCAACGGCTAGTTTTCAAAAGTCGTGAGGGTCGGGAGTTCCGACATGCGTCGGGAGTTCCGACATCTCACTAACCTTAACTTAGTTACATGTTTTTCAAATATGCTGAGGGTCGGGAGTTCCGACGTGAGTCGGGAGTTCCGACGGTCGGGAGTCCCGGCATTCATCGGGAGTTCCGACACCTCACAACTTCACTGTAACTTAGTTACCGTTGGCGCAGTGTGAGTCATACCGGACGTGTCCGGTATTCATACCGGACATGTCCGGTATTGCAACGGCTATAAAACGGCTAGTTTTTCAAGGGGGCTATAAATACCCCCAAGCCTCCACCTTTGGAGGCTGCTGATTCTGCTGAGATAGACACACGTTTTTGAGCCTTGCCAACTCTCCTAAACCCCCTCTTAGTGAGTGTGTGATCCAAATTGCAAAATCAATTTGTGGGTTGAGAAAGAATTTGAAAAAGAGAGCAAGCCACCACTTGAGCACTTGTGCATATTGTCAATCTCGTGATTCGCATTTGTTACTCTTGGACTCTTCGGTCCTAGACGGCTAGGCGTCGCCGGAGAGCAACCGAGAGATTGTGGTTGCTTCGGAAAGTTTGTAACGGTCGATTTCGCCGCCTCGGAATCATTTAGTGGAAGGAGGAAAAGGAGTTGGAAAAGACTCCGGCTAGAGTGACCTTCGTGGTACCCTCTAGGGCTGACCTTCGCTGGGTCGCCCGCAGCCCCCTCAACGGAGAGTAGGACTCGAACGAGTCCGAACTTCGGTAAAACAAATATCGTGTCTTAATTCGCATTTCATTTGATATTTGTGTTGCTCTAGCTGTGCTGCAGGTTCTCTGTGTATATTGTCATCTTCATTAGGTGCCTGCAGTTTGGTTTGAAGATAGAAATCGAAAGGAGCAAGTTCGGGGCTGATCTGCAGAAATCGTGTATACCGGACACGTCCGGTATTCATACCGGACGCGTCCGGTATTTCCTACCTGCACTGAAAATATTTATTCTCTGTTCTAACTTGGTGTTGCAGGGTTGTAGCTTCTAGATATATTCTTTATACCTTGTTTACTTTGTGGCTAACTTGTGAGGGGTGGTAGTACTCTTGATTTGGAGTTTCCATTTTGGAAACTCCCATTTCTAATTGTTCCGCATTTAAAGGTGTTAATTATCAGAAACGCCTATTCACCCCCCTCTAGGCGGCATCCTAGGTCCTTTCAGTGTCGCGGGGGGGGGGGGGGGGGATTCAAAGCTATAGTGCTACAGTAATTACCAGTAGTAGTACAGATAACTGGAATTCTGTGCAAAGTCTTTGTTTTTTTCAAGTTCCATCTACATAGACTCTGCAATGAATAACTAAAAAAACATGTCAAAGAAGAATGGACAATGTACGCAGATTTGCATACTTGCAAACTACGATCCACTCATGTAGCTAGCAAGCATAGGACAACAAGAGAGGTAGGAATTAATAGCACGCATGCATCTACATTCAGACTTCAGGTGAGCATTGCAGCAGAGGGATGGGAGGGGGGCAGGACCTAGTTTGGGCCAACCTAGCTCCGCCAGTGGGTAGGGGAACGTACCACCCATCGCACGATAAGTTCGTTCTATGTCTATATAAATAACAAAAGTTAAGTAATTAGAAAAACTACAAAAACTTATAATTTAAAACTGAGCGAGTGACTTGTGATGTCGTCTATTCTTTTACGGAAAGTTTGTGCTGTGTGGATTGTGCTGATCCTAACGGGCTACAGCTACAAACGACGACATGAGGACAGTGCGTGCATGGCCGAGAAAAAAGACAACCACATTACCACTCGCTGTCCACTGGCATGATGCGGCTCCGTTGGCTTTGGCTACTTTCTGACTGCTCCCTCTAGGAGACGACCTCTTCTTTCCAGAGCAGAAAATTAAAGCACCAGTCCTGGTTGCAGCGTCAATCACCGCTCATTTCTCCGTCACAGCCAAATCAGAAAAGCAATTAGGCCACATGGTACCAACGACGATATGTATATGTGTTTTGACTTGGAGCCAATTAATTTTGTACAGAGAGTGAATCAACAGGCAACTAATTGGCTCAAGTCAAACGGCTGAATCATCGACACGCGCGTTCCTCAACCCACCATGTCGCCTTTTTTTCCCCTTTGCTACAAGATGATGTGGCGACGGCGACTTGGGCGCAGCAGCGCTGGGCGGCGGTAGCTAGTGCAAATCTAACTAGGCACCACTGAGCACCCTAGACAGCGTCGTCCATGACTTTAACGGAAAGAGAAGTTGATATGCTATGCAGTCATGCATCCACCATTTTCCTCGATCAGTCACTAGTGCCAAGCCGACACAAGCCAACACGATGCACTTACCACTCGTGGCACATGCTATACAGTATCATATCTTACGTCACGGCGCAGAGTAGGGGTATTTTTTTTCTTTTTTTGAAAAGAGTGCTTACATGAATGGATCAAGATGTTTACGTTCAGATGCCATAAGCTCAGTAACACAGCTCCACTCCGATTTGTTCCCTTTGCCAATTGAGCTAAGTCATGAGCAACTACATTACACTCTCTTCTGTCTTAAAATTAACCTTTGCAGTTAACTGAGTACAGGCCTTGATTGTTTTAATTTACTGTTTTTTTCTGCGATTTGACAGTACATCATAGACACTCACAACATATGCATCCTCATCCCTATGAACGCACACACGAAAACCGTATCCCTATGAACATCTTCGAAGATTGAGCCGGCAAATCATCGAGATCGATGAAGTCACCACAGGCGCCTCACTGTCGAAAACATCACACACGAAAATTGTACCCCTATGAGCATCTTCGAAGACTGAGCTGTCAAATTCTCGAGATTGATGAAGTCACCACATGCGCCTCGCTATCGACGAAAACGTCGCTTACCACTGAAAGCATGGCACTGTTAAATCTTGTAATATTGGCTCCCATGGGAGTCAAACCTACGACCTCAGATCCTTTCGCAATTTACTATATGCATAATATGGGATCTGTCTTTGATTTCAACGGTGATTTTGACACTAATGGATTTTGGAACAAGGATTTAATGATTTGGCACTCTTTATTACTTGTAATTAGGATTTTAGTTGTTGGGTTTAATAAAAATAATAATGATACAATTAGGTTTATCTCGAAAAACATTTTGACTTTTTTGAATCACACTATTTATGAAGATGCTCACAAATACGCATGTACTCTCACCACTATAAACACTAGTCTGCACACCTTTTTTTTCAAATGTCTTCGGATGCTAATATGGTCTATAAAAAAGTTGTAGCTCTCAATGCTTTATTTGAGATAATTTACACGCTCATATTCGTTTAAGAATTCAAAATTTTGAATTTTTCAAATGATAGTAAATGTTGACATATAGTCTATACCATACTTGTAGCTCTTAACATGATCTACAACTTTGTATTTGATAAATTATTTATTTAAGAGTTTTTCGGAGACCTAAATGTTTGATTAAGTTATTAGATTTTGAAATTCAAGTTCTTGATTTTTTTCCTAAACAACCATGGATGAACAAATGATCTACATTAAAGTTGCAGTGCTCGGTGAAATCTAAATGTTTTCAGTTGAAAATTTGTCACCTGAGATCATTTTAAGAGTCCAGATATTTAATAAAAAAATTACATGGATAAAAAACCAAAGACATATAGGTCTCATATGCCACATATCTGCCAGATTAGCAAAACCATTTAAAAAACTATATAAACTATTTTAGGTATTTTTTCTAATTTTAATAGGTAAATTGTGTATGTTGTTTGGTATCAAAGTTTAGGATGTTTTTTTAATTAAGTAACGATTTGAAGGGCAAGACAAATTTATGGACTCCTAGTTGGAAAACGGAAGCAGAGATTCCTCACAGGGTATGAGAATCTTCAAGAGTCTTTAAATCTCTCTAAATCATTATTTACGTAGTCATTTCAATAAAAATTGCTCCCTGTATGTTTCATCCTCGAATAATTTTACCATATCTTGTGCGCATTGTAAAGTACTAGTCTTGCACTCCATTTTTCGCTAGGAAGGAATCTAGAATAAAGAATCGTGATATTTAGAGATCTAATTAATGAAGTTGTTATGATATTCTTTTCCAAATCTCTATTTTTCTATCATTAAACAAAAATACAAGAGGTTCTTGGAGTTACTTGTGATTATTCTGGGCTAGTTTGAAAGAGCTCTGCTCCTGGCCTGTTTGGTTGCTTGCCCGCACAAGCTTGCCTAGCCAGGCAGCAATATAGGCCATGTGTTTTAATTGCCTGGTGACTAAGATCTGTTGCCCGGTAGCCAGACCATCAAGTCCTCTTTCGCTCGAACTTATCAGCCTGGTTTATCAGTCATGGTAAAATATTTTTCTCTCATAATAAATCAACGAACAATATTTTTTAGCTTGGCTTTTCAGCCAAAGGAACAGGGTTCTTCGGAGGAAGAGAAAGAAAACACGACCAAGAAAGAGAAGGAAAATAGAAAAGAAGCGATATGTTGTATAACCAGTGGTAGTAGTGGGTAATTTTCTCTAACTCTATCAAACTTTGCCTTTTGGAGCACCTTGAGGAGCTCCACCAAAATAGTGAATCTGGTCTTTAGATCAACCGTTTTGGTCTACGTGGATTTGGAGATCTTGGCTGTTTGGAAAATTTTTGGTGGAGTGGAACTCTTTTTTGTTGAATCTGTAGCTGATGAATCTCTACCGAACATGGTCTTAAAATATAATTAGATTTTATGAAAACTGACTAGAATCACTTCTCTAATTACACCACTCTCCACCGCTTGCCACCTTCAAACGCCACTAAAGTTATATCACTTTAGAAGCGATTTTCATCCGGTCTCTACCTTGCTCTTCCGCTTGTGTATCGGGGAATCAAGAAGTAAAGAGAATCACAAAGAGAAGTTCTACTAAATTGGTCCTCAGTGATTGCATTGGCTGCTGGCCGCCTTCTTTCGCTTCGCTTTCAGCCAGGTGTGTGTGCACACATCGCACGGGCGGCCGAGCCTCGCCCTCGCCGAAAGCGCAGCATATATGCGTTGCGTTGTGCTGCGTGGCGCCCCCTAATAATGGCCGCCCGTTTTTGTTGTTTACCGCCCGCCACCACCCGAGTGATCTATCCCCTCCATCGGACTCTCCACTCCCACCGTCCCACGAATACCACCGCCCCCGGCCCTTTCCGCGTTTCCTCCTCATCCTCCTTTCACCGCCACCGTTGCCGTTGGTGACCTGCAGGAGGCGCGAGAGGTCGATCGAACAGCACAGCCATGGCGGCGGTTAAGGTGGACAAGGCCACCAACGAGCTGCTGCTGGGCCCCGACTGGACCCTCAACATCGATATCTGCGATTCCGTCATCTCCGATCACGGGTACGTCTTTCTGTCTCCGTCGTCTTTTTTCTTCTGGGAGGTCTGTTTTGAATTCTCGGTTCCTGTGCCACCGCAATAATGGCGAACGGTTCGTGTTCTTGGCACGATTCCTTTGATCAGTATTCAGTAATAATAGGAAAACTATTCTTGCTGCTCTGTTCTAGTATTCAGTAATGGCGAACGGTTATTGATGCAAACTGCAAGATTCGACAATTGTCTCCTATCTTCTCTCTTCGTATCAGCAACCTCTAAAACGTAATATGCCATAATATATATGCCATTTTTCTCTGAATAGCCTTTGCACTAGAGGATAAGACCGAACCTTTTTATGTGAACAAAGTATACAATCAAGTGCTGGGAGGATGACATTTCCCAGACTTCATCGTGGCCTGAAATTTAGTATTTGCTTTCATGACTACTCGTATCTTTTTTTCTTTGAAACAAATGTTGGGACGCAACGAAGTATCCAATCGAGTAAGCGAAGGCTGCCTTTTTTCCAATCAAGTATCCAGATGCCGCGAGAAACTTAGGAATCCACTCTCATGACTACACAGTTTGTTCTGTTTGTATACTACACAGTATTTTCCTGTACTGCAGCCTAAGAAAATCTTGTTTAGAGTAGTATGCTACAATAGAATGTACCATGGATTGGTGCCACATAACATTCTTTTCCTTAGCATAATACTGCTGTAAAAGTCTGAACTGCACCATGATCCTCTTGATTTCCCCCTTTGTTGTCATTCTAAATTATCATCACTACTTTTCGAAGAAAGGAACTATATATGTTTTAAGATGAAAAGGGCTTTGATGCTATCTTGAATATCATACATTGACTTCTAAGTTCACGCAATTAACAAAATTAAGCAATTTGACGAAATAGTTTGCTGTGAAGTATAGGTCAAATAGCTAACGCGTTTTAGCAGGAACAAGATATGGAATGGATCAAACAAAAAGTATGTCATCTGAATATTTTTCCTTTGAAGAATTACTTTAAATCCAAACAGCAATGAAGGGGGTTGTGAGGATGTGCACCCACAAAACCCACCATTTGAGGTAGCCTCATTTGCAAAATTAAAATTTCTCTGAAATGTGAGGATCTGTAAGGGATAGGGCATGGCAAAGTTGTGCATGTAGTTTCTTCTTATATGTTTCCTAACAAAGAAAATCACTAAGCAAACAGTATACTAATTTCAGGCAAGGAAAAGAGGTGATTAAAGCTTTGAAAAAACGTATTCAGCACAAGAATGCAAATGTTCAGTTTCTTGCTTTGACGGTATGCTTCTAAGCTTAAAGAACTTTTTAATCTTTTTTGTTTGTTTTATGTGAGTGAATCCTCTGAGATTTCTTTACAGCTATTAGAGACTCTAATAAAGAACTGTGGGGATCATGTACATTTTCAAGTTGTAGAGCGCAATATACTGGAGGAAATGATGAAGATTGTGAAGAAAAAGGTCACTTTTGACTTTTCTCAATTTCCTTACAACCATTTTAGGCTTTTAGTTACGTATACTATATACATTGTAGTTTGTTGGCTTGTGACTCTGAAGCAGAACTCTCTCCCTGCTTTTAGCTCTTCTCTCACTTGTATAGCTCTACTCTTTTTATTGCGGACATAAGGGCCTTATCTTTACATTGTGTTTTTCCTTTTAAAAAAAACTGCACCAATTTAATCAGTGAGTGGCAACTTTTGAAAAATATTCTTCTGTTTCGACATGTGGCATGAAGCTGCAAATTAAGCAATTTGACTCTTATGTGGCATCAAGCTGAACACTATCCTTGTGTTTCGCAAAATATGTGGCTGAGTGGCTCCATACCATTCCAGGTCTATTTTGATTTTATGCTAAACAGACCTGTAGGACTCTGCCATAAACAATTAATATAATTTTCAGAAAGTGTATGCCTTGTTTCATAATAGTGGAAATGACTATTACAATCTGTACACAGGTTGGTGCAGTATTGAAAAGAGGGTGAACCAGTTAATATTGGGCTTTGATATTTCATTTTATATTTATAAAAGCCACATAAAATTTTGTGTGATGAACCAGTTAATATTGTGCGCTGCAGTAGATGGCGAAGGGGGAGGGGCAATGGCTAGGGCAGGCACAGGGAGAGGGGAGGAGGCGCAGGGAGAGAGAGAGAGAGAGATAGAGGGGAGAGCAACTGCTCAATTCTTGCTTAAGATACAAATGGTTACAAGACCCCTATTTTTATAGTCTCTAGGGGACTTGACTCCCGGGCAAACTAGAGGAGTCCTTATAGATTTGGACTCTCATCGTGACAAACCAATCTTATTTTCTAAACAAACTCTATTTATTATCAATCTTATCCAAATCTGTTCTAATTCTCATCTAATCCGAACTCTTTCAAGTGGCAGGGGCGGAGGGGCTGTTGTGCCCCCTCCCCCTTGGCCGCGTGCGCACCTGGTGGCACTTAGGTTGAGGCCGTGGCTAGCCAGGGCCCGGTGCTGGGCCTCACTTGGCTCGTCATGGCGGCCCATACTTAGGCCCATGACATCTCCCCCTTCTCCACTCAACGCGTCCTCACGCTGAATCATGGTCCAGCTGTTGACGCCGTCTTGGGGGAGAGCTCCTCCGTAGGGTACCGCCTCGATCCGGACGATGAGACGACCCAGTACGATGCCCGCACGGATCATGTTGTCGCGTGTGCGGTCAACGACAAAACTCGAAGTAGTATTAGCAGTTGCCGATGTAGCCGAACATGTAGTAGTTGTGCGTTCCCGTAGCAGATGTGGCCCATGCGCATCTCGAGTGGCGGCGAGGATCTGACGATGTATGCCGGCATTGATGGTGAACATTTGCATGGCCCTTGGAGGCCTCTCAAAGTGGTCTACTTGGTTGGTGACGCTAGGGAGAATGATGCCCGTGACATGTCGGTAGATTGTCGATGTGATCCTTGTTGGTTTCATCGTCATTAGGTGGAGCATGTCGCTGAACATAAGTTGTCCGACATTATATTAATTGTGACGGCAAGAGGTATTGGTGCCTCGAGTCATGGTGCATGCCGATGTAGATGTTCCCAATGGAGAGGAGCCGACAGTCGGAGCCGTTGAAGAAGATGACCGTTGTTGAGACGCTCATGGGGAAGGTGCAGGTGACCGCTGCAGTTGTCGGTGGAGTTTTGGAAACCCACCGCAAGTAGTTGCAGGTTTGTCATTCACCCAACGACGAGTAGTGTCTCTAGCTGGTCCCACAATAGTGGTGATGCTAGCAGGAGGTAGAAGCACCCGTCGAAGAAGAGGAGCCCTTGGTCAAGGGACTAGGCTGGTGCAGTTGTGCCACCTATGATGGCGATGGCGATGGCGTGTAGCTCAGGCACCTCCAAAACTGCCTGATGGACGTGGTCGAAGATGGTAGTGGGGCCACAGACATCATGCGGCTCTGGTTGCCGCACGATTCCTGTGGTGCTGAAGGCTGTTGGCCCAAAATAGATCTCAGATTCAGATTTGGGAAACCATCAGAGGGTAGCTTGGCCCTTGGCCGCTTGGATTTTAAAAAAATGCAATGGCTTGGTTTTTACAATGACACTCCCTTGTCTTTTATAGGCAGGGGGACTCCCACTTGCTACAGCATATTCTAACCACTAAAGTGGATGCTAAGCATATTCCTACCACTAGATTTGGAAGCCAAGGAAAGTAAAAGTGCAGGACAAGTAAGATACAAGTGCTTTAGCACTAGGCTTATCTATCAATTCTCTCCCTAAGCCTTATGCCGAGCACTAGAGGTGATCTGCTATATTCCAATATTCTCCCTCATCTCTTAGAACTTGAACTTTCCCAGTGACTTGGTGAGAATATCAGCTAGCTGATCAGTAGTGGCAATATGGCTGGCCTTGATGCTCCCATCCTCTAGGCAATCTCTGATGAAGTGATACTTGATGCGGATGTGCTTGCTCCTTTCGTGGAAGACAAGGTTCTTGGCCAGAGCTAGAGCAAACTTACTGTCCACCTTTAGCTCAACCACATCCACCTTCCTGCCAAGGAGCTCTGTCAGCATCCTTAACAGCCATAGCGCCTGAGTTGCTATAGTGGTGGTGGCGATGTACTCCGCTTCACAGCTTGAGAGGGCCACCACCTTCTGCTCGAGGGACTGCCAGTTGACCAAGCACTCATCGAGGAGGAACATTGTCCCGGTTGTGCTCCTGCTGGTGTCCACATCACTGGCGAGGTCGCTGTCGCAGTAGCCAACGAATCGCGCCGTGTCGGGGGCCCTTCCATAGTGAAGACCATAGTCGAGAGTGCCCACCATGTAGCGTAGGATATGCTTGAGGCCTACGGATGCTCTATCGTCGGTCACTCCATGAACTAGCTCAAATACCCGACGACGAATGTGATGTCTAGCCGGGTGTGGATCGGGTAGCGCAAGCTCCCGATCAGCCGCTGGTAATGGGTTGGATCGACCTCCTTCACTGTGCTCTCTTGACTTAGCTTGAGCTTCTCCTCCATCGGGGAGTGGGCCGGATTATAGCCTTTCATGCCGCCGAGCTCGAGGATGCGCTTGGCGTAATAGGTTTGGCGGAGGGCGATCTCGCTGGTGTCCCAGCGCACTTTGACGCCGAGGTAGAAGCAAAGGAGACCAAGGTCGCTCATGTTGAACGCCTTCTTCATCTGCGCCTTGAACACCTCAACCTTCTGTTCTTCAGCGCCGGTGATGATGAGGTCATCGACGTAGACGTCGACCAGTAGGACATTGCATCCGCTGCCCCATCACCTTGTGCGCGCTCTGCTTGAAGCCCATCTTCTTGAGTGTGGTGTCGAGCTTCGCATTCCAGGCACGCGGTGCCTGGCGTAGGCCATAGAGTGCCTTGCGCAGGTGGTACACCTCCCCCTCTTCTCCGGCGACGACGTAGCTAGGTGGCTGGTGCACGTAGACGTCCTCCTTGAGGTCGCCATTGAGGAAGGCAGACTTCACATCCATGTGGTGGACTTGCCACCCCTCTTGAGCCACCAGCGCCAGGAGGACACAGACTGACTCCATGCATGCCACGGGGGTGAAAGCGTCGTCGTAGTCGATCCCCGCCTGCTGGACGAAGCCGCGTGCTACCAACCACGCCTTGTGCTTGATCACCACGCCCAGCTTGTCTTTCTTGAGCTTGGACACCCACTTTAGGCTGATGGGGCGGTGGCCATCAGGCGGTGGCCGTCAGGCAGTGGCACTAGCTCCCAGGTGTGGTTCTGCTCGACGGACTTGAGACACGTCGGATCACCCTATGCCTCAATATAAGTGGTCGGCTCACCGGCGTTCGTCAGATGTAGCTAGGCGAAGAGTCGCTTAGGCTGGTCCGATGGAGACTGCTCTCCGAGGATGTTTGCCACCGTGCGGTACCTGAGGGGCTCATCGTCATAGTAGGCGTCCAGGCGGTCTTCATCATCCTCTAGTGGTGTCGCGTACTCGACCTCTGACCGCCCTGCGTGCGCTGGTGTCGCGCGGGCGAAGTAGAAGACACTAAAGTGGTCGGCTAGTGCGCCAGAGAGGTCGGCTATGATGCTGGAGAGGTCGGCGTTGCTGCCGATGAGCCCTCGACAGTCGCCGATGGGCTACTGAGCTCCCCCGGATTTGGTGATGGCAAGCGCAGTGGAGCTGTTGAAAATGTCGGCATTGGTGATGAAGACTCATACATCGATGAGGATGCACCTTGTGCTCCCTCAGCACCTCCCACCCATGCATACTCAACGATGAAATCGCGGAGCGCGGCTGCCGACCCATCATCCACCGCCTTGTCCCATGCCCAGCTACATCCTTCATTGAACACGACGTCGTGCGCCATGCGCATGAGCCGTGTCGCCGGGTTGAGCGCGCGGTAGGCCTTAGCCCCTTCTGTGTAGCCGATGAAGACCCCCAGCAAGCTTACGATCGTCGAGCTTGCCGACGTGGTTCAGCTCCTTGGCAAAGGCGAGGCAGCCAAAGACACGCAGGTAGTTGACCGCCCACTTGCGCCCATGCCAGGCCTCATACAGCGTCTTACCGTCGAGTGCACTGGTCGGCGAGTGGTTGAGCAGATGTACATTGGTCATCATGGCCTCGCTCTAATAGATCGCTGGCATGCCACGCTGCTTGAGTAGGGCATGTGCCGCTGCGACCATCATCTGATTGCAGCGCTCGACCAAGCCATTCTACTGTGGTGAGTAGGGCGTGGAGTGGTGACGCTGAATCCCCTTGTCAGCGTAGTACGCCACGAACTCAGCCACCATGAACACGCCGCCGTTGTCCGTGCGGAGCACCCGGAACTTGCGGCCGCACTCCTTCATGGCTGCATGGTGACGCTTGATGGTGTCAGTAGCTGCCACCTTGGAGTCGAGCAGCACAGCCCACATGTAGCGGGTAGTGTCATCGACGAGCAGTAGGAAGTAGCGCCGACCTCTAGGAGTAGCCGGTGACACTAGACCGCAGAGGTCACCGTGCACCAACTCAAGCTGCTCGGTGGCACGGTAGGAGGCTTGACGTGGGAAGGGCCGACGCTTCAACTTGGTCTCCACACAGGTGTTGCAGAGCTGCTCGACGTGGTCGACACAGGGCATGCCGCGGACTATCTCCTCCTTGCCGAGCTATTTTAGGGCCTCAAATTGAAGATGCCTGAAACGCTTGTGCTAGCGCCATGCCTCATCATCCTAGCGCACGGCAAGGCAAAGGGGGTGTGTCACTTGCACATGAAGCACGTAAAGGCGATTGCTTCCCTGTCTCACCTTGGCGAGAAGGCGACGGCTTCTATCCTAGATACGCAGCATGCCGTCGTCGATCTCCACTCGCGAGCCATTCTCGTCCAGCTGCTCGACACTAATGATGGAGTTCCTCAAGGCCAAGATGTAGTACACGCCAGTGAGAAGGTGGTGCTCCCCCGTCTTGGCCTTGAAGATGATCGAGATGACTCCCTTGATCTCGACGGTAGAGGCGTCATCGAACTTGATGGAGCCCTTCACGCCGGAGTCCATGTCGAAGAAGAACTCGCGCCGACCAGTCATGTGGTGCGTGGCACCAGTGTAGAGGGTACCAGCCATCTATCTTATCATCATTTGCACCTTTGTCGAGGAAGGCGTGGGCACACGGTTCATCGAGGTGGAGACGGTGGTGCACAGGGCGTCCAGCGCCCGGTGATCGTCGTCGTAGCTAATGCCGCCGACGTGTACCGCCTCCCACAACCATCGAGCCTGCAACTTGACCTTCATTAGCAGGCTCCACTCGTGGTAGTTCGCCTTGGTGAGCATCGGCCATGGCATTCCTGTTTCAGCGTCGCGGTAGATCATCTACAGCACCGGGGAGCGCCCACGGTGACCACGATGCCACTCTGGTGATGGCGACTAGCAGTGGCGCCCGATCAGACTGCACGGCCCTCCTCCCGCTCCATCTCGGCGCGTAGTGCCATAGTGGTAGCCACCATGGCTTGAGCCGTAGCCGCTGCCTGCCTGGCCGTCTCAGCCGCTGCCTCTACGGCAGTAAGGCACGTTGCGCGATCTCTGGCTCCAACTCCTAATGCGTCACCGCCGGAGTTGATCACTGCACCGGCGGTAGTGTGCATTCTCTCGATCTGGCTGGCGGTGCACATGATGCTCACTCACTCAAGAACCCTAGGCTCTAGATACCAATTGTTGGCCCAAAACAGATATCAGATTCAGATTTGGGGAACCATTAGATGGCAGCTTGGCCCTTGGCTGCTTGGATTAAAAAAATGCAATGACTTGGTTTTTACAATAACACTCCCTCGCCTTTTATAGGTAGGGGATTCTCACTTGCTACAGCATATTCTAACCACTAAAGTGGATGCTGAGCATATTTCTACCACTAGGCTTGGAAGTCAAGGAAAGTAAAGGTGTAGGAAAAGTAAGATACTAGTGGTTTAGCACTAGGCTTATCTATCAAAGGCGATCACGACATGGGCACTTGTTGTAGGGGTGCCAGCATGATCGGTGTTGGGGCGAGAAGGGCGAGCACGTTCTGTGGTACTCAAAAGGCTAGGGTCGGTAGCAAAGATGACAGTGTGTTCGCCCCATTGGAACTGCATCTCCATGGAGGCGAAGTTTCAGAGGACGTTGCTAAGGTCGGTCATCCATGGCATGCCGAGGATGATGGCGATGTCGACGTCGATGTCCACCAGACGTCCATTGATCTGGAACGTCTTAACTTCGACGTGTAGCGGCACGTTGAAGCAAGCTCCCCGGTAGGCAATCTCATTGCCGCTGTCGATGAAGATCATGGTGTTGATGCGCCGCTTCATGAGACCCACCAACTAGGTGAAGTTTTCATCGAGGATGTTGTGTGTGGTGCCCGTGTCGACAAGGTTGTGCATGCCTTGCCCAAGTACAACGCCTGCCAAGAACATGGTGCGCCAACCATGCACACCTGGGCTCTGGGTGCCAATCATCATCATGAGGTCGAGGTCAAGGTGCTTGCACTTGTGGCCTCGGGTGAGCTGCTCATCGTAGTTGTAGCATAATCCCATACGGTGTCGCTCCCTCTTCTCATTAGCGGTTAGGCGCTTGAAGGTATGAGGCGGGGTGTCACGGGGTCGAATCGCGGCAAGCATGTTGTTCGAGTCGGTGTCAGAGTATGAGGTCTCTGGTGGCTCAGGTGGACTCAGGAACACAAGAATCACGTAGAGAAGACGCAATGGTTTATCCTAGTTTGGGCCAAATCGATCCCTACGTTCAACAACTGATGATCCTTATACTCAAGAGCACCCAAAATCTGGGGGTTACAACAGAGTGTAAAGAAAGAAGATTTGATAGGGGGGTTAGCTCGGTGCTAATCCTAAGGTGGCCTTGCCGCCAGTGGAGTCTCGCCCTCATCGGAGAGGAAGGAGACGGTGGGATATGGTGGATGAGAGGCTCTTAGTACCCCTCTCCGGGTTGCCTTGCTCTTGGTGCAGAGCGAAGGCAGATGGAATGTAATGGAGTGTCTAGTGATCGAATTAGGATCCTCCCCCTCTAGGTCCAACCTTATCCCTTATATAACGAGATAGGTCGGGTAAAAGGCAGTTTTGGGGTTCTAGTCTATGGTCTACGTGTGCCGGAGTCCAGGAGGGGCTTACAGCGGTGCGCCGTGGACCGCCAATGTGTCTTGGAGCCAAAGAAGCCTAGGCGTCGTCCGACTACTCTGTTCTGACACTCTGCGTGTCAGAGGGTGTCGGCTTGGACCAGCCTCTCCTAGATGAGACCTTCTAGAGTCTTCTTAGTGGTGAAGGAGGTCGCGGGAAGCTTTGTCTTCTTGTGTCATGCCCCGGACATGACCCTATCAGAGGAGCAGTGGGCAGGGGCATGCCTAGGGAGTGGCGCTAGGGTGCCCCTGGGCAACAGTAGCCTAGGGCTTGTCTTCTTGTGCTCGGGCCTTGGCTGACATCGTTAGCTGACAGGAGCTAAGGGCCGGGCCCGAAGGTGCTGTAGATTGGGAGCCCAAGGCTCGGGGAAGCCTCGAGCCCTAGGCGGAAGCTGCGGTCAAGTCAGGCTCGGCAGGGTCTCTTTGCTAGAGGGTGTGCGCAAGCATGCCCGATGGGCATAGCCCTCGTGCCCCCGGGCGATCCTAAAGGGGTCGGTCAGGGGGTCTTCTTCATTCGGGAACCATTGGACCCGATGCTTAACATACCTGTATGTTAGGATCTCGTTAGGAACCCTCGAGCCCTTCGTGGCCTCGCCTGGCGTGATGGTGACGAAGGGCTGAATTCGATCTTCTGGTGATCGAACCCTCCTTGGCGGGGATGGCTTCCGCTGGCGAGAGTGTTGTGCCCTGCTTGGGGCCTTCTTCTCTAGTGTGATGGATGGTGCTCGGCTGTTGAGGCTGAGCAAAGATGATGTTGATCCCTTCACGAGTCCATGTCGCATGGGTCTTCGACTTGAGCAAGAGTTCGGTGGACTCGTCTGGGAGTCGCCGACTGTAGGCCTAGAGGTGCCCTCCTTTTCTGATCGGAACCTACCGTGGGTCAGGTGATCAAGAGCGCTAGGCTCTGGCTCGGGACCATTTGATCATCTGGAGCTCCACTCCCTTCTAAGGGTTGCAATAACAGGTCCTGATCCTCTCAAGGCGACCTTCTAGGGCCGACCCTCTGCAGCCATAGATCAGGGAAGTGGGAGAGCGCCGAGGCTCGGACGGAGGCCCTCGTTGGGCCCACTACTCAGCGGCCCCCGACCCAACTCTGGGGAGTTGGTTGATTTTTGGGGGATGCACCACCCGAGCACCCGTTGATCGAGGGGTCGGGCTGCTTCGTCTGGGTAGCCAGCACAGCCACCGAGGCCATTGTGACCTCAAAATCTTCATGGGCTCTGTCGAGCCTTCAACTCAGGGCTGATGTTCCCTTGATGGGCTAGGCTGCCACGATAATAGCCTCGTTGGCCAAGATTGTCGCGCTCGTGCTACTAGTAGGTAAGTCCGTGAGAACCCCAAGTTTACGGTCGTTCCGTGCCTTAGTCATGTCCCCTAGGGGGGAGATTCTTGGCTTCTCGACCGAGCCACTCGTATAGTTCCCGAGCCCGTCTATCGGTGCTCAGGAGCTCGTTGCCTCCCTCGTTGGGTCACCACGAGTGGCTCGAGGCTGATACTCGGACATCACTCGTCCGACGCTCAGGACGCTTCTGAGCATCCCGCTACAGCCACATGGGCTAGTTTCTTGAGCGCCCCTCGCACTTCAAAATCCTTCCTAGGTGACCTTGAAGCTCGGGGGAGCTAGCCTTGAACCCTGAGCGACGCCCCCTTCTACGGGGGACATTGCTTCTGCCCCACTAAGGGGCGAGCTGCTGCCAGGGGGTTAGAGGTACGATAAATGAAAGACAAGAAGGAACGAGCTATGGATAGAATCGACGTAGCTATTTGATGTTCCAGGTATTGTCGTACTCGTGCCCTGACATGGTGCTAATCTTGTAGGCGCCCGACCAGATCACCCATGAGACATGGAAGGGTCCTTCCTAGGTCGAAGATAGCTTGTGGCCCTTTTTGGATGGGGTGGCTCTCCGGAGGACAAGATCACCTGCAACAATGGAACACTCGTGTACCCGTCTGGCATGATAGTGACGAAGTCCTTGCTAGTAGCCGGCAGACCGCACCACAGTGGTGTTCCGCTCTTCTTCGAGCATGTCGATGTCCGCCTGGTGTTGTTCCTCTGCTTGCTGCTCGTCATAGAAGTGGACACACAGAGCGTCGAAGTCGAGGTCGGAGGGAATGACTGCCTCAGCCCTGTACACGAGGAAGAAGGGGGTGTACCCTGTCATGCGGTTCACGCTCATCCGCAGGCTCCAAAGCAGGGAGGGGAGTTCATCCACCCATCGTCCACTGTGGATCTTGAGCTCGTTGTAGATGCGGGTTTTGATCCCCTGGAGGATCAACCCGTTGGCGCGCTCAACTTGGCCATTGGACTCGGGGTGATAGACCGAAGCCCAATCTCCCCGGATTCGCCAGGAGTCGCAGAAGTCCAGGAACTTGCGACTTGTGAACTGAGTGCCATTGTCAGTAATAATACGATTGGGGACTCCGAACCTTTGGATGATGTCTTGGATGAATTCAGCTGCCTGCTCTGACTTGAGGTTGGCGATGGGCCAGACTTCGATCCTCTTGGTGACAGTGTAGTTGGCGATGGCCCCGGGCACCTTGTCGGAGGAGCAGTTGGCGGGGGCACGCCTAGGGAGCGGCGCCAGGGAGTCCCTGGGCATCGGTAGCGTAGGGCTTGTCTTCTTGTGCCCGGGCCTTGGCTAGCATCGTTAGCCGGGCAGGAGCCAAGGGCCGGTCCCGGAGGTGCTGTAGATCGGGAGCCCAAGGCTTGGGGAAGCCCCGAGCCCCAGGCGGAAGCTGTAGTCGAGTCAGGCTCGGTCGGGTCTCTTTGCCAGAGGGTGCGCGCGAGCATGCCCGATGGGCATAGCTCCTGAGCGATCCTGAAGGGGTCAGTCGGGGGGGTGTCTTCTTCGTTAGGGAACCATTGGACCTGAGGCTTAACCTGTTTGTTAGGATCTTGTCATGGGGTAGTCGGCGATGTAGTCGATGATGAGGCCAGTGTAGTTGATGTAGTGGTTGTCGAGGACAGCTCTTTTGGAGGTAAGGGAGGACGAGCTGCATAGTGATACCAGTGCTATAGATTTGTTAGCGACGGCGATGACAGCTACACGCTGCTCGTATGCTCGCGCAAAGGACATGGCCATGTCCTTTGGGTTCTGGAGCTCGATGTCGGTCTCTAGGGGGCACAAGGAAACTGGCGATGTAGATGTTGATCCATTATTGCTCATTGAGGGCCCCGGCGGGTACCACATGTGCCATGAAGCGCTACGTGTAGTCACAGATGGTGCCAGTCTTCCGTGGGGACACCAGCTTGTCTAGCGGGTTACCTCGAGTCGGTGGGTCGAAGCGCTCATTGACACAACGAGCGAAGTACGCCTAGTCAGTCACCATCTTGTCCTGCGTCAAATGCATCTACCATTGTTGTGCTCCACCTAATGGATGAAAAGAGGCATACTAGACTTTGTCATTGTCGGGTGTTTTCTAGCCTATAAAGAATTGCTTGCAGCGGTTAAGCCATGGTAAAGGTTCCTCCTTGCCGTCATATGTGTGGAACGACAGCTTGTGGTAGCAAGGTTGGAAGACCGAGAAGGACCCTGCTGCAGACGGGTGCGGGTATGATAGAACTGTAGGTTCCTTGGGTGGCTCCTCTCTCCTCTGGCTCAGGCGTGGTGACGAACAAATTGTTCATCACTTGCTCCATGATCTAGGGGATGCCCGATGACTTTGAGCCTTCCATCTTCTCCTTGAGGAAGGCATGCCCGGTGATCCCATGGCTCGCTTGGTCTCGACCTCGAGGTCGTTGGTGGTGGCCTCGTGTTCCCGCTTTGCCCTGGCTGCGGCTGCGGCATCAGCATCATCCTCGGAGCCTCCTTGCTCCATGTTGCTCAAGCGAGCGTCGACATTGATGAGGTGCTCCTACACCTTGTCCATGCGCTTGGTGGGGTCATTACTGAAGGCCTCGAGCCACGCCTTCATCTGCGTTGACATGGTGGTGTTGTCGATCATGGATGCGATCTGCCTCTGGATACTAGGAGTGATGGACCTAGCTAGGTGGGGTGCTGCTGTAGTAGATGGCATAGAGGGAGGGGCGATGCCTAGGGCAAGCGTAGGGAGACGGGAGAAAAGTGCATGGAGAGAGGGAGAGGGACAGAGGGGAGAGCAACTTCTCAATTCTTGCTTAAGATCCAAACAGTTACATGACCCCTATATTTATAGTCACTAGGGGACTTGACTCTTAAGCACACTAGAGGAGAAGTCCTTAGATTTTGACTCTCTTGTCCTGACAAACCAATCTTATTTCCTAAACAAACTCTTTTTATTTATTCTCAATCTTATCCAAATCTATCCAAATTCTCATCTAATCTGGACTCTTTCGGGTGGGAGGGGGCCAGAGGGGCTGTTGCGCCCCCCTGGCCACGTGCGTGCCTGACGGTGCCTAGGTTGAGGTCGCGGTCGGCCAGGGCCCAGCGATGGGCCTCTCTTGGCCCGTCGCTGCAGCCCATACTTAGGCCCATGACATTTTGAAATTCCAATTTTTGAAGAGATAATTTTTTACTTCACATTAAAGCTTTATCCTTTATCTTATTTTGGCTATGATATCTATTTCTCTGATCTTTGTTCATGCAGAGAATTTGCTGTATATACTCACTATGAGTTTCTGACATTATATTTCAATAACCATATGTAGCATAAATAAGAGATCCTTTACATTCTCATTAAGTTTGAATGTTGTCACAGGCGGATATGCAAGTGAGGGATAAGATCCTGATGCTCCTGGACTCTTGGCAAGAAGCGTTTGGAGGGCCTGGTGGAAAGCACCCTCATTATTACTGGGCATATGCTGAATTGAAGGTGTGTTTCATGTTTCTTGCACTTCAGATAACTAGATTACACAGAACACATTTTACTTTTGGGTCGATAGAATGAAAGGCCAGACCAGAGACACCGGTTAGGCTATTGGTTCACTGGTCCAACTATAGGTTTACCCATCAAATCAGTGGTTTTACATTATTTATCAATATAATATTTATTTCTCATGGCCTTTTATGATAAATATCCATGTTTCCTACCATACATGTAATAAGATATGTCCAAACATATCTATGGTGTGACATAACAGAGGACATAACACAACATTACTACAATAGTCTATTGTTCAACATTCCAAACTAACATCCAAACATCGAATTCACTAGTTTGATACAAAACCATTAGGGCTACTGATTCCAGATTTTTTCATGTTCAACAAGTGAACCATTCCGAATATCTATCTTTTTTCTCGAACATGCAGGAGAGCTGCATATTTCATTAAGAAGAGAGAAATATACAAGGAGGGGAAAGGAGTAAGGATTCTTAACAACCCAACCCACACACACTTTTTAAATTTAGGAAACAACCTGTGACTAGAGACTATTGGAACTAAAGATATGTATGGTTAGAGATAATTGGAGATGGAAACAAACTCTAGAGATAAAGATAGAATCCTAGAGATAGAATAGGATTAGGCCTCGTACAACTTGATTTGTACTCATGGTCTTCCACCATATGTACCTATAAATACCCCTGAGGGTCAATGCAATTAACATCAGATCAACAACAGATCATTAGGGTTTTCCACTATACCCAATTATTTTCCACAAAGAGGTGACAAGAATGACTCCCCTCTCCCCATGGATCTACCTAAGCAATGATTCCACTTTCTACAAGATTGTCTGAGTGTTTATGTGCTTTCTGACAGATAAGCCTAATGAATGCTCGACAACACTTGTATTTTACTTTTCTGCATTTTACTTTCCTTGGCTTTCAAGCCTTTGTAATAAGAATATACTCAGCATCCACTTTAGTGGTTAGAAAAATATGCTAGAGCAGGTAGAAAGTAGATGCTGCCCTCTGTCCATAAGAGCAGGGGGCACACCCTTGTATCAGGAGCCTAGGGTTCTTGAGTGAGTGATCTATTTTGGGCCGACAATTGGTATCGGAGCCTAGGGTTCTTGAGTGAGTGAGCGTCATGTGCACCGCCAGCTAGATCGAGAGAGAGAGCATGCCACCACCACCAGTGCGGTGATCAACCCCGGCGGTGACACAGCAGGAGCTAGAGCTGGAGATCGCACGACGTGCCTTGCTGTCGCAGAGGCTACGGCTACGACGGTGGCCGAGACGGCTAGGTAGGCAATGGCTATGGCTTAAGCCATGGTGGCTGCCGCTACGGCACTGCATGCCAAGATGGAGCGGGAGGAGCCGGAGCCAGCGGGAGGAGGGTCGCGTGGTCCGATCGGGCGCCGCCGCTAGTCGCCATCACCAGAGCGGCATTGTGGTCACCGCGGGCGCTCCGCGGTGCTACAGACGGTCTATTGTGACTCTGGAGCAGGAATGCGATGGCCAATGCTCACCAAGGCGAACTACCACGAGTGCAGCCTGCTGATGAAGGTCAAGTTGTAGGCTTGGCGATTGTGGGAGGCGGTACACATCGGCGGCGTCAGCTACGACGACGATCGTTGGGCGCTGGAGGCCCTGTGCGTCGCTGTCCCCATCGAGCTCGGCGCCTCCCTCACCAACAAGGCTACGGCGAAGCTGCCATGGGAAGCGATCACCGCGGCGCGCGTCGGTAGAGATCGCATGCACCAGGCGACGTTGTAGCATCTCCGAGGTGAGTGGGAAGGCCTCACCTTTTAGCCACGTGAGCAAGTCGAGGACTTAACCTTTTGCCTAACCAACCTGATGGAGCAGATGGCGCGCAATGGCAACACCGACCTCACGGAGGAGTGCGTGGTGTAGAAATTCCTCCGCTGCATGCCAAAGAAGTACGCGCAAATCATCATGTTGATCGAGATGCTCCTCAACTTCGAGCAGCTCACCATCAAGGACGTGATCGGGCGGCTCAAGGCGGTGCTGGACCATGAAGAGGGGCCTCACGCCAAGCCGGGCACCGTCGGAGGCAAGCTACTGTACACGATGGAGCAGTGGCGCGCCTTCGAGAAGGAGGAGGAAGGATCCAAACCATCCGGCTCCTCCAAGGAGCATCACTAGTGACAACATGGTGGCAACAAGAAGAAGGAGGAGAAGGGGCCCCGGGGTCAGGCAGGCGCTGATGGTGGCGCTGTCGGCAAGCGCAAGGCGACCTGGGATGACACTTGCAACAACTACGGTAGGTCCGACCACTGGGCCAAGGACTGTCGCCTTCCTCCACGCCACGGTGGGCAGGCTCATGTCGCGCAAGCAGGGAAGGAGGAGGATGCTCTGTTCCTGGTTGCACGGGTGCGTCGAGCTATAGCAAGCAGGCGAGGGGGTGAAAGGTCCAAATTTCCCTTTCCGCACCGGCTGGCTCCACACATCTTCACCTCGACGAACCGCGCGCCCATGCCTTCCTCGGCAAAGGCACAGACGATGATAAGATCGATGGTTAGTACCTCGACACCAGTACCACGCACCACATGATTGGTCGGCACGAGTTCTTCTCCGACCTAGACTACGGCGTGAAGGGCTCCATCAAGTTCGGTGACGCCTCCGCCGTTGAGATCAAGGGAGTCAGCTCGATCATCTTCAAGGCCCAGTCAGCGGGAGCACCATCTCCTCATTGGCGTGTACTACATCCTAGCCTTGAGGAACTCCATCATCAGCGTCGGGCAGCTGGATGAGAATGGCTCTCGAATGGAGATCGAGGACGTCGTGCTACGTTTCTAGGATAGAAGCTGCCATCTTCTCGCCAAGGTGAATCAGGGAAGCAATCACCCTTACATGCTTCATGTGCAGTTGGCGCACCCCCTTTGCCTTGTCGTGCGCCAGGATGATGAGGCGAGGCGCTGGCACGAGCGTTTCAGGCATCTTCACTTTGAGGCCCTAAAACAGCTCAGTAAGGAGGAGATGGTCCGTGGCATGCCCTACGTCGACCACATTAAGCAGCTCTGCGACACCAGTGTGGTGACCAAGCTGAAGCGCCGGCCATTCCCATGTCAACCCTCCTACCGTGCCACCGAGTAGCTTGAGCTGGTGCACGGCGACCTCTGCGTTCCAATGTCACCGGCCACTCCTAGAGGTCGGCGCTACTTCTTACTTCTCATCGACAATGCCACCCACTACATGTGGGCCGTGCTGCTCAATTCCAAGGCGGCAGCTACAGATGCCATCAAGCGCCATTAGGCAGCTACGGAGAAGGAATGCGGCCGCCAGCTTCGGGTGCTCCACACGAACAATGGTGGTGAGTTTACGGTGGCCGAGTTCGTGGCGTACTGCGCCGATGTGGGGATTCAGCGCCACTACTCCACGCCCTACTCACCACAGCAGAACAGCATTGTCGAGCGCCGCAATCAGATGGTGGTGGCAGTGGCACGTGCCCTCCTCAAGCAGCATGGCATGTCGGTGACCTACTGGGACGAGGCTGTAATGACCATTGTACAACTGCTCAACCGCTCGCCGACCAGTGCTCTTGACGACAAGACGCCATATGAGGCCTGGCACAGGTGTAAGCCAGCGGTCAGCTATCTGCGTGTCTTCGGCTGCCTCGCCTTCATCAAGGAGCTGAACCATGTTGGCACGCTCGATGATCGTAGCTCACCGGGGGTCTTCATCGGCTACGCAGAGGGGGCTAAAGCCTACTACGTGCTCAACCTGTAACAGAACCGACCAATTATACGAAATTAAGTAAAAAAATCATCCACCAGAGCAGACGATTGAACAAACTTAAGCCCGTATAACCCGGTAGTCTGTGAAATCACGAAGGATTTCAAACCAACTCGTGTCCCAGCCATGATCGTAATAAGTTTAGCGGTCACCATCACAACTTACATAAAAGTTCGCATCACAGATACATCAGAGTTTAAACATAGTTATTACAAACCAGTTTGAATAAAAGTAGCGGAAGTCATTTGTTCAAACCACACACACACTCACGCGGAGTTTAAATATAGTGCCAGCGAATGATCATCTCCAACAAAAGCATCAGATGAGACGTAAGTAATGACCATGCCCATGGTCCTAAGCATCACCCATCGTAGGATAAAGGCAGTTGATACAGTAGCCATAATACATCTGCCCATCTGCAACAAGTGGGAATAAAACCCTGAGTACGAGAAGGTACTCAGCTAGACTTACCCGACATAACCAAAAATAAATGACACCAAGGATTATGAATAGCTTTATAGTAGGGTAGCTGACTCATTTGCAAAAAGAAGCATTTTTAGCATTTCGAGAACCTTTAGAAAAGCATTTTTTTTTGCCAAGTTAATTATTATTAACCTATCGACTAGATTTGCACCTATACTAGAATGAACATGTGATTAAGCAGATAATGATAACCAACGATCATTAAATAACTTCCATACTGTCATATTCATTAAAACTGTCCAAGTGTTCTATAAACATTTACTACGATGAAGTAACTCAAGTCAAGTGCTCACTATCCAGGAGCGATGGCGATTCGAATTGATTCCTAACCAGCTGGTGATTTATTCCTTACACAAACCTCACTCACCCGCTAAAGTGAGATATTGATCACCGAGTCAACTTTCCAGGAATCTCGAGTTTGCCAGGAACCACATGTACCCGGGGGCCGACCGACTGCACTTTGGTCTTATCATCCCGCCCCTGTATCCTACCACACCTGCTCTGGCACAGTGTGTTGCGGGCAATCTACTCGGCCTGAAAAATCTCCCAGCTTCGCGGTCGGAAGGTACTTTATCCGGCCAGCTAAATGTAAGGCATGCGTTCAACATGACTTGAGGCCCAACAACGGTCGGTCCTTAATCGACACAGACGGAAACACTACAGTCCAAAACTCTGCAAGTCTCCGTCCGGTCTCAACTTCATTTAACACTTAGTTATACCATGACTTTATAATCATCCAAGCAGATCCAGGTAACCACCTATAGCTCGCAGGTGACAGGAAATCACCCGACTTCTTCTGGTCTAAGCCAGCTAAGCATTGAATCGACTGCGGATACCAGGGTAACAAGGATATAGTATAACAAAGGTAAACAAGGTATAATGCAGCAATGGTTGCAAACAACTTCTGAACGTAATGCATCAATTAAAGTAAAGCCTTTAATTAAATAATTGCAAACCGGGAGAAAAATGCTCCGGGGCTTGCCTCTCTCGAAAGAGCTTAGACGGTGATCGGGGCACTCCAGAAGTTCCTCAACGTCCTCCTCGTCGGCTTCTGGCACTTCCTGCTGCTGCACCTCGAGCTACTCCTCGGGCTCCTCGGGTATGATGACTGGATTCTCGGTTTGCGATCCTGTATGATGCAATGCGCGTAAGTGATTATGCAAACGGTGCATCGAAGGAGATGAATGCAATGGATATGTTTAAATGCAAGGTAGTCAACATCATCCAAGAAACTATACTACAAGCACATGTCATCTACTGCATTCTTTTCTACTACTAATATGTTAAGTCAACATATCTTATGAAATGCTTCAAAGATACACCAAAGCTTTACTAATTTCTTAATCACACTTAAAGCAACACTTGCTTAAACCCTAATTAATAATAGGTTTGAATAGCAACATATATTTCTGATGCTCCTAAAAATCTAAGAAAATTACAGTAGCATAATACTATCCTAAACAAACTACCATAAAAATTTCATGGCATTTGGATAAGTAAACTATCCTACACAAAAATGACAAGCTATAGCTTAAAAATGAGCATGAAATTACTTTGTACTACGAAAAGTGTCAAACAATAGAATTAATATTTTTCCTAGGTTCTTCATAGCATATAATGACTGTCCAAAAATTATCACATGCATGTTTTATACAAAGGTTGCTCTCTAGCAAAAATAACAAAAATCAGCCATTAAAGGTACTTGAACTACACCTAAAACTTTTCCCACAGTACATGCATGAAACATATTTTTCCTAGGAAGTAAATGACATAAGAAGATTAACAAACTTGAAATCATATTTTTCTGAAGCCTATAGATTTTTCTACACATTTTTTAAGTTATCAGCAATATACATGATTAAATAAAATCCTACGGAAAAGTATCCCAAAAATGACATGCAATAATTTTCCCAAGTAGATTTGATGATAAGGAACCTAGCAAAATTTGTTTCAATAAATTTGGATCAAATTTGAGCACCCAAACATTTTTCAAACCATTTCAGATTTCAAATAATAAAGAATAAATGAAAACAATCACTTAAACGTTACTGGGCCAGCCCGCTAGTATCAGCTGGCCCACGGCCGTTTTTGGCCTGCGCGGCCCGAGCGAAAGGGGAGCGCGGCGGCCTAGCAGGGCTTCGGCCCACGGCCGCTTTGCCTGGCCGGCCCGGCTGGCTGGCGGAGGCAGAGGCCTCGCCGGTGTGCGCGCTGGCGCGGTGGCGCGGCTCGGCCAGCGGTCGACGGCCATTATCGGCCGGGCCAGGGCAAGCAAGTGAGCGCAGGAGGTTCGCGAGGCATTGGCGAATGCGAGCAGGCAGCTAAGCAGGGCGGAGAAGGGGAGGAAGGGGACGTTCCACGGCGGCCGAGCATGGTGGCGCCATGGCCGACGGCGGCGAAGCTTGGAACAAGCGCTACCTTGGCTCAAACGACGGCACAACCGCGAGCACCAGGTGTCGGAGAGCGAGGCGGAGTTGCTGGCGTGAGGAATCGGAGAATGGCGCGGTGGTGCGGGAGCTCGAAGCCGGCGGAGCTGCGGGCGCGGCGAGGGCGGAGCTTGGGACTCTCGGCTCGGGAGGAGAGGGAAGGCAGCACGGGCGGGAGTGAGCGAGCGCACGGGCACCAGTAGGTGAAGGCAGGTGCGTGGGCGCTTGGCAGACCGGCTGCGACACGCGGCGACACCGACGGCGCATGGCCGCCACGCGGCGGGCGGGTTCTGTCGCGGTCGTGCGTGCGGCGCGGCGTGACAGCGAGCAGGCGCGCGAGTGCGGGCGAGCGGGAGGCGCGGCGTGGGCCTGGGCCGACGAAGCGGCTGCGGGAGCAAAGGCGCGGCGCGGAGGCAGGCCGGGCCGCCTGTGCGGCTGGGCCGAAAGCGAGGCGGTGGCCCACCAATGAGAAAAATCCTTTTTTTTCCAATTATATTTTCAAGAAATTTTTAATGCCCTCTTTCAAATATTATTTTGAGCAAGAAAATGACCTCTTTTGAAAATGTACCAAAAATGAAAGTTGATTAGAATTTAATTTTCTACAACTTTGCTTTTATGACCAAAGCCAGATTCTTTCTAGATTTTGAATTGAAAAATCAAAGTCCATGTTTAACTCAAAACCCTAATTTTTGGGAATTTATTTTTGAAGCCAAATTTTGAATTAATTTGAATACAAACCTTGCTCCAAAAATTGAACTAAACATTGCTAAATGATTTACAATAGTAGCCAACCATGTTTTACTAATCTAGCAAGAAATTCGGGCAAACACAATTCTAAACAAGTATATGCAACATTCATGTTTCACGAGCATGTTTCATATGTTTCGAAACAGTGTTTCAGTTGTTATTTACATGATTAGGCATGTATGATTAATATGCTTTATGATGCATGCTATGCATGATTTGCAGTGCCTAAATGTAGGCTTAACACCGGGGTGTTACAGCCCTCCCCCCTTATAAAAAATCTCATCCCGGGATTTGGGTTACGAACCATTTGTTATAAAATTCTTCATAAGCTTTTTGTAGATACTCTCCTGTTTCCCAAGTTGCATCTCCCTCATCATGATGATCCCACTGTATCTTGTATGTTTTCACCACACTATTCCGAGTAGCACGTTCCTTCGTGTCTAACACTCGGACTGGTTGTTCACGATACACCAAATCTAATTTGAGTCGAATACCTCGAGGTTCTATTCTTTCCTCCAGAACACGCAAACATTTCTTGAGATGTGATACATGGAAAACTGGGAAAACGGTACTCATTGTTTCAGGTAACTCTAACTTGTAGGCTAACGGACCTCTTCGTTCCAAGATCTTGTATGGTCCTACGAATCTCACGGCAAGCTTTCTTCGGATTCCAAACCTTTTCTTCTTCATTGGTGTGACTTTCAGATAAACATAGTCACCAACTTCAAACATAAGGTGTCTCCTTCTTCTGTCTGCATAGCTTTTCTGACGTGATTGGGCCGCTTTCATATTCTGCTGAATAATATGAACTTTCTTCTCGGCTTCTTCTACAAAGTCAATGCCATAATACCTCCTATCACCAGGCTCGATCCAATTCAATGGTGTTCTACATTTTCTGCCATATAAAGCTTCGAATGGGGCCATCTTGATGCTTTCTTGATAACTATTATTATAAGAGAACTTAGCTAACGGTAACCATGACTCCCATGATCCCTTGGAAGACAATACACAGGCTCTTAACATATCCTCTAAAACAGCATTTACTCGTTCAGTCTGACCATCTGTCTGAGGATGATAAGCGGTACTGCAAATCAAACTAGTTCCTAAGCCTTTGTGTAAATGTTCCCAAAAGTGGGCCGTGAACTGTGAGCCTCTATCAGATACTATGGTCTTTGGTATACCATGCAACCTCACAATTTCTGCGATATACTTCTCGGCATATTGAGGTGGTCGATAATCTGTTTTGACAGGCAAGAAATGAGCGGTCTTGGTAAGACGGTCCACAATTACCCAAATCGAATCATGGCCTTTTGGGGTAGTGGGCAAACCCGTGATAAAATCCATACTGATATCGTCCCACTTCCAACTAGGGACTGATAAGGGTTGCAACATACTGGCAGGTTTCATGTGAATGGCTTTCACTCGACAACATGTGTCACATCTGACAACATATGCTGTAATTTCTTTCTTCATTTTGGTCCACCAATAGCGAGATCTTAGTTCTTGATACATCTTACTACTTCCGGGATGGATAGATAGCTTAGAAAGGTGAGCTTCATCCATGAGTTTATTTCTAAGCTCTCGATCCTTGGGAACCACAAGACGGTTGTCAAACCACAACACGCCCTGTTCATCCACTTTAAAGTGTTGAGACAACTTTTCTTTTATTTTCTCTTTGATATGGAATATTCCCTTGTCGGTTTTCTGGCCTTCTATTATCTTACTCTCCAAAGAGCAACTAATCTGAATACTATGTAACACAGCAGGATGCATTAGATCGAACCCATCTTCAAGTAATGGCTGCACATTTAAATAATGTGACTTTCTGCTCAAAGCATCTGCCACTACATTGGCTTTACCAGGATGATATTGCATATTCAAGTTGTAATCCTTTATCAATTCCAACCATCTGCGCTGTCTCATGTTTAGCTCTGGTTGGGTAAAGATATACTTAAGACTCTTGTGATCCGTGAAAATATTGCACACATTACCAAGTAGATAATGTCTCCAAATTTTTAGGGCGTGCACAACTGCAGCAAGTTCAAGATCATGTGTTGGATAGTTGACCTCTTGCTTTCTCAATTGATGTGATGCATAAGCTATGACTCTCCTTTCTTGCATAAGAACACAACCCAATCCAGCCTTCGATGCGTCGCAAAACACATCAAATGGTTTCTCGATATCTGGTTGTGCTAGAACAGGAGCAGTGGTCAATAGTTTCCGCAAAGTGTGGAAAGCTGCTTCACACTCCTCTGTCCACACAAACTTGTGATCCTTCTGTAGGAGGCTTGTCATCGGTTTGGCGATATTCGAGAAATCTGGTATAAAGCGACGGTAATAACCGGCTAGTCCTAAGAAACTTCTAATCTCAGGAACTGTGGTCGGTGCTTTCCAATTCATAACTTCTTGCACCTTACTTGGATCGACTGAAACTCCATTCTCTAACAGAATGTGACCAAGGAAAGGAACTTCCTTCAACCAGAATTCGCATTTGCTAAACTTAGCATACAATTGATGATCTATAAGTCTGGTCAAGACAGTTCTCAGATGCTCTTCATGATCTTTCTCATTCTCGGAGTATACCAGAATGTCATCGATGAATACTACCACAAACTTATCCAATTCTGGCATAAAAACTATATTCATCAAAAACATAAAGTATGCAGGAGCATTTGTCAAGCCAAAGGACATGACAAGATACTCATATAACCTGTATCTGGTGGAAAATGCAATTTTCGGTATATCCTGTGGCCTAATCTTAATCTGATGATAACCGGATCTCAAATCTATTTTTGAGAACACCTTGGCCTTGGATAATTGGTCAAACAGAACATCAATATGTGGCAAGGGGTATTTATTCTTGACGGTCATAGCATTGAGTGGCCTATAATCTACGCACATTCTCAACGTGCCCTCTTTCTTCTTCTTTACAAACAAAGCGGGACATCTCCATTCAGACTTGCTTGGCCGAATAAACCCCTTTTTGATAAATCTTCTAATTGCTTCTTCAGCTCAGCTAACTCATCTAGAGGCATCCGATAGGGTCTCCTTGAAATCAGAGCTGTTTCGGGGACTAGCTCAATTCCAAACTCAATCTCTCTATTTGGCGGAAGACCAGGTAGCTCATCCGGGAATACGTCTGGGAATTCACATAGTACCGGAATCTGATGGATAGGAATGACTGCCGTAGCACAGGTAACACTTATCAGGTCTGTTCTCCGAGGCAATGGTACTTGGAAAGTACCCTCACCCAGGGGATCCTTAAGGGTAAGTACTCGACTTCCAGTATCTATGACTGCTCCCCAATCCTTCATCCAATTCATCCCTATAATGACATCCAAGACTAACCTAGGCATAACTATCAAGTTCACTCGGAACTTCCTGCTACCTAATTCAAGGGTTGCCCCTCGAACCATCTGGTTGGTCAAAACATCAGCCCCTGCTGAGCTTATACGGTACCCATAACCCAATTCTGTGCATCGTTGTCCATGTTTCTGTGCAAATGCTAGACTCATAAAAGAATGCGATGATCCAGAATCAAATAGAACAACTGCAAGGTTTTCGTTGATAGGAAACTTACCAGCAGTGATGGGCTCTCCCTCTGGAATTTCATCCACGGTCGTACTATGCACTCTAGCATTATAAATCTGCTGCTTCTTCTTGGGCGGGTATGGACAAAACCTTGAGAAATGACTGGGTTGATCACAGTTATAACAGGGTCCTCTCACTGTCCCGGCAGATCCCACAACTCCCTTGGAACTACCTTGTACCGTAGTTGCGGCTGCTTTGTTGGGCTGTACTGCCATCTTGTACGGCTTTTGAGGTCCACGGAAATTCTGACTTCTTGGCTGAGGTGGCCGAAACCTAGCGCTAGGTGCCGATGGGCGATATGGGGGACGACCTCCCATAGGGGCTCTAGCTTGAGACGGCCCACCTTCAAAGGCTCTCTTGTGTGTCTTGGCTGCTGTGCTGGCGTTGTTATTCTTCTCCTGCTTTAGACAGTCGCTGATGAAGTCATTGAATCTGACGCGGTTGTTGGTACCAACATGCTTCATCATTTTTGGATTGAGACCCCTCTTAAAACTGGCTATCCTTTTAGCATCTGTGTCAACCATGTCGGGAGCATAGCGACACAAGTTGTTGAAGGCATGCAGGTATTGCGTCACGGTTTTGGTGCCCTGGTTCAACGCCAGAAACTCTCCCAACTTCATCTCGGTCAGCCCTGGTGGAATATAGGCTCCATGGAAGGCCTCAGCAAACTCTCTCCAAGAAATCTGAGCATTTGGAGGGAAGGTAGTACGATGGTGCTTCCACCACATTCCCGCCGGTCCTTGCAATTGAAGTGCAGCATACTCTGTTTTTAGAACCTCAGTCATCCTCAACACACGAAATTTATCTTCCATCGTGTTGATCCATTCCTCAGCATCGAGTGGCTCTGTTGCTTCCTTGAATACTAGCGGCCTGGTGTCCATGAAATCTTTGAAGCTGCTATATTGGTTCACTCCCATGCCACCACCTTGATTGTTACCACGTTAAACGTTGTTGGCGATGGTTCGAAGAAGATCCTCCATGTTCTTCTGGGATTGTTCCGCGTTGCGCTGACTCCCGAGCAGCTATGCGAGGAACATCTCGGGGGTAAACGGGGGAGGAGGTGGCAAATGCGGTTCATGGGGAGGTTCATTGTTGTTGCTGTGGTTTCCACCACCACCACCACCACCGGTCCCCGCACCGTTGGCACCGGGCTCAGCGGCCTCATACGTGGTTCGGCGAGTGTTTGTCATCTGCATATTTCAGCAACAAGTAACGATTGAGTGAAGCTGTAATAATTGCAAGTGAAGGAAAAATTTATGCCATACTGAATTTACTGGAGAGAATAAACTCATACAATAAAACAGAGGCACAACAATCGCATCCCAATTAAAACAACAGCACTTAATCGAATTACTTCAACGGCAAACATCGCGTCCATACAATCACATTGCCAGCATACATACACTGGACTTTTTATGCGTTCAGATATCGCATTCGAAAATCAAGTTCCAACCACATGCCAAGTCTCATATGTTCGAAGCAACATACGATAGATTACGTGCCAACAAAAGAAATGCCATCGCGATGAGACCTAGATACTAGCGCAAGGCAACTAGCCTACTCCTCGGGGCCATCATCAGGATCGGAGACATCACCATTACCCCTAGGTGAAACTGCAGGCTCGTCCTTGTTGTCGTTGTCAACGTCCATGCCAGCGGCGACTGGTGGAGCATATGGGCCAACCCCATTGTAGAGCGCGTGAAACTCCTCGTGCAAGTAGCCGTTGTATTCCTCTAGCTCATCGACCCTCTACAGCAGAAGGTTTCTTGCATTCCAGGCTTTATTCCTTTCCTGAACCAGCTGTCCAATCATGCGGTCTGCATTGTTGTTGGCTTGAGTCAACGTATGCACTCGCTGCATACCTCTATCACCTCTCTCAACCGCCTGATCTCTCTATAAGTTCATATCAGCCAACTACTCCTGCAAGCTAGCTATAGCACGTGCCTGTCTCTTCTTCTGCTTCTTCCCTTTTAGCTTATCCTCACTACGCAAACCAGTCAAAGTCCAGTAGGTACTCTCGAGACCCTCATACGCTCTGATGGCGGCGAACATAGCACTCATTGCCTGGTTGTCGCTAGCCTATCCTTCAGCTGGACCTCTGACCAATGCACTTCCTTGAGGCTGAACCGAAATGGCATCACGAGGATCATCTCTAGAAAAAGTACCAGCTAGAGCTGCAGCAAGCTCACTGGGAAATCTGCTCATAATGTCCCTGATGACACGGAAGGCTGCTCCCTCTGCACCCTCAGCTGGAGTGCGACCCTCAAACTCCAAATGCCAACCATCCCAATCTGGAGCATCACCGAGAGCAGGAACCGTGATCTCCACCACCGCAAGTCCATCCTCTGCTAACTGGCTCTCATTCCATGAGTACACTGGCTCTTGACCCTCTGGGTACCCCACATCATGGAGCACTCTCCAAAGCAAAGTTGGCATGCCAAACTCACTCAAGAAGGTGTCCGTGGTGCGGTGCTTCCTCAGGGCCAACGGACGTCGAGGTGCTCTTCCTCTGGTGGACTTACGGGCGGTCTACTTCGTGCGGGCCATCTGTAGCAAAAGTTCTTTTATTACCTCGGGGAAACATATTTTTGGTGATACAACTTTTATCAAAATGAGATAATCAATTTATAAGGGGAGGAATGCATGAGATGAATGAGATGCACAAGTAACATGATGTATGTACGTGTCGTACGTTTTCACAAACTTAGGAAATAAATAATTTCTAACGACGAATTCGGTGGCATACAACGATCTCTCAATACGTAGCTAATATGTTCTACATGATAGCGTTGTTATGTACCTGCAGAAGATTTATTTCAGCCCAAATTTCCAATGAATGCATAAAAGCAGTAAAGTTTTATCTACACGCTCTACACGAATCTCCAGATACGTGTATAACGGTAGTAACTACCCGAACCATCGTCCTACTGACGGCATCGCCTCAACAGACGGAAGACCCATTCATGAGATACCTTTGTAAAACATGCGTAGAACATGTAATTACTCCAGCATCATATAAGCATTCACCCTAGATCGGCGGTGTATCCGATCATGCTCTCACAACTCACACTTACCGAGGCGTAGAGGCAAATGATCCATACATTACCACTCAAACAAGTGGCACTCATATAATAGCACGCCGTATGAGCGATGAAAGAGAAATATGATGCAAGAACCCCAGGTCAGTACTTAATTAAGCCACCTAAAGTCCTTAACTGGGCATAAAGGATATGATCACTGGCACACTTTATAGTTTTAAAATCACGTTTTCCAAATGCCTGTTTGTTTTCAATACACTTGTGAACAGTAACACGCTAAACCATGCTCTGATACCAGCTGTAACAGAACCGACCAATTATACGAAATTAAGTAAGAAAATCATCCACCAGAGCAGACGATTGAACAAACTTAAGCCCGTATAACCCGGTAGTCCGTGAAATCACGAAGGATTTCAAACCAACTCGTGTCCCAGCCATGATCGTAATAAGTTTAGCGGTCACCATCACAACTTACATAAAAGTTCGCATCACAGATACATCAGAGTTTAAACATAGTTATTACAAACCAGTTCGAATAAAAGTAGCGGAAGTCATTTGTTCAAACCACACACACACTCACGCGGAGTTTAAATATAGTGCCAGCAAATGATCATCTCCAACAAAAGCATCAGATGAGACGTAAGGAATGACCATGCCCATGGTCCTAAGCATCACCCATCGCAGGATAAAGGCAGTTGATACAGTAGCCGTAATACATCTGCCCATCTGCAACAAGTGGGAATAAAACCCTGAGTACGAGAAGGTACTCAGCTAGACTTACCCGACATAACCAAAAATAAATGACACCAAGGATTATGAAGGGCTTTATAGTAGGGTAGCTGACTCATTTGCAAAAAGAAGCATTTTTAGCATTTCGAGAACCTTTAGAAAAGCATTTTTGCCAAGTTAATTATTATTAACCTGTCGACTAGATTTGCACCTATACTAGAGTAAACATGTGATTAAGCAGATAATGATAACCAACGATCATTAAATAACTTCCATACTGTCATATTCATTAAAACTGTCCAAGTGTTCCATAAACATTTACTACGATGAAGTAACTCAAGTCAAGTGCTCACTATCCAGGAGCGATGGCGATTCGAATCGATTCCTAACCAGCTGGTGATTTATTCCTTACACAAACCTCACTCACCCGCTAAAGTGAGATATTGATCACCGAGTCAACTTTCCAGGAATCTTGAGTTTGCCAGGAACCACATGTACCCGGGGGCCGACCGACTGCACTTTGGTCTTATCATCCCGCCCCCGTGTCCTACCACACCTGCTCCGGCACAGTGCGTTGCGGGCAATCTACTCGGCCTGAAAAATCTCCCAGCTTCGCGGTCGGAAGGTACTTTATCCGGCCAGCTAAATGTAAGGCATGCGTTCAACATGACTTGAGGCCCAACAACGGTCGGTCCTTAATCGACACAGACGGAAACACTACAGTCCAAAACTCTGCAAGTCTCCGTCCGGTCTCAACTTCATTTAACACTTAGTTATACCATGACTTTATAGTCATCCAAGCAGATCCAGGTAACCACCTATAGCTCGCAGGTGACAGGAAATCACCCGACTTCTACCGGTCTAAGCCAGCTAAGCATTGACTCGACTGCGGATACCAGGGTAACAAGGATATAGTATAACAAAGGTAAACAAGGTATAATGCAGCAACGGTTGCAAACAACTCCTGAACGTAATGCATCAATTAAAGTAAAGCCTTTAATTAAATAATTGCAAACCGGGAGAAAAATGCTCTGGGGCTTGCCTCTCTCGAAAGAGCTCGGACGGTGATCGGGGCACTCCGGAAGTTCCTCAACGTCCTCCTCGTCGGCTTCTGGCACTTCCTGCTGCTACACCTCGAGCTGCTCCTCGGGCTCCTCGAGTATGATGACTGGAGTTCTCGGTTTGCGATCCTGTATGATGCAATGCGCGTAAGTGATTATGCAAACGGTGCATCGAAGGAGATGAATGCAATGGATATGTTTAAATGCAAGGTAGTCAACATCATCCAAGAAACTATACTACAAGCACATGTCATCTACTGCATTCTCTTCTACTACTAATATGTTAAGTCAACATATCTTATGAAATGCTTCAAAGATACACCAAAGCTTTACTAATTTCTTAATCACACTTAAAGCAACACTTGCTTAAACCCTAATTAATAATAGGTTTGAATAGCAACATATATTTCTGATGCTCCTAAAAATCTGAGAAAATTACAGTAGCATAATACTATCCTAAACAAACTACCATAAAAATTTCATGGCATTTGGATAAGTAAACTATCCTACACAAAAATGACAAGCTATAGCATAAAAATGAGCATGAAATTACTTTGTACTATGAAAAGTGTCAAACAACAGAATTAATATTTTTCCTAGGTTCTTCATAGCATATAATGACTGTCCAAAAATTATCACATGCATGTTTTATACAAAGTTTGCTCTCTAGCAAAAATAACAAAAATCAGCCATTAAAGGTACTTGAACTACACCTAAAACTTTTCCCACAGTACATGCATGAAACATATTTTTCCTAGGAAGTAAATGACATAAGAAGATTAACAAACTTGAAATCATATTTTTCTGAAGCCTATAGAGTTTTCTACACATTTTTCAAGTTATCAGCAATATACATGATTAAATAAAATCCTATGGAAAAGTATCCCAAAAATGACATGCAATAATTTTCCCAAGTAGATTTGATGATAAGGAACCTAGCAAAATTTGTTTCAATAAATTTGGATCAAATTTGAGCACCCAAACATTTTTCAAACCATTTCAGATTTCAAATAATAAAGAATAAATGAAAACAAATCACTTAAACGTTACTGGGCCAGCCCGCTGGAATCAGCTGGCCCACGGCCGTTTTTGGCCTGCGCGGCCCGAGCGAAAGGGGAGCGCGGCGGCCTAGCAGGGCTTCGGCCCACGGCCGCTTTGCCTGGCCGGCCCGGCTGGCTGGCGGAGGCAGAGGCCTCGCCGGTGTGCGCGCTGGCACGGCGGCGCGGCTCGGCCAGCGGCCGGCGGCCATTATCGGCCTGGGCCAGGGCAAGCAAGTGAGCGCAGGAGGTTCGCTGAGGCATTGGCGAATGCGAGCAGGCAGCTAAGCAGGGCGGAGAAGGGGAGGAAGGGGACGTTCCACGGCGGCCGAGCATGGTGGCGCCATGGCCGACGGCGGCGAAGCTTGGAACAAGCGCTACCTTGGCTCAAACGACGGCACAACCGCGAGCACCAGGTGTCGGAGAGCGAGGCGGAGTTGCTGGCACGAGGAATCGGAGAATGGCGCGGTGGTGCCGGAGCTCGACGCCGGTGGAGCTGCGGGCGCGGCGAGGGCGGAGCTTGGGACTCTCGGCTCGGGAGGAGAGGGAAGGCAGCGCGGGCGGGAGTGAGCGAGCGCACGGGCACCAGCAGGTGAAGGCGGGCGCGTGGGCGCTTGCGCAGACCGGCTGCGATGCGTGGCGACGCCGACGGCGCATGGCCGCCACGCGGCGGGCGGGTTCTGTCGCGGTCGTGCGCGCGGCGCGGCGTGACAGCGAGCAGGCGCGCGAGTGCGGGCGAGCGGGAGGCGCGGCGTGGGCCTAGGCCGGCGAAGCGGCTGCGGGAGCAAAGGCGCGGCGCGGAGGCAGGCCGGGCCGCCTATGCGGCTGGGCCGAAAGCGAGGCGGTGGCCCACCAATGAGAAAAATCCTTTTTTTCCAATTATATTTTCAAGAAATTTTTAATGCCCTCTTTCAAATATTATTTTGAGCAAGAAAATGACCTCTTTTGAAAATGTACCAAAAATGAAAGTTGATTAGAATTTAATTTTCTACAACTTTGCTTTTATGACCAAAGCCAGATTCTTTCTAGATTTTGAATTGAAAAATCAAAGTCCATGTTTAACTCAAAACCCTAATTTTTGGGAATTTATTTTTTGAAGCCAAATTTTGAATTAATTTGAATACAAACATTGCTCCAAAAATTGAACTAAACATTGCTAGATGATTTACAATAGTAGCCAACCATGTTTTACTAATCTAGCAAGAAATTCGGGCAAACACAATTCTAAACAAGTATATGCAACATTCATGTTTCACGAGCATGTTTCATATGTTTCGAAACAGTGTTTCAGTTGTTATTTACATGATTAGGCATGTATGATTAATATGCTTTATGATGCATGCTATGCATGATTTGCAGTGCCTAAATGTAGGCTTAACACCGGGGTGTTACAGCCCTCCCCCCTTATAAAAATCTCGTCCCGAGATTTGGGTTACGAACCATTTGTTATAAAATTCTTCATAAGCTTTTTGTAGATACTCTCCTGTTTCCCAAGTTGCATCTCCCTCATCATGATGATCCCACTGTATCTTGTATGTTTTCACCACACTATTCCGAGTAGCACGTTCCTTCGTGTCTAACACTCGGACTGGTTGTTCACGATACACCAAATCTGATTTGAGTCGAATACCTCGAGGTTCTATTCTTTCCTCCAGGAACACGCAAACATTTCTTGAGATGTGATACATGGAAAACTGGGAAAACGGTACTCATTGTTTCAGGTAACTCTAACTTGTAGGCTAACGGACCTCTTCGTTCCAAGATCTTGTATGGTCCTACGAATCTCGCGGCAAGCTTTCTTCGGATTCCAAACCTTTTCTTCTTCATTGGCGTCACTTTCAGATAAACATAGTCACCAACTTCAAACATAAGGTGTCTCCTTCTTCTGTCTGCATAGCTTTTCTGACGTGATTGGGCCGCTTTCATATTCTGCTGAATAATATGAACTTTCTTCTCGGCTTCTTCTACAAAGTCAATGCCATAATACCTTCCTATCACCAGGCTCGATCCCAATTCAATGGTGTTCTACATTTTCTGCCATATAAAGCTTCGAATGGGGCCATCTTGATGCTTTCTTGATAACTATTATTATAAGAGAACTTAGCTAACGGTAACCATGACTCCCATGATCCCTTGGAAGACAATACACAGGCTCTTAACATATCCTCCAAAACAGCATTTACTCGTTCAGTCTGACCATCTGTCTGAGGATGATAAGCGGTACTGCGAATCAAACTAGTTCCCTAAGCCTTTGTGTAAATGTTCCCAAAAGTGGGCCGTGAACTGTGAGCCTCTATCAGATACTATGGTCATTGGTATACCATGCAACCTCACAATTTCTGCGATATACTTCTCGGCATATTGAGGTGGTCGATAATCTGTTTTGACAGGCAAGAAATGAGCGGTCTTGGTAAGACGATCTACAATTACCCAAATCGAATCATGGCCTTTTGGGGTAGTGGGCAAACCCGTGATAAAATCCATACTGATATCGTCCCACTTCCAACTAGGGACTGATAAGGGTTGCAAGCATACCGGCAGGTTTCATGTGAATGGCTTTCACTCGACAACATGTGTCACATCTGACAACATATGCTGTAATTTCTTTCTTCATTTTGGTCCACCAATAGCGAGATCTTAGTTCTTGATACATCTTACTACTTCCGGGATGGATAGATAGCTTAGAAAGGTGAGCTTCATCCATGAGTTTATTCCTAAGCTCTCGATCCTTGGGAACCACAAGACGGTTGTCAAACCACAACACGCCCTGTTCATCCACTTTAAAGTGTTGAGACGGCTTTTCTTTTATTTTCTCTTTGATATGGAATATTCCCTTGTCGGTTTTCTGGCCTTCTATTATCTTACTCTCCAAAGAGCAACTAATCTGAATACTATGTAACACAGCAGGATGCATTAGATCGAACCCATCTTCAAGTAATGGCTGCACATTTAAATAATGTGACTTTCTGCTCAAAGCATCTGCCACTACATTGGCTTTACCAGGATGATATTGCATATTCAAGTTGTAATCCTTTATCAATTCCAACCATCTACGCTGTCTCATGTTTAGCTCTGGTTGGGTAAAGATATACTTAAGACTCTTATGATCCGTGAAAATATTGCACACATTACCAAGTAGATAATGTCTCCAAATTTTTAGGGCGTGCACAACTGCAGCAAGTTCAAGATCATGTGTTGGATAGTTGACCTCGTGCTTTCTCAATTGACGTGATGCATAAGCTATGACTCTCCTTTCTTGCATAAGAACACAACCCAATCCAGTCTTCGATGCATCGCAAAACACATCAAATGGTTTCTCGATATCTGGTTGTGCTAGAACAGGAGCAGTGGTCAACAGTTTCCGCAAAGTGTGGAAAGCTGCTTCACACTCCTCTGTCCACACAAACTTGTGATCCTTCTGTAGGAGGCTTGTCATCGGTTTGGCGATCTTCGAGAAATCTGGTATAAAGCGACGGTAATAACCGGCTAGTCCTAAGAAACTTCTAATCTCAGGAACTATGGTCGGTGCTTTCCAATTCATAACTTCTTGCACCTTACTTGGATCGACTGAAACTCCATTCTCTGACAGAATGTGACCAAGGAAAGGAACTTCCTTCAACCAGAATTCACATTTGCTAAACTTAGCATACAATTGATGATCTATAAGTCTGGTCAAGACAGTTCTCAGATGCTCTTCATGATCTTTCTCGTTCTCAGAGTATACCAGAATGTCATCGATGAATACTACCACAAACTTATCCAATTCTGGCATAAAAACTGTATTCATCAAAAACATAAAGTATGCAGGAGCATTTGTCAAGCCAAAGGACATGACAAGATACTCATATAACCCGTATCTGGTGGAAAATGCAGTTTTCGGTATATCCTGTGGCCTAATCTTAATCTGATGATAACCGGATCTCAAATCTATTTTTGAGAATACCTTGGCCTTGGATAATTGGTCAAATAGAACATCAATATGTGGCAAGGGGTATTTATTCTTGACGGTCATAGCATTGAGTGGCCTATAATCTACACACATTCTCAACGTGCCCTCTTTCTTCTTCTTTACAAATAAAGCGGGACATCCCCATTCAGACTTGCTTGGCCGAATAAACCCCTTTTTTGATAAATCTTCTAATTGCTTCTTCAGCTCAGCTAACTCATCTAGAGGCATCCGATAGGGTCTCCTTGAAATCGGAGCTGTTCGGGGACTAGCTCAATTCCAAACTCAATCTCCCTATCTGGCGGAAGACCAGGTAGCTCATCCGGGAATACATCCAGGAAATTCACACACGTACCAGGAATCTGATGATAGGAATGACTGCCATAGCACAGGTAACACTTATCAGGTCTGTTCTCCGAGGCAATGGTACTTGGAAAGTACCCTCACCCAGGGGATCCTTAAGGGTAAGTACTCGACTTCCAGTATCTATGACTGCTCCCCAATCCTTCATCCAATTCATCCCTATAATGACATCCAAGACTAACCTAGGCATAACTATCAAGTTCACTCGGAACTTCCTGCTACCTAATTCAAGGGTTGCCCCTCGAACCATCTGGTTGGTCAAAACATCAGCCCCTGCTGAGCTTATACGGTACCCATAACCCAATTCTGTGCATCGTTGTCCATGTTTCTGTGCAAATGCTTAGACTCATAAAAGAATGCGATGATCCAGAATCAAATAGAACAACTGCAGGGTTTTCGTTGACAGGAAACTTACCAGCAGTGATGGGCTCTCCCTCTAGGAATTTCATCCACTGTCGTACTATGCACTCTAGCATTATAAGTCTGCTGCTTCTTCTTGGGCGGGTATGGACAAAACCTCGAGAAATGACCTGGGCTGATCACAGTTATAACAGGGTCCTCTCACTGTCCCGGCAGATCCCACAAGCTCCCTTGGAACTACCTTGTACCGTAGTTGCGGCTGCTTTGTTGGGCTGTACTGCCATCTTGTACGGCTTTTGAGGTCCACGGAAATTCTGACTTCTTGGCTGAGGTGGCCGAAACCTAGCGCCTAGGTGCCGATGGGCGATATGGGGGACGACCTCCCATAGGGGCTCTAGCTTGAGACGGCCCACCTTCAAAGGCTCTCTTGCGTGTCTTGGCTGTCGGTGCTGGCGTTGTTATTCTTCTCCTGCTTCAGACAGTCGCTGATGAAGTCATTGAATCTGACGCGGTTGTTGGTACCAACATGCTTCATCATTTTTGGATTGAGACCCCTCTTAAAACTGGCTATCCTTTTAGCATCTGTGTCAACCATGTCGGGAGCATAGCGACACAAGTTGTTGAAGGCATGCAGGTATTGCGTCACGGTTTTGGTGCCCTGGTTCAACGCCAGAAACTCTCCCAACTTCATCTCGGTCAGCCCTGGTGGAATATAGGCTCCACAGAAGGCCTCAGCAAACTCTCTCCAAGAAATCTGAGCATTTGGAGGGAAGGTAGTATGATGGTGCTTCCACCACATTCCCGCCGGTCCTTGTAATTGAAGTGCAGCATACTCTGTTTTTAGAACCTCAGTCATCCTCAACACACGGAATTTATCTTCCATCGTGTTGATCCATTCCTCAGCATCGAGTGGCTCTGTTGCTTCCTTGAATACTGGCGGCCTGATGTCCATGAAATCTTTGAAGCTGCTATATTGGTTCACTCCCATGCCACCACCTTGATTGTTACCACGTTGAATGTTGTTGGCGATGGTTCGAAGAAGATCCTCCATATTCTTCTGGGATTGTTCCGCGTTGCGCTGACTCCCGAGCAGCTATGCGAGGAACATCTCGGGGGTAAACGGGGGAGGAGGTGGCAAATGCGGTTCATGGGGAGGTTCATTGTTGTTGCCGTGGTTTCCACCACCACCACCACCACCGGTCCCCGCACCGTTGGCACCGGGCTCAGCTGGCCTCATACGTGGTTCGGCGAGTGTTATGTCATCTGCATATTTCAGCAACAAGTAACGATTGAGTGAAGCTGTAATAATTACGAGTGAAGGAAAAATTTATGCCAGTACTGAATTTACTGGAGAGAATAAACTCATACAATAAAACAGAGGCACAACAATCGCATCCCAATTAAAACAACAGCACTTAATCGAATTACTTCAACGGCAAACATCGCGTCCATACAATCACATTGCCAGCATACATACACTGGACTTTTTATGCGTTCAGATATCGCATTCGAAAATCAAGTTCCAACCACATGCCAAGTCTCATATGTTCGAAGCAACATACGATAGATTACGTGCCAACAAAAGAAATGCCATCGCGACGAGACCTAGATACTAGCGCAAGGCAACTAGCCTACTCCTCGGGGCCATCATCAGGATCGGAGACATCACCATTGCTCCCAGGTGAAACTGCAGGCTCGTCCTCGTTGTCGTTGTCAACATCCATGCCAGCGGCGACTGGGGGAGCATATGGGCCAACCCCATTGTAGAGCGCGTGAAACTCCTCATGCAAGTAGCCGTTGTATTCCTCAAGCTCATCGACCCTCTGCAGTAGAAGGTTTCTTGCGTTCTAGGCTTTATTCCTTTCCTGAACCAGCTGTCCAATCATGCGGTCTGCATTGTTGTTGGCTTGAGTCAACGTATGCACTCGCTGCATAGCTCTATCACCTCTGTCAACCGCCTGATCTCTCTGTAAGTTCATATCAGCCAACTACTCCTATAAGCTAGCTATAGCACGTGCCTGTCTCTTCTTCTGCTTCTTCCCTTTTAGCTTATCCTCACTACGCAAACCAGTCAAAGTCTAGTAGGTACTCTCGAGACCCTCATACGCTCTGATGGCGGCGAACATAGCACTCATTGCCTGGTTGTCGCTAGCCTAGTCCTTCAGCTGGACCTCTGACCAATGCACTTCCTTGAGGCTGAACCCAAATGGCATCACGAGGATCATCTCTAGGAAAAGTACCAGCTAGAGCTGCATGCAAGCTCACTGGGAAATCTGCTCATAATGTCCCTGATGACACGGAAGGCTGCTCCCTCTGCACCCTCAGCTGGAGTGCGACCCTCAAACTCCAAATGCCAACCATCCCAATCTGGAGCATCACCGAGAGCAGGAACCGTGATCTCCACCACTGCAAGTCCATCCTCTGCTAACTGGCTCTCATTCCATGAGTACACTGGCTCTTGACCCTCTGGGTACCCCACATCATGGAGCACTCTCCAAAGCAAAGTTGGCATGCCAAACTCGCTCAAGAAGGTGTCCGTGGTGCGGTGCTTCCTCAGGGCCAACGGACGTCGAGGTGCTCTTCCTCCGGTGGACTTACGGGCGGTCTGCTTCGTGCGGGCCATCTGTAGCAAAAGTTCTTTTATTATCTCGGGGAAATATATTTTTGGTGATACAACTTTTATCAAAATGAGATAATCAATTTATAAGGGGAGGAATGCATGAGATGAATGAGATGCACAAGTAACATGATGTATGTACGTGTCGTACGTTTTCACAAACTTAGGAAATAAATAATTTCTAACGACGAATTCGGTGGCATACAACGATCTCTCAATACGTAGCTAATATGTTCTACATGATAGCGTTGTTATGTACCTGCAGAAGATTTATTTCAGCCCAAATTTCCAATGAATGCATAAAAGCAGTAAAGTTTTATCTACACGCTCTACACGAATCTCCAGATACGTGTATAACGGTAGTAACTACCCGAACCATCGTCCTACTGACGGCATCGCCTCAACAGACGGAAGACCCATTCATGAGATACCTTTGTAAAACATGCGTAGAACATGTAATTACTCCAGCAGCATATAAGCATTCACCCTAGATCGGCGGTGTATCCGATCATGCTCTCACAACTCACACTTACCGAGGCGTAGAGGCAAATGATCCATACATTACCACTCAAACAAGTGGCACTCATACAATAGCACGCCGTATGAGCGACGAAAGAGAAATATGATGTAAGAACCCCAGGTCAGTACTTAATTAAGCCACCTAAAGTCCTTAACTGGGCATAAAGGATATGATCACTGGCACACTTTATAGTTTTAAAATCACGTTTTCCAAATGCCTGTTTGTTTTCAATACACTTGTGAACAGTAACACGCTAAACCATGCTCTGATACCAGCTGTAACAGAACCGACCAATTATACGAAATTAAGTAAGAAAATCATCCACCAGAGCAGACGATTGAACAAACTTAAGCCCGTATAACCCGGTAGTCCGTGAAATCACGAAGGATTTCAAACCAACTCGTGTCCCAGCCATGATCGTAATAAGTTTAGCGGTCACCATCACAACTTACATAAAAGTTCGCATCACAGATACATCAGAGTTTAAACATAGTTATTACAAACCAGTTCGAATAAAAGTAGCGGAAGTCATTTGTTCAAACCACACACACTCACACGGAGTTTAAATATAGTGCCAGCAAATGATCATCTCCAACAAAAGCATCAGATGAGACATAAGGAATGACCATGCCCATGGTTCTAAGCATCACCCATCGCAGGATAAAGACAGTTGATACAGTAGCCGTAATACATCTGCCCATCTGCAATAAGTGGGAATAAAACCCTGAGTACGAGAAGGTACTCAGCTAGACTTACCCGACATAACCAAAAATAAATGACACCAAGGATTATGAAGGGCTTTATAGTAGGGTAGCTGACTCATTTGCAAAAAGAAGCATTTTTAGCATTTCAAGAACCTTTAGAAAAGCATTTTTTTTGCCAAGTTAATTATTATTAACCTGTCGACTAGATTTGCACCTATACTAGAGTGAACATGTGATTAAGCAGATAATGATAACCAACGATCATTAAATAACTTCCATACTGTCATATTCATTAAAACTGTCCAAGTGTTCCATAAACATTTACTACGATGAAGTAACTCAAGTCAAGTGCTCACTATCCAGGAGCGATGGCGATTCGAATCCATTCCTAACCAGCTGGTGATTTATTCCTTACACAAACCTCACGCACCCGCTAAAGTGAGATATTGATCACCGAGTCAACTTTCTAGGAATCTCGAGTTTGCCAGGAACCACATGTACCCGGGGGCCGACCGACTGCACTTTGGTCTTATCATCCCACCCCCGTGTCCTACCACACCTGCTCCGGCACAGTGCGTTGCGGGCAATCTACTCGGCCTGAAAAATCTCCCAGCTTCGCGGTCGGAAGGTACTTTATCCGGCCAACTAAATGTAAGCCATGCGTTCAACATGACTTGAGGCCCAACAACGGTCGGTCCTTAATCGACACAGACGAAAACACTACAGTCCAAAACTCTGCAAGTCTCTGTCCGGTCTCAACTTCATTTAACACTTAGTTATACCATGACTTTATAGTCATCCAAGCAGATCCAGGTAACCACCTATAGCTCGCAGGTGACAGCAAATCACCCGACTTCTACCAGTCTAAGCCAGCTAAGCATTGACTCGACTGCGGATACCAGGGTAACAAGGATATAGTATAACAAAGGTAAACAAGGTATAATGCAGCAACGGTTGTAAACAACTCCTGAACGTAATGCATCAATTAAAGTAAAGCCTTTAATTAAATAATTGCAAACCGGGAGAAAAATGCTCCGGGGCTTGCCTCTCTCGAAAGAGCTCGGACGGTGATCGGGGCACTCCGGAAGTTCCTCAACGTCCTCCTCGTCGGCTTCTGGCACTTCCTGCTGCTGCACCTTGAGCTGCTCCTCGGGCTCCTCGGGTATGACGACTGGATTCTTGGTTTGCGATCCTATATGATGCAATGCGCGTAAGTGATTATGCAAACGGTGCATCGAAGGAGATGAATGCAATGGATATGTTTAAATGCAAGGTAGTCAACATCATCCAAGAAACTATACTACAAGCACATGTCATCTACTGCATTCTTTTCTACTACTAAATTGTTAAGTCAACATATCTTATGAAATGCTTCAAAGATACACCAAAGCTTTACTAATTTCTTAATCACACTTAAAGCAACACTTGCTTAAACCCTAATTAATAATAGGTTTGAATAGCAACATATATTTCTACTGCTCCTAAAAATCTGAGAACATTATAGTAGCATAATACTATCCTAAACAAACTACCATAAAAATTTCATGGCATTTGGATAAGTAAACTATCCTACACAAAAATGACAAGCTATAGCTTAAAAATGAGCATGAAATTACTTTGTACTATGAAAAGTGTCAAACAACAGAATTAATATTTTTCCTAGGTTCTTCATAGCATATAATGACTGTCCAAAAATTATCACATGCATGTTTTATACAAAGGTTGCTCTCTAGCAAAAATAACAAAAATCAGCCATTAAAGGTACTTGAACTACACCTAAAACTTTTCCCATAGTACATGCATGAAACATATTTTTCCTAGAAAGTAAATGACATAAGAAGATTAACAAACTTGAAATCATATTTTTCTGAAGCCTATAGATTTTTCTACACATTTTTCAAGTTATCAGCAATATACATGATTAAATAAAATCCTACGGAAAAGTATCCCAAAAATGACATGCAATAATTTTCCCAAGTAGATTTGATGATAAGGAACCTAGCAAAATTTGTTTCAATAAATTTGGATCAAATTTGAGCACCCAAACATTTTTCAAACCATTTCAGATTTCAAATAATAAAGAATAAATGAAAACAATCACTTAAACGTTACTGGGCCAGCCCGCTGGAATCAGCTGGCCCACGGCCGTTTTCGGCCTGCGTGGCCCGAGCGAAAGGGGAGCGCGGCAGCCTGGCAGGGCTTCGGCCCACGGCCGCTTTGCCTGGCCGGCCCGGCTGGCTGGTGGAGGCAGAGGCCTCGCCGGTGTGCGCGCTGGCGCGGCGGCGCGGCTCAGCCAGCGGCCGGCGGCCATTATCGGCCGGGCCAGGGCAAGCAAGTGAGCGTAGGAGGTTCGTGAGGCATTGGCGAATGCGAGCAGGCAGCTAAGCAGGGCGGAGAAGGGGAGGAAGGGGACGTTCCACGGCAGCCGAGCATGGTGGCGCCATGGCCGACGGCGGCGAAGCTTGGAGCAAGCGCTACCTTGGCTCAAACGACGGCACAACCGCGAGCACTAGGTGTCGAAGAGCGAGGCGGAGTTGCTGGCGCGAGGAATCGGAGAATGGCGCGGTGGTGCGGGAGCTCGACGCCGGCGGAGCTGCGGGCGCGGCGAGGGCGGAGCTTGGGACTCTCGGCTCGGGAGGAGAGGGAAGGCAGCGCGGGCGGGAGTGAGCGAGCGCACGGGCACCAGCAGGTGAAGGCGGGCGCGTGGGCGCTTGCGCAGACCGGCTGCGACGCGCGGCGACGCCGACGGCGCATGGCCGCCACGCGGCGGGTAGGTTCTGTCATGGTCGGGCGCGCGGCGCGGCGTGACAGCGAGCAGGCGCGCGAGTGCGGGCGAGCGGGAGGCGCGGCGTGGGCCTGGGCCGGCGAAGCGGCTGCGGGAGCAAAGGTGCGGCGCGGAGGCAGGCTGGGCCGCCTGTGCGGCTGGGCCGAAAGCGAGGCGGCGGCCCACCAATGAGAAAAATCCTTTTTTTTCCAATTATATTTTCAAGAAATTTTTAATGCCCTCTTTCAAATATTATTTTGAGCAAGAAAATGGCCTCTTTTGAAAATGTACCAAAAATGAAAGTTGATTAGAATTTAATTTTCTACAACTTTGCTTTTATGACCAAAGCCAAATTCTTTCTAGATTTTGAATTGAAAAATCAAAGTCCATGTTTAACTCAAACCCCTAATTTTTAGGAATTTATTTTTGAAGCCAAATTTTGAATTAATTTGAATACAAACCTTGCTCCAAAAATTAAACTAAACATTGCTAGATGATTTACAATAGTAGCCAACCATGTTTTACTAATCTAGCAAGAAATTCGGGCAAACACAATTCTAAACAAGTATATGCAACATTCATGTTTCACGAGCATGTTTCATATGTTTCAAAATAGTGTTTCAGTTGTTATTTACATGATTAGGCATGTATGATTAATATGCTTTATGATGCATGCTATGCATGATTTGCAGTGCCTAAATGTAGGCTTAACACCGGGGTGTTACACAACCCGACGACACGGCGCGTGCGCGTGGCGCGCGACGTCGTGTTCGATGAAGGATGCAGCTGGGCATGGGACAATGCGGTGGACGGGTCGGCGGCCGCGCTCCGTGACTTCACCGACGAGTACGCGTGGGTGGGCAGTGCTGAGGGAGCACATGGTGCATCCTCATCGACGACTGGGTCTTCATCTCCAGCACTGACCTCATCATTAGCTCCGCCGCTCTTGCCTTCAACAAATCTGGGGGAGCTCGGAAGCCCATCGGCGGTGGTCGGTAGTCCATCGGTGGCGATCGAGAGCTCACCGGCACGCCAGCCGACCTCCCCGACATCTTCTACCGCACCCGCTGCGACACCAGCACACGTAGGGCAGCCGAAGGTCGAGTACACGACGCCTCCGGAGGATGATGAAGACCGCCTGGACGCATACTACGACGATGAGCGCCTCTGGTACCGCACGGTGGTGAACATCCTTGGAGAGCAGTCTCCACTGGACCAGCCCGAGTGGCTCTTCGTCCAGCTACATCTGACGCACACCGGTGAGCCGACCACTTATGTAGAAGTATAGGGTGATCCAGCGTGGCGAGCGGCGATGGAGAAGGAGCTCAAGTCCATCAAGCAGAACCGCATCTGGGAGCTGGTGCCACTACCTAACGGCCACTGCCCCATCACCCTGAAGTGGGTGTTCAAGCTCAAGAAGGATGAGCTGGATGCGGTGATCAAGCACAAGGCGTGGCTGGTAGCGCGTGGCTTCGTCCAATAGGAGGGGATCGACTACGACGACGCTTTCGAGCCTGTGGTGCGCATGGAGTCAGTCTGTGTCCTCGCGCTGGCGACTCAAGAGGGGTGGCAAGTCCACCACATGGACATGAAGTCTGCCTTCCTCAACAACGACCTCAAGGAGAAGGTCTACGTGCGCCAGCCACCTAGCTATGTCGTCGTCGGAGAAGAGGGGAAGGTGTACCACCTGCGTAAGGCACTCTACGCCCTACGCCAGGCACCATGCACCTGGAACGCGAAGCTCGACGCCACACTTAAGAATATGGGCTTCAAGCAGAGCGCGCACGAGGCAGCGGTGTACCGGTGGGGCAGCAGACGCAACGTCCTTCTGGTTGGCGTCTACGTCGATGACCTCATCATCACCGGCGCTGAAGAGCAAAAGGTGGAGGTGTTCAAGGCACAGATGAAGAAGATGTTCGACATGAGCGACCTCGGCCTCCTCTGCTTCTACCTCGACGTCGGGAGAATACGATGGAGCAGGTTGATCCAACCCATTACCGGTGGCTGATTGGGAGCTTGCGCTACCTGGTCCATACCCAGCCGAACATCGCGTTTGCCGTCGGGTACATGAGCCGTTTCATGGAGCGACCGATGATGGAGCATCTACAAGCCATTAAGTGTATCCTGCGCTACGTGGCGGGCACCCTCGACTACGGTCTTCACTACGGAAGGGCCCCCGACACAACGCGATTCATCGGCTACTGCGACAGCGACCTCGCCAGCAATGTGGACACCAGCAAGAGCACAACCGGGACGATGTTCTTCCTCGATGATTGCTTGGTTAGCTGGCAGTCCCTCAAGCAGAATGTTGTGGCCCTCTCAAGCTGTGAAGCGGAGTATATCGCCACCACCACTGCAGCAACTCAGGCACTACGGCTGTCAAGGATGCTGGCAGAGCTCCTTAGCAGGAATGTGGATGTGGTTGGGCTAAAGGTGGACAACAAATCTGCTCTAGCTCTGGCCAAGAACCCTGTCTTCCATGAGAGAAGCAAGCACATCCACATCAAGTACCACTTCATCAGAGATTGCTTGGAGGACGGGAGCATCAAGGCCAGCCACATTGCCACTACTGATCAGCTGACCGACATTCTCACTAAGTCGTTGGGGAAGTCTAAGTTCTAAGAGATGAGGGAGAGGATTGGGCTACAACAATCACTTTCAGTGCTCGGCACAAGGCTTAGGGGGAGAATGACTGATAAGCCTAGTGCTCGGCAATATTTGTATCTTACTTTTCTGCATTTTACTTTCTTTGGCTTTCAAACCTTTGTAATAAGAATATGCTCAGCATCCACTTTAGTGATTAGAAAAATATGCTGGAGCAGGTAGAAAGTAGATGCTGCCCTCTGCCCATAAGAGCAGGGGCACACCCTTATATCAGATAAGCCATTGCATTTTCTTTCAATCTAAGCGGTCAAGGGCCAAGCTGCCCTCTGGTAGTTTCCAAAATCTGAATCCGAGATCTATTTTGGGCCAACACTTTCAACTCTAATTGTAGTTTTACCTATATATTTTTTCAATTTAGTGGTTATAGCATCTTTGAAGACACAATCACTCCATTGTTTCCATATTTCCCTGGCCACTAGAATGATGGGAGAATTCATCCCTTCCTTATCTTGTTTATGTGCTTTCTACTTTAATTGTAATTCACCTAATTTCCCCCCTCTTATTCATACCGAAGATTGTGCACCCTCATTCTATTAAGACCACTCAGCAGTGTCAACTCAGCTGTGAAAAAATATATATATCCTTGCAAATTTGCCCCTACTTTTCTTAGAATTTGTGCTTTTGCCATGTTTTGACATCGACATTTTGAGATATTTCAAAAGATTTTGATTGAATTTTGGATATATTTGAAAACTTGATAGAGTTTGAACATATTTTATTTAGAGTTTTGACGGACACCTTGTGCCTAGCCCAAGGTTGTCAAAATTATAGATTCTAGACCCAATTGGAGACTTGACGGATCAATGTCATAGGATTGATCTAAAATCTAAGATTCTACCAAAATTATATATTTTAATTTGTTCTGTTGTCAAAAAAAGAGATTTGTGCAATTATTGATTATTTTGTACCAAAAATAAATCATAGTTGTATGTAATGTTGTACCCACACCATATCCAAGAGGGGGACCCGTCTCCTGTCCATGCGCTCTCCTGCCTGGCATGCCGTGCTTAAAGCAGACTGCCATGGCCATGCTAGGGTTAGCCACTGATGGGTATTCTTAGATGAGAGGGTGAGAGCTAGGAGGGCTATTAGTGAGTTATAGATGGCAGGTGAAAGGGTAGGAGGGTAGTTTGGTCGTTCTCCAATTTTTCAATCCATTTTCCTTTCGGTAGTTGTTTTAGTCCTACTCCACTTAGTGGAACTCAAAACAAAAAAGGGGGCAAACGGCTATTTGAATAAAAAAAGGTAAAGACAAAATCACAATGTTGGAAAAGTAAGCGTAGTTAGAGTCGAAATCTCAAAGAGTTTAAAGTAGGGATGAAAACATGATTGCTCCTTTACTTTTTGTCTTATTGGATTTTGCCTTGTATTCTAATCAAAATTGTTTAAGAACAACATTTTTTTTGAAGATTTAGCAAGAACCATATTGCAAAATGTTGCATGTGTTGTTTAGGTGAGAAATTTTGACAACTTGATTTTTAACATTGGAACACCACGAGAAACATTTAAAGAACGTCTCTTCTGAATATCTTGAACTCATGTGTTTATTTTACTCTCTAAAGTATTCATTTAATGATATAATACTTCCAGGTGGTACTTATTTTTCCTGAGAATGAGTATTTTACTTGCAGCGATCTGGTGTCGAATTTCCAAAGCGTTCACCTGATGCTGCACCAATATTTACTCCTCCAGTCACACGGCCAGAATCTTTGCCATCATATCTTCAAGCAGGGTATGGAATGCCAGTTGATTCTTCCTCAAGGCTTGATGAGGCAATGTCATCAAATGGAGCTTCTCTGAGGTAATCTTACTTTAAAGAAGCATTATTTTGGATAGAAAGTTTAGTTATTTTGTGTTCTGTGCTACATGACATGCTTTTGCCTATTTAGCATCTCAGACTTGGAACGAATGCTGGGGGCTGTGGAACTATTAAATGAGATGTTGAGAGCTGTCAATCCAAATGATAAAGACGTAAGAACATATATGTTTGATTATATTCTGGTATATGTAACATACGGCCTGTTCGGGAGGCCGTAAATGATCGTGGATTATTTACTGCTGGCTGGTTTGGTGTGAGAGAAAAACACTGTTTCTAGCTGAAAATTTACGATCATTTACGAGCAAGCGAACAGGCCGATACTTATTGTGCTCAAAAGTTCATAGTATTTAAGTTCAAACTAAGGTGCTGTTTGAGCCCGTCATCCGTTTACGATGGGAAAGGGTGGCCTTGTTTTCTGTTTGGTTGGATAGGCCCGTAACAGATTACGGTGTGAACAGTTCCGGTCTAGTACAAGTCCGTTACCGCTCTCCTCCGAGCGCTATCCGCTCCGGTCCGGCGGTCCCAAACTCATCGATAGAAAATCAGAGCGCGGTTGTCCCCATCCTCGGCCAGTCGCCGCCGCGTGCTCCACGAGACTCCCGTGTCCACCCCTGCGGCCGTACCGTCTGCCACGGCCAGCAACACCAGCCAAGGCCGGCCCTGCGCCTGCTCTCCGACTGCCGCGGCGCCGGCAACGAAGACGAAGTCTGGCAGACGCAACCCTGCGCCTGTGCTCGAGGTGCCCGACACGACGCCGGCCCTGGAGACGAAGCCCTCGCCCCTGCCCTGGCCAAGATGGAGAAGTCATGTGGCCCGCCCCTGCTCCAGCCATAGCGGAGTACTTGCCTTCGTCCGCTCCTTGCTGTCCTTGAAGCCTTCGAAGTGGATCCCGTTACAGTTCCCCAACCAAACAAATCAAGTAAACGCTTAATTTTATTCAGTTACGGCCGCATTCCATTCCCATTACCATTTACGTTGCCATTACCTAACCAAACAGCACCTAAGTGATTGTTAATTTGATTGTTATTTTATCCTTGAGTACCCTAGCTTGCGTCTTTAAGGAGCCTACATTTGAGTTGGCAGATAATGATTTTGTTAGTACACAATATGTTTCTTGCTACTTTGCTAGTATGTTTCTTCTGTCTATCTATAGCTACTTAAACTAGGCTGCATGGCCTATTGCTTATTTAGCCCATCCCTCTCTATACATCTAGGAGGATGAGTTGGCTCCGTTGGTCAAGGGTGTGGATGTATGCCCAGACCAACCAGGGTCAAGTCCTCGTCGAGGCAAATTTGGTTGTCTTTTTTCTTAATATAATGCCATCTAGTTCCTCCTAGGTTGGTCTAGTTTTTTTTTTCTGTATACACATAAACCTTATATGAGAGAATGTGCATATTTAAAGTAGCATTTCTGACATTTTTTTATATCACTTAGGCTGCCAATGATGAAATTATTACAGAACTTGTGGCGCAATGCCAGTCATACCAGAAAAAGATCATGAGTTCAGTAAATTTAGTAAGGTATGTGACTATGTGATCTTTTGTTCTATGATCTTTCAGTAATGGTGCATATCACCTATCAGTTATCACTGCTATTGCTATTAAGCTGTTGGGGCATGGAAGTTCTAAGGTTTAGATCTATTATTATTTTTTGAACGTAATGCCAGGAGATTTGCCTTTCAATTAAGAAGAAATAGAATTGACCTAATTTATGAAGGAAACTAGACCAAAAAACCTTAGTCGCACAGTTTATTAAAGGAAAATTGGCAAAAAAACCTAAACACAACAGCCCAGACAACTAACTCTGAGCAACACCCAAAGGTGACACACAACTAACGGAACCTACCACATGTCATCGTTGTCGAGCTTATCGCAAGGCGACAAGCAGCTCCGGCTTCCCACGGCAAACATCAGCCAAAGCCCCTAACACGTCACTACTCAGTCGCAACAAGCCGTGACTTCATAGAAAAAGAACACAATGTGTCATCGTTGTCAAGCTTTGTAGCACCCCACAACCAAAACAGCTCAACTTGACCACTACAAATCCACTCTATGAGAATCATAGACATGTCGCAAGAAAGTAGCGAAACTAGAGATAGGCTCGTTGAAACCCAAAGCTTGCATAAGAGCAATAAACATCCCACACGGACAAACATCCAACTAGGTGGTGCATGATCTTCTAGGTGACGCCTTTAGGAAGAAAACGATGTTGATTGCCATCATCACCTGCCTAAGAACCTAGGCAGGGTTTCCTCAGAAGAATCACATAGGATGAGCAGAGGCATATTAACGACACTTGTAAGGAAGGGAACGACACCTAAAGTGTCGCCGTCATCGGCTCCGGGTAACACCGGCCAAGCTTTGGCACAACACACTCCACCACTCATCAGCCAATCCTAGAAGCACCGTGGTACGTGGTCAGAGACCAACGCATGTAGCCAAACGTAGCATCTTCTGCGAAGCCAAGGGTGTGTTTGGTTTGGATGGGATATGGCCGTCCATGGATGAGCAGCATTTGGTTCTTGGACAACTTGGACAGGGATATCCACCACAGGAGAATATTCTCCATAGATGTTGGATAAGCTCGCCCACAAAAATGAAGTTGCTCACCGTCAGCCACCGCACGCAACTCGTGAGCTGAGCTCATAGAGCCGTTGCAGATGGAAAAACATGCCCACAGCAGTCACCATGGCCAGCCATGGCTGCTGTGCCCCAATAGCATGTTGTGCAGACATGCCACCCACATGCTGATGCCGCGTCGAACGTGGTCTCCGAGTCATCGTCGTGCAGTTCCGCACTGCAGCCACCTTGCTTCCCACATGCCACAATCACTCCGCCGACGCGTCATAGTCGTCTCACTGTGATTGTGCCGTCCTCACCGCAAAATGCTCTAGGATAGAATGAGGCATCTTAACCGAGCAGCTTCGCACGCATGCGAAGCTGAAGCTGCTGGTGGTGGCCCACACAACCCACACTATTAGACATGTGTATAGTTTTGTATACGCTGTATTTGGACATGTTGTACACCCTGCCCCATTGGGCTATATATATGAAAGGTCACCCCCCTAAGAGGGTGTGTGGTGTTTTCCTATCTCTCTACATGGTATCATTCACAGTCAGATCCTAACCTTCCGCTTCCACTCTTTCCTCTCCCCCCCCCCCCACAATCACCGTGACTCCCCCTCGCGGTCGCGCGCCTCCCTCCTATGCGCGTGACATCCACACGCCCGTCCACCCACCTCGGCGGCGATCTCCCTCCCGATGGCCACCGCTCCCTCCCTCGGCACCAGCACCGCGCCAGCCACCGGCTCCATGCCAGTCCTCGGCGCAAGCACCTTGCCGTCCATCGGCAACGGCACCATGGGTGCCGCCGCCGCCGCAGATCGTAGCTCATCCCTTTGCCACAGTCAACGTCAAATCCCACGTCCCGATCAAGTTGAAGTTGAACTCCAACTACTCAAAGTGGGCGTTCTTCTTTAAGTCGTTGTGCGGCAAATTCGGGCTTCGCTCGCACATCGACGGCTCTGCTCCTCCTCAACCCACAGTGGGATGCCGTGGAGTGCTACATCCGCAGCTGGATCCTTGGCTCCGTCGACGACTCCGTCCTTGATCTCGCCATGGACGAGCCCGATCCGACCGCCCGCGACCTTTGGGTCGCAATCGAGGAGATTTTCCACGCCAACAAGGAGCCGCGCGCCATCTTCCTCCTCAACGAGTTTCACTCAATGGTGTAGGGCAACTCCACCATCTCGGTGTACTGTCAACGCCTGAAGTCCAAGGCCGCCACCCTCCGCGACGTCGGCCATCCTGCGGAGGACTCGCAGCTTGTCCTCGCCCTCCTACGCGGCCTCAATCCTCGCTTCTCCAACACCGCTGACGACATCGCCAACTCCACCATCCTCCCCTCATTTGCCAGGGCTCACGACATACTAGTCCTCAAGGAGATCTGCCTAGCCAATGACGAGAAGACCGTCGTCAACACCGCCCTCCTCACCGTGGCCGATTCTGGCTGCACCAGTCCGGGCGGGTGTCGCTCCACCACCGCCGGGGCCTCTTCTGGCGGACACAACAGCAACACCTCCAGCTACGGCAGCGGCACCAGCGGCGGTCACAAGGGTGGCGGTGGTGGCAAGGGCAAGCGGGGCTGGAATGGCGGCCCTCCACAGCCGCGCGATGGCGCTGCTGGTGCTCCCCAGTAGGTTGCAACCATGGGTCCCTAGTTTTGCTACAACCTGTGGGCGCCCCAAGGCCCTCCTCCGGTCCAACAGGGCCACAACACCTGGCATCTTGGGGTCCACGGCGCGCCTCTTCAGGCTCACGGCCTATGCGCCGGTGCATCCCCCCATGACCTTCGCACCGCTCTAGGTCTCCCAGCCTGCTCCCATGTGGAACCAGGCTGTCCTCGTCGCCGCGCTCAACCAGATTAACCTCCAAGATCAACATCCCTGGGTGTTGGACTCTGGTGCTTCCTCTCACATGAGCTCCTCGGATGGTATACTTCTTTCCCGCCATTCTTCTTCTCACTCCATTACCGTTGGCAATGGTCAAAATCTCCCTATTACATGTCGTGGCGAGTCTATCCTTCAAACCCCTGTGTCAAATTTTCCTCTTCATAATGTTTTAGTTGTTCCATCCCTAGTGCACAACCTGCTCTCAGTTCGTCAGTTCACTACGGGCAACAACTGTTCTATCGAATTTGACGCTCTTGGTTTTTCTGTCAAGGATATCCTGACCCGGCGTGTGAATGTTCACTGCAATAGTGCTGGCGACCTTTGCACCATCCCCGCTGCACCTTCCACTCCACACGCCAGCCTCGCCATCTCCACCGACCTCTGGCATCATCGTCTTTGTCATCCCAGCTCCGCCACCATCGACATTTTTCGCCATAGTGTGTCCATGAGTTGTAATAAAGTAGAGCATACTCTATGTCATTCGTGTCAGCTTGGCAAACATGTGCGGCTTCCCTTTTCAAACTCTAGTTCATTTAGCTCTATGCCTTTTGAACTTGTTCATTGTGACATGTGGACATCTCTTGTTGCTAGTATTACCTCGTTTTGCTCGATGCTTTTACACATTTTTGTTGGACTTTTCTCCTCGTTCGCAAATCTGAGGTTGCAACCCACATCAATTTTTGCAACTATGTCTCCACACAGTTCAGCCTCGCCATCAAAACCATCCAGGCCGACAACGGCACCGAATTCGTAAACAATACCCTCCAGACTTTATTTGCCTCCCGTGGTATTCATTTACGCCTCTCGTGTCCCTACACTTCTCCACAAAATGGAAAGGCCGAACGCATTCTTCGCACACTGAACAATATCAGCTGCACCATGCTTATTCATGCGCACATGCCTGCACCTTATTGACCAGAGGCGCTTGTCACAGCGACGTACCTACTAAACCGGCGCCCGTGCTCCGGCGTTCGCAATGCCATCCCATATACTCTACTCTACAACAAGACACCCGATTACTCCCACCTTCGTGTTTTTGGGTGTCTCTGCTACCCCAACTTGACCACCACGGCTCGCCACAAGCTCGCCCCTTGTTCGACAGCTTGTGTCTTTCTCGGCTATCCCTCATCACATAAGGGGTACCGTTGTCTCGATCTGTCGAACCGGCGTATCATCATCTTGCGCCATGTTGTATTTGACGAGACGTGCTTTCCCTTCAGGATTCACATTTCCGGGTCCTCGCCCAGCGACCTGGATTTCTTGCTTGCAGGTACTGTACCGACGCGCCTCCCTGTGGCCGCTCCGTCGCAGCTGACACTTAGCGACCACGACCTTCTCAGGTGGTCCTGGAGGATGATTTAATAGGATGGTAGTATTTTTTTCTTGAACACGCAAGAGAGCTGCATATCATTATATTAAAAAGAAAACACCGGGTAGAGAAACCCTTACAAAACACACACCAACACCCCACGGCTCAAACAACTGGATCGCCCATCATACACCACAACCACAAAACACTACCATGACCAGGAGGAGACAAAAAACCTTTAAGTTCCCTCAAGAGACAAGGCAGATAGACAAGCAATGCCCTTAACGCATAAAAAACACAGAGGCTACATTGTTTCCAAATGGTCCAAGTGCCGAGAATTACAATGGAACTTAGACCTTGCTGAACCTGTCTGACCACCCCTTTGTTGATTCTAGAACACCAGCCATCAAAGGAAGACTCTCCCCATTGAGGTGAGAGGTTCTGAAGCCCCACCCTTTGTAGTAGCCCAAACCAAAACTGCCATGAGAACAGATGCCAACAAAAGGTGATTAATTGTTTCACCTTCCTGATCACACAATGGGCAGCAAGGAGGATGTTGCAAACCTCGGCAAGCCAGCCGGTCAGCCCCAACATTTGTTATGGGCAACCAACCACGTGAAGCGACATTTACCCAGAGTCCAACCAAATGGGTTCCCAAGGGCAAAAAGAAACTGATCCTTTGAAGAAACCATCATGAGCCGACCTTGCTGAATATTCCCTGGATGGTGCAAGACGCCAAATGCTCCTACCATCCACTTCGGGCTGCAAATTCATTTGAGCAATGAGATCCCACAGATCAAGGAACTCAGCAAGGATACCAACATTCAACAGCCCCTGTAAGTCAGTGACCACGTCAGATCGGTGAGAGCCTCCAAAACTGTCTGGCTGTTGGCTCTCCACTTGGGTACCACGGTGAAGAGACAGGGAGCAATATCAGCTATACATTGTCCATGATGTATCATCAACTTGTCTAACAGGATGGTAGTAGTAAAGATATTTTATTTTAGCCTATATTGTCAAAGTAATTTTCTTATGTTCCACTTCTGCATGGCAGGGATGAGGAACTCTTGGGCCAAGCTCTTGATTTAAATGATAAACTACAAATTCTGCTTGAGAAACATGATTCGATTGCATCAGGTTCTCCTTTATCTGCTGACGTAATAGATGTTATGAGCGAAGTGCCATCAGGAATGGCTCTAAACCTAGGAGCAAATGTTCCTCCACAAGCTGCAGTTTCTACAACCATAGTACCAACCAATGTTTTGAATGACGAAGATGAAGAAAATGAAGATGATGAGTTCTCTATGCTAGCTCGAAGGTTACACTTTCCTGATGCCAATCTTGACATTTGATTCTTAGTTTTGTTTTCCTTTTATCATCCAGAGCTGACTGTTACTTTGACCAGGAACTCAAAATTTCAGTCCACAAACACCCCGAGCACCTCTTCATCAACCATCCATGATGAAATATCAAGTTCTACAGCTTCTGTTCCCACAACATCACCATCCATTGAAAGCAATGCATTGTCTCTGCATGATCCTCCAGCCCCAGTGAGGACATCTCCAGAGGAGCAGGTTATTAGTGACCTTCTTGCACTTACCATATCATCAAATCTGTCACCATCCTATACCCCGGTAATACCTGAACCAGGCTTGAATCAAGGCAGCTCACCCACAAATGGGCATCCGTGGGCTTATCATGGAAACCAAAGACATGTATCTGCAACTTATGTCGCTCCGTGGGCTCAGCCTCAGTCTCAGACCACAGGAAGTCAACAACTGACACCCACTCAAGCACAGTTATCTTATAGCTCATTTGCTTACCCGCCGCCACCCTGGGCTTCACAGGACAACACCGAATTGAACCCTTTTGTAGCATCATCATCATCATCATCTCAGCACCAGTCCACTTCGAGCACTCCTATCATGCCACCGAACTTGAGGCCTCTACAGCAATCACATTCTTTTGGGGTACCACTTCGATCCGCGAGTTTGGACTCACCAATAAATGGGAACCTGAAGCAACCACTGTCTGCTGGGGCTCGCAGGCCATCTTATGTTCCTTCCAACAAGTTTTTCGATGACTTGTTTGAGAGAAATTCTGATGGTAGCCTGAAAGTAGGCAGTACAATTGGCGGTGGCACTACCAGCCCATACAAGGCATAGTGATGTCTATGGAAAATGAAGTGTAAAGATTGTCAACGTGCAAGCTTGTTTGCTCGCTTGTCCTGGTGTTTGATGTTACCAGCTGCCTGCATCTTCTTGAGGTTTCCTCTTTTCAGCTTAGACTGATTTAGTTGATGCTTCTGTGGAACTTGCTGAACTTTTCATAAATAATGTTGCCAAACCAAGCTATGTGAAAGCGTCAGCCTATCTGTTAGCCAGACATCTTGTATGGCAAAAGGTGATCCTTCCTAAATCGTGTAAGAAAACGGGCTTGCTTCTATATGTACAGTTTTTAAACGGGTTTAGAGATAGAAATAGTTTGTTGTCTCCAGTTGGAGTAACTCAATAATGATTCAACTTGTAGGTCAAGTTGACACGCAACTGTAATCACCACACAGCGAGCTATTCGTCGCCTTTCTTTTTGTATGGTACAAGAGGGGTGCACCCTACTGAGAATTTTATTAAGAAACTAACAAGTTACAGCAAAGAACTAAGAAATAAAAAAGAGAGGGAAGAAAGGGACGTGATACTGAGCCTAAAAAATTGTCTGAGAAAGTAGTACACGAAATTGGGATTCAGGTTCATGTATTTCCAAACTACGTGAAATCAGCAAAATCATTAAAAGTTCAAAAGAGTCAGGACTATTGGTAATAAAAATAGCTTTTCACAGCATTTTAGAGCAAACAGATGAGCATTACATGATGGATCAGTCCCAGTTTCATACAATTGACATTAGAAAATAGCACAATTAATCAATCACAAATACCAAAAATCATTAGTCTTCCACTATTCTTGGTAAATTGGGTACCAGGTCTAATACCCAAATTACTCAAACTAAAATTGACTTTCTAAACTTATTATCCAAAATAGCAACAGGGTAATTCGGGATTGGGTATTTTAGGGTCGGGTATGAGTAAAACCTATCTGTTGGTGCTTTGTACCACTGACGAGTAAATTTCTTATTATCAAAGCAGGGAGGTTCGGCCGCTCCTCAGGGTGTCCACGTCGCTCCGATTTCCCCGGCCCGTCCGATCTTCTGATCGACAACCCTTGCTCTCCCCACCACTCGCTACAGCACCCGGGCCCGCTACGAAACCCTCGGCGGCTCTCACCGACACCGACGCCCTCCTCCTCTCCGCTCTCTCGCTCTCTCTCTCTCTCTCCCTCCCTCGCTTCCGACTCGCGACGCGGCTCAGGCGAACGCGCGGGACGACCTCGGCGGTGGCCCGACCTCCGCGCGGCGGCGGCGGCCCTCCTCCTTCTCCTCATCCTCCTCCTCCTCCTCCACCAACAACACCACCACGCCACTTCCTCCTCGCGACACAAGCCAGCGGGTCGCGCGGACTAGGGTTTCGCCCCTCCGTCGTCGGTCGTCCCCACGGCCGCGCAGCCAGCCGGCGGAAGCCCTAACGCGCCGGAGGCCTCTGGCGGCGGAGGAACCTCCGTGGTGGCCGTGCATGACGACAGGGAGGTCACGTCAGCAACCTCGGCGGTACATCTGGAGCGGCCGCTCGCGGGGCCCCTCCCGGCGGCCGATCTGGGCCTGGAGCACGGCCTCCACCTCGCGTAGGCAACGGAGGCGGTGGATCTGCGGCGACCAGCCGGATCCACCGCGAGCCCTCCCCGTCTCCGCAAGATCCGCCTGCTGGGTGGCCGATCTGTCGCCTGGTTGGCCGGATCTGTCGCCTTCTGGGCCCCTCCGTCAGCCTCGGTCGTCGACAGCGACTGCGCGCGGGAGCACTAGGGTTACCGCTTACACGCCATCTCCGGTACCCAGCGCCGCTGCTCTCCCTGTTCGTCATCTTTCGCTTATCTGTACCTTTTGCTAATTGCCACATTGTGTGTACTTTTCCTTGTGATGACCTAATTTCCTGATTCTAATATGGCAAACGCTAGGATGCTACTCAAGTGCTGATAGTAGCTGATTTGAACAACTTGCTTATAGCATTAGAGCATTATAATACGGCAAACGCTAGAATGCTACTCAACTACTGATAGTAGCTGATTTGAATAACTTGCTTATAACATTAGAGTATTATAGTACCTGATTTCAACAGCTTGCTTAGCATGAGAGTAACAACTTAATTAGCATGAGAATAACTGAACCACCGACCTTGCCAGGCATGTTATAAAATACACAACTTCCTCCTGAGTTGCTACAATAGTTTTTAGTTTATTTTCCACTTTTGTATTTTTTCTCGAACACCTACGAGAGCTACTTATCATTTTTCATTAAAAGGCAACGTACCACAAAGTATGAACACCACACCCACCGCTCCTCCCTATGCCTAACAGTTCAGCCAATTAAGACCAGCCAATTCTTGTCGAGTTGTCGTGAACCGACGCTACTATCTAATGTTTACATTGATCTGTTATTTTCTTTGTTACAGTGATGTGACCCTTACAACTTATCTTGTATGTGTATTTCTGGAAATCATACATCCAAAGCCCTATGGTGTTAGTCGGGCCCAGCCTTGGTGCTGCTGTTGCCATTGATTCTTCAGTCAACTACCCGGAGGCGGTACATACTCAAAATAGTTTGTTGTCTATATTTCTTTAGTACTGCAGACTAGAGTAATACAAGAGATTAAACTGAGGTATCTGTAGTGCTTCCTTTTATGTGAATTTTGACTACTATGCCACAAGCCTTCATACAAGACAGATCTTACAAGTTTGAGAGTTTTATATTCCAATTAGCTAATTTAAGCTTAGTTTCACAAGTCTCGAAATTGATCTTCATTGGTGCAGGTGTATACTATGAGGGCCCGAAAAATGTGACTAAAATCCCTAAATTTGTTTCATATGCCGGGGTGAGTCATTCTGACTTCCATGCTAAGCTTATTTAGTTTTCCATTTCATTTTACATGTTATATTTTTTATGTCGTTAGGTCTGTATTTTCCATTCGATACTTAGCTTATTGATTATGGCTGTGCTTTTTATTTTATAATGATGGTTGTGCTGCTTAAGTGGAATGTCTCTAATTGGATCAAAGAAATCTTGTGGTGTGTGTCTACATTGGCTGGGTGACTGGACTACTGGAGTAAACTGATCAGTTTTCTTTGCTTCTCCAGGTGTTCATATTGAAGAGTCTTCCACTGCGATTTTTAGCAACAAGTTTGCCATTTAAAAAAACTCCAAATGAATTCTTTGATTGGGTGCAAGTAAGCCTCTATGGATCACTTTGAACTTTAAAAAGAACATGAAAAGAAGAGCTCTAGTAGTTTTCTCTACCTTTTGAAATTAGAGACAAGTCCATTTTCTCTTCCAATCAAGTTGAGAGCTTTTTTTGAGAGGTGTCAAGTGATTGCCTTGTTAATGGCGTTATGTGTTTGGATTTTGTTGGTGCTGGTAGCTGTTTTGTTTGCTTAGCTTCTATTGTTGTAAGGAGGCTAAAATTGGTCGGCAATTAATACTCATCATGTCGCTTGCCATTTCGGCGCTAATGCCGTGATATATTTTGTGAATATCATAGCTTTGGCTTGCAATTTGCTCGCTGAGTCAATTACCATCAGGTTATCAAGATGTGGAGCTTCAATTTTTTTTATCTATTATCAGCTCACAAGGTGGCTAACACTAATATATATATACTGAAATCATTAAAGTTCCTATGACATACATATGTGTGAGTAAAATTTCTACGAGAATTAATATTGTTGCACGAACTTTATGAAGTGCTGTGGTTTTCCCAACAGGATTAGGCACTGGCAAATTTAACATTTCTCTGTAAGACCCGTGTGGTCTTTAGAATGTAAGTATCTCCTTTCCTACCTTGCCGACGCACGCGATGGCTGTTTAACAATGGCTACTGTTTAGAATGTAAGTATCTCCTTTTCCTACTTTGCTTGCACTTTTAGATCCATTTCTAAACTTGCCCACTGTTTAATAATGACTGCACAAGATAGCTTGAATGATAGATGGTTTATATAGTCCACGAGATGGTTTGATCTGACCTTCTGAAGGATGCTTGACATATGGTATCTCTGGGAATTAGTGTTCATACCTTTAAAAGTTTTGTGAAATTCAACCAAGACATCTGGACTTCTTTCTCGTGTCAGCCTTACTGTCACAATCGTCATGACTTGCCATCTTCCTAACTCAATTACTAATTACTTTACCACTTTCATTGTCAGAAATATCTAACTTGTGTGCTGTTTTTTTTCCATGAGTAACCTATTTTACGCTATGCTAGTCAAAATTAGCGCACTCAGAATATATGAAAACAAATTGTTCTTGCTATCTTCCTATTACACTCAGTAAGTCACTACAAATTAGATTACTACAGATTTTCTTACTGCTGGGACATTAGTAAGCTACTGACCTTGGTAGTGTAAGATCGTCGTGCGAATCATCGATAACACGACATGAAACCATCAGGTCGATGCACATTGATAAATTTAAATCCTTGTACATACAACCGTCCTTTTCTTCTGGTGACATGAAAGTAGTAGTATTGTGTAATTGTGTTTATTTTCATCATCATAGTTAGTATTGCTTCGGATGATCTTATATCACTGGCCCACTAGTTCTATATTGGTCTACTGTGCACTACTGCCTTTGAATATTATACATGCCTGCTAGATTTAAAGTACTACAGCTCACACTTACCACCTGATTAATTAATCAAACATTACTTGCCGATTCGTAATTTCTCGTGCTATATTTCCCTAGCCCGGCAAAGTCGTCGACCCATATTGAAAAGAAACCTACAAAGTAGGAAGCTGTTTGAGGACCAATCTACTCATGAGGAGGTTTGTCCTCTTTGTACCCACAAAACATATCTTTTTCCCCCCTAAACTGTACACCGCACATATTGATGCTAGACCTGCATTCCCACACATAACAAATGTGAATACAGACTTCCTGTTAACTATGCTCAGCGACCTCTGTCAATCACGTACTTTTCCTATAGGATCAAACAACCTTCACTGAACCTAATCATGAGACCTCTCAGGAACTCAACATAGATGTCCAGATCACCGGACATGATAAGGGTACAGGAACAACATCCAGAGGACCACCTAGACAACCCAGCAAAAAGGTATTAAACACTAACTATAAATCGGAGATTCACGTTTTTTGCAAAACTATTTAAAGTGATAAGTTACAACATGAGCATATAATCCTTCTGTGCAACTTCTCAACAATAATAAATATGCTCTGCTTGCAGGCCAAGAGCTCAGGATACTAAACCACATGCCAAGTCTGGTGGACGCAAATTATCATCAGGCAATCAGAAAAAATAATACAGGTTTTTAGATACATACTGCCATAATTTTTAAAAATCACCTTCTTCAACACTGCTATTATCACCTCAACCTATCTGATATTTTGTACAGCTTGTCAAACCCCTTGGTGCATCGCCTTGTACATGGCCGTCACAACGCCTACAGCCAAGCTCATCTTCAACACAATGTACAGTGGTAATTACAACGCCGGTTCAAAACTTGGCTGCCTAAGTTACTATACCGGCATGCAATCTGGGCGCTTTTGAACCTCGTCGTGGGCATTCTTGTATAGTCTAGGATCCCACTATCTAATGTTATAAAACTACGAATCCTACCTGCTGCTAACTGCACTGTACCGGACTCTATGCCAGGCTATAACCTGTCGCTGGACATATGGCGTGAGCTGTTGTAGTATGTCAGTAACACTACCCTAACATTCCAACTCGAAAAATTACCGGCTTCATGACATCCATCCATGTAATATAAGTACAATTTGTACCACTAGCGCTGCGTTTACCAGTACTTGCTATGCTTACCTATACCATTTGAATTTCCCGTTTAATTGCCCGGCTGCGCGCGATGGCGCGCATGATGTACTAGTATATTATTATGTCCGAGCAATGCATCCTACCTCTAGAGGCTGGAGAGGTGTTCACTGCGGTGTCATGAGTGCTTGAGAGTTCAGCCAGGGAGAAAGTGTTATTGTGACCGTTCCTCTGCTCTGCACAAGATGATTTAGTGACCCCCCATATGTTTCACCATGTGGTCCGACGCTAGTGCACGCCGAGATTTCTTCACTCGCCACCTGTCTAATCTTATCGTATGCTTAGGTGTCCTTCAACTCCCTTTCAACAGATCATCTGATGTTTACTGGCTTCTAGGTTGTCCTTGTCTACACATCACCGTATGATCTTGTGGCCTTCATCTCCCCTTTAGTGGATCGTCTGGTGCTAACTATTTTTCCTATTTTCTTGATTTCTTCATAATTTCTTCATAATTTATTCTCTGAACTTCACAACACTTGTTTAGATGCATCCCTAGGACCTAGGTAAACATGTCTTATTGATTGTCTATGTCATTTAAATCATCAAAACCCCTGAAGACATGACATATTGGCTATGTTTGCTACAATAGTCCACACTTCATTCAACATTAATTCTAAAGCTAACAGGTGCCTAGAGAAATCCTGTTTAGCTTGCAATTCTGTGCCTCCAGCGGTGCCCCTGCCAATCTTCAAGAACTTAGGTTCTGCTTTCTGCAAGGTGGCTTACTCCAACCTGACTGATGAAAAGCTTAAAGCAAAAGAGAAGCTGTCTGCACCAGGGGGCAAGCGCAATGCAGCCAACCAGAAGAGTCAGAGCCCATCTGGCAAAGCTGGTCCCAAGGATGGACTCAAGAAGAAAAAGAAAAATCAAGGATCGTCTTGTGTCTTTGTTTTTTTTGGTAGTGTGTAACATGCTAGTTAGTCAGGCCCTTTATGTTTTGCTTTATGGATAATAATCTTAGATCTTGGAAAGTTCTCTGTTGGAACATCAGAGGTGTTATTCCTAACAGGATGTTGTAATAACAGTGTGATGTTCTCTGTGTTCAAGAAACCAAACATGAAAACTTTGATTCTCAGCTTTTAAGAAGCTTATGTCCCCCAGCTTTTGATTGTTATGAATTTCTTCCTTCAGGTGGGTGCATCTGGCGGTCTCTTAGTGGACTGGAAGGGGTCCAAATTAACTGTAACTGAGTTCTATCCTTTCAGAATAACTACTCTCTCTCGATTGAAATGACTTCTCGCTTTGATAATTCCTCTTGGCTTTTGACCAACATCTATTGATATAGACACGGCCTGATCTACCGATAGGTATGATAGCGTCGAATTGGTGGAGACTCGACGTTCACGATCTAGGCTTCGAACCAAGACTGACCCCCACAACCGTTACACCACTGCATCGTTGGTTATCAACCACACGCACGCGATTGACCTCGCCTGAGAAGGCTTTCCTGCAAGTGAATTGAGAATCACAAGCAAGAACAGATAAACACAATATAAAATTGCAAATAAATATGAGGCTTCTGAATATAAGAGGAGTTCTAGTCTTTATTCGAACGGACTAATTGCCACAGGCGAACAAGATCAAGAATAGAGGCCCTGGTTCACGGTAAGTGACCTAATCGGTACTGTTGCAGCAAACAATAATGTCTGTTTCACGAGGAAAACAAGAACACAATAAAACCCAAACCCTAACGAGAGCGGCGACGGCTAATTATAAAGTCTTGGGCGTCACCCTCTCTGGACGCGCCCCTAATGGGGTCTAAGACGATATCACGATACACGGCCTAACGGACCAAAAGAATGTGTCACAGCACCCTGGCAGATTTTGGACGCTGACTTGTTTTGACGATTTCCGTTGACTCCGGATGAGTTTTGACGTAAAACCAAACCATTGGTTAGCTTATCAAATTAGCTTTCCAAGCATATGTGGACCGTCGAAAACGAAGTCCATATGCGCCCTAGACGTTGATTTTACCTGGGACTGCTCCTGGATTCCAAGGTGGACTCAAACTTGATTTGGGCCTCCACCTTCGTGACTCGAACCGGATAAGCTTTGGGCCCCCTTCTCGATTTGGACACCCTTGCTAATATCCTTGGCCTCCATGTGATTCTCCAAGCTTGGACGTATGCATGGAGGTCATGTCCTCCACATCCTCCCCTTCTTGACGAAAAGCCGTCATCGGCGTCGATTGTACTTGAAGTCGATCCTCATGAAGACAAACGATTTTGCCAAAATAATTGGAATGGACGATGACGTAAGAAAGAATATGACCACATGTCCAAATTTGCAGCGTGTCTTTTCCTATAATCATGTAGTCTCCTCCATTGAAATGCACATGATCTTTGTCAATACCATCCTGCAAAAGATTAGTACTATAGCAAGAAACATATGCTCCCCTTCTTTGGATTTAACTTGTGTCCCTAAAGCAAGACTAGAGAAATATGGCATGACAAAAGTATTGATTTTACAGTCGTCTAATTGATCACAATTTTGCCCAATAAAAGGAGAATTTAGATGTTGGGTGAAACAATCACACAAATATCAAATTTGAACACAAGTGGAAAATGGTATTCATTTCCTCGTACATCAGTACATGTCAGAGAGGTATTTATAGAGGTCCTAGCCTTCATAACTTGTGTACAAATGACTATTTTCTCCCTCTCTTTATTCAATACAACCCCTCTAAACTACAGGGGCGAAGTTGTCTTTTTACTCTTCGAGACTTCATTCTTCATGTCATCTTGTCAATCTTCAAAGTTGCTTTCATCAAGGAATGTCTTCGCATCCTCCCACTTGAGAGTTCTTGTATTGAATCTTGTTGACTTTGCGCTGTTGAGAGAAGTCCAAAATCTATCTTCGCTCTTGAATCTCTTCGCCACTTTTGTTTATTTCGAGCGAAGTCAAAATTTCTCCTTCGCTCTTGAATCCTGCAAGCAAACTTTGACATAAAATTTTGGTGGTCAACTCCGAAGTTTCATGGCTTGTGTTTTCTGCCGAAGTCAAATCCCCTAACATCATATTTGTACAAAACTACAAATGTAAACTCGTTGTACCATATATTGTCCTTTGTTGTTATATTTACCAAAAGCATGATATGTATGTCTAGAGAACCATAGCAAATCAATATACGCATAAAGTTTCTCCTCCAAATAACTAAGATTACATAGACATCAAATTCAATATAATCCAAAGTATTTAAAGAAGACAACAATTTCAGCTCATCAACACCACTAGCATTATTAATAACTTCTCTATTTTCAGCACAAGCACTACTACATAAACCTTTATGGAGGCGGGCATTTTGGATTTTTGGAGGCGGGCAAAGCAACCGCCTCCATTCAAAGGTCACCGTTCAGACCATGGTTGCCCGATGAAAAAGCCCGCAGCCCAGCCCTAGCCGGGCCTGGATCTGGGCCTCACACTGCCACCGCCACTACCGCCGCCGTCGGGAGAGTAGGCCCTGCCCCGCGCGCCGCAGATGGGGTTGCTTGATCCACCACCGAGGGAGCTCGATTCGCCACGTGCACGTCCGCCATCAGCCGGATCTGGCCACCGCACCCTTCGCCTGAGTAGGGGCCACCACACCTCTGCCTCGCACCACCGTACCTTCGCCGGATCTGGTCACTGCACCTTCGCCTCACCCCCACTGTCGCGGATCCGGCTAACATGGTTGTGGATCCGGCCACCGGCGGTAAGATTAGGCCACCATGGTTGCAGATCCGACCACCAACGGTAGATCCGGCCACCACGATCGTGGATCCAGCCACCATGGTCATCGGTGGAGGAGCCGGAGAAGGAGCCAGGGGAGGAGCGGCACGCCGACCGCCAAGGAGACGAGCCAGGGGAAGGAGCTCACTACCAGGAGGGGAGGATCTCGCCGCCAAGAGGAAGAGGAGGGGAGGGGCAGGCAAGGAGAGGTGCATCGCTGTGAGAGAAATGGGAGGGGAGAGGGCATCGTAGGGAGTCCAGAGGGAGAGAGAGCATCGTAGGGAGTGAGAGGAACGGGAAGGGAGATGGGCGCGGAGTCGAGAGGGAGGGATAGCACCGTCGAGAGGGCCGAGAGTGGCTCGGGAGTGAGGGAGGAAGGGAGTGAAATGCTATGAAACCCTAAGTCTAGGTTATATACAAGCCCAGTAGAGGATAGATATGGGCTTTTGCTTGGACTGGGAGCTGGGACACTATTTTTGGAGGTGGGCCTTATAGCATTCCCGCCTCCGAAAATAGACCATTTTTGGAGGCGGTTGCCTTACAATGACCGCCTCAGTAAATAAAAAATGACTGTCTCTGTTAATCGTAGGCATTAACTGAGGCGGTTGGATTTTGTGATCGCCCGGTTAATAAAAGGGCACCGTCTTGCAAAATCATTTATGTTAGTAGTGAAGTGTTTCGATTTGAACCCACATATAGCATGGTCATTCGTTAATGGTTGCATGGGTATAACAGAAATATCATCATGCGTGTCATCTTTATCAAAAGGAACATCAAGCAAATCTTCTTGTGACAAAGGTAAAAACAAGCGGAGGTTTCACTAATATTGGCTCTATCATAGCATGATTGGTGGAAAAAATCAGCACGTCAAGAGAACTCTCACCTTCCGTGAGTTTAGTTTCATGGACATTACCTTTGCTCTCATTGTTAGGAGTAATAGGTGATGGTTCTAAACTTTCACATGAGGCTATGAGCACCTCATTTTCTATCACATCATCCTCGCTCTTGTGTATATTGTCCTAGCAAAAGGTTAGGCATACCACGAGGAATAATAGTAGACTGATCTAGTCGATGCCACCTCGTCATTTGAATTAATTACAGGAGATGGATTAACAAAAATTTCTCTCATAATAATTTTCATGTCGTTCCATGTGTGAGGTTTGTCTGAAGACCTTAAAGACTGCCACCAAGTTGATGTAGAATGTCTCAAAATACTAGTTGCATTTTTAATCTTCCTTTGTTCACACATATAACATTGTACAAAAATACTATCTATTTTAGTTTTCCACTCAATGTACTCATAAACACTAGTACCAATAACATTGTGCACCGGATTTGTCCACCGGATGTGAACAGTGGACATGATTGCAGTTGAAGAAATCAGGCACAGCAGCTTCATGTTCAAGGCGCACCGGATGTGGGTGCACCAGACAGGGACTCCAGTGAGCCCTGCAACCTAGCTAGGGAGCTAATGCACTCATCAGACATGTACTGGTGGTCCATCAGACTCTTCATCAAACTGGGGTTCTAGAGCATTGCAGCCGGGACTTCGAAGCCGTGTACTCACTGGACATGTCCGGTGAGCCCCGGATGGTAATGGCTAGTGTCAAAACTAGTTATTAGAGCTGCACCTGGATGTGTCCGGTGTGAGCACTAGGAGTGTACTAGACACATCCGATGCCTTCATGATTACTGAGTGGAGGAGTAGCTTGGCTTGGGGCTATAAATATCCCTCTATCTGGTCCATTGGAGTCCTCTTGCCACTTTGTTCAGTTGAAGAAACATATTGGAGAGCAAGGGGGAATTCATGGCTAGTGGGGTGATTAAGACTTGATAATCGCAAGGTTAAGGACCTCATTAGTGCATAGAGAGTAGCAAGTGTGCACCCACTCTTCTCATTAGGCTTGGTTGGGTCAAGTGAGAGTTTGTACTTATTACTCTTGGTGATCGAGCCAAAGGACTTTAGCTCAATCAGTTAGAGCTTTCCGGTGGCACCCCACAGGTCCTGAGTTCAAATCCCCATGGGAGCGAATTTTAGGTTGGGGGTAAAAAAAATCCCCTCGCTATGCCTCCCTGTGTGGGACAGCCCGGCCTATGGCAACGGTGGTGGCCCAACTTGGGGTTTGTGGTGGTGGTCACTGGCCCAGGCTATGGTCTTCTTCCCGGGTGAGGCCGGGGTTCGGGGATTTTCTCGATCGGGGTACTGAGACTTTCTTTTAGTATAAAAACCGTGGGGCGGTCTTTCCCCATCGGCCGAGTTTTTTACTCTTGTGATCGGCATCACCTAGATGGCTTGATGGCGATTGAAAGCTTGGTGATTTCTCGATAGTGATTGTGAGATACCTAACTCATGGTGTGGGCGTTTGTGCGTCGGAGTGACAACAAATTAGCCTGTAGAGAGCACTCAGTCCTTACGCGGATCGAGGAGGTGCGCGGCTGCTCCAACGAGCACTAGTGGAGAGTGCCGACTCTCTGATACCTTAGGAAAGCATCGCCATGTTCCTTTTCTTCTCTTTACTTTGAGGATTTATATTTGGCCAATTACATTCTTATTTTTACATTCTTAGAATTACCATGCTAAAGTAAGATTGTAACATAGGGTGCAAAACTTTATGGGATAAAACAGAAACATATTAGGATTAGGCACAAATGGTGAAATGGGCTAAGCAGTAGGATTTAATTGTTGTAAAAAAATTTAGAATTAGCTCAATTCATCTTTCTCTTGGGCATCTCGATCCTTAACACGGGACAGGCTCCAGGAGAAGAGCTGCCTCAGGCCAAGGGATAGGATTTGCAGACTACGTCGAGCCAAAGGGCTTCACTAGAGAGCCAATGCCGGGGTGGTGGCGTGAGATAGTCCGGACAAAAAAAAAAGATGCAGGAGTGAGTTGGTGCGTGAAAAAAAAAATCCGAAGAAAAACTAGAGGGCTCGTTAGTCGCTACGCACCCCTGGTAGATGAGGCTGAGGGGGGAGATTTGAATCTGAGTTAGAGTCTATTAGATTAATTTTTTTCTCTAGCAAAAAAAATAGAGTAAAGGCTCTGTTTCGGATCCTTGTCGGGGATGCTAGCTCTTGTTTTCTCATTGTCCATATTATCACAACATTTCTTGCCAGTTCCCACAAATCAATATAGTTGCTACATACAATATAATATGCACACACGATGGAGCCAGGCAGCCAAGCTACTTACCAACGTTTTGGTATTTGTACAACTTGGCACAAAACAGGTAGTACCCGAAGTTGACGGCCGCCATCACGGTGAGCAACCAGTACAGGTTTTCAAGCCTGGACGCATTCATGTTGTTTGGCAGCCACGCAGTGGTGCTCCGGACTACGTCGACGAGAGCGGTGCTCAGGTAGAATCCGAGAGCGATTATCACGGCGACCATGCCCGTGGACGTGTTCTTGAGCGACGGCGGGAACTCTTCGTAGTACAGCGTCACGCCCCCGGGGAAGTACAGTGCCTCGCCAGCGCCAGCCAACGCAAGCGGTAGGACTAGCCACATCGCCGAGAGTGGTGAGACCCACGCCAGGGTGGACCTCCTCGCCGTGCGCGCGCACGGTCGCCATGCGATGACGCTCAACGGCGGCGGACGCGGCCAGGCTGAGGATGGCGAGGACGTGGCCCGAGCCGATGCGCTGCAGCGGCGTCGGGGTGTGTCCAGTGAGGCGCCGCCAGAGCGGGAGGAGCGCGCGGTCGAGGAGGACAAGGGATACGACAATGGAGACGAGGATAACGACGCTCATGGAGCCCGCTGGCACGGTGAAGCGACCCAAGGCGCGGTCCATGGCGAGGGCCTGCAGGACGGTGAAGTTGATCTGCGTGCCGAACGCGACGCTGAGGACGATGGACGCGCTCCAGAGCGGCAGGATGCGGAGCACCGCCTTGAAGTCCTCCACCTGCTGCACCGTGCATATGCGCCACGGCCGGACCACCGACCCATCCACTGTGGCGACGTCGCCGGCGGTGATCAGTGCAGCGCGGTTCAGGAACCTGCGATCGGGTGCATGTGGAAACAGATGCCACTGTCAGTGTGGGTAGTTGTTTCTTTATCAAATTCTAGTCTGAACAATGATAACGTCGGATGTGTCAAATATTGATACCCATCAAAATCTAACTTTTAGTATTTAGATTCAGACCTACTACATATACTAACCGTATGGGTTTATGTATGGATTATTCATTTAGTATTTGAACTCTTTCAGAAGGAAATATAATATATATATATATATATATATATATATATATATATATATATATATATATATATATATATATATAGAGAGAGAGAGAGAGAGAGAACTACTACTCTATAGCTGACTACAAAATAACTTATTCTGTAGCCACCTTGAGTTACGATAATTACTATGTTAATTTATGAGATTATAGTAACTCCTTACTAAGTGGTTTACTATAACGTTATGGTAAATATTCTTGTGTGTTATAGTAACCCAACTATAGTAAATATATATTGACATTATCGTAAATTAGTATATAAAATTATGGTAAATGGAGGTGGCTACAGAATAACTTATTCTGTAGCTGGCTACTGAATAGCCTCTCCCTATATATATATATATATATATATATATATAATATATGTCCCGTTTCATCCCTAATTGACTGTAAGCGTTGCCTCCACCTTCCTATATATAAGGACATATAATAGTTAATATTGTCTCGCATATTAGACTAGATTGTTCTTTACTCTATCTGTCTTGTTCCCCAAAATGACTAAATTATACGTTTGTCTTAAGGCAACCATGTATGACCAAGTTTATATAGAAAAATATCAATATATATGATCTCATATAAGTATCATCAAATTGTCATGAAATATATTTTCATAGTTGAATAACTATTTGGATACATAGATTATCCATTCTAAAATGACTGTCTGATTTTGATGTGCTGCCATCATTGCCGGGGCTTATACTGGATCCTCATCTACATGGGTAAAGAAGGCGGCAGTAGGCAATGGATCACTGACTGTGGGGTCACTAGAGGGTGGTGGCAAGAAAATAAATGAAATATTTCAGAGGGAGCATGATAGGGATAACATAAATTGTGAGCCATCAAATAGATAATATTTCAAAATAGGTGGTTATAGCGTCAATTGGAGATGGTGGTAGGTTGTAGTCTCCCTTGACATCATTCTTTTGTTTTTTAACAAGGTCCCCTAGGCATCCTTGACCCTCCGCCTCAAAATAGTTGACTCTTTAGGATTCAAATTTTATCCCAAAATAATTGTCATTATTCTCACCTACCAATGCACCTTTCTCTCAATACATCCTTTTCTTTTCCTAATACATCTCTATCTCTACTATCCGCTCGCCACAACATGTAAAGCAAATGTGGCAGCTATAATAAACAGACCACAACAATTAGCTAAGAGAAAGTATAGTAAAGGGCTATAAGTGAGATGTATGCTCAGGTGGAGACGGGGAGAGAGAAGAAGCAGGTTGTAAGCTTTATAGCCGGCTTAAACACAATTACCTAATAAACTTTGTGAGAGAGATAAGTGGACCATGTATTAATAGTGAAGAGCTAACTATTATAGGGTGGGCTGCAAAGATTCGTACAGCCAGTAGCTGGCTGTATTATTAGCCTTGCTCTAAGTCGAACTAGGCCATGCCTGGTTGTAATTAATGTGCTTTTATATTGGGATTTGAAGCAGTTCAATTTTATATTTTCTAAAAATAATCTAAACTAGTTTATTTCCTAAAAAATGTAGCTAATTATAGACTAGAAAATATGAACACAATATCAAATTTTATCACTAAAAATATAGTCAATCTGTTAACACAATATCCAATTTTATGAATACAATATCCAATTTTATTACATATTATTTTGTTTCTATTCTTAGTGTTTTATTGGTCAGTCATGTCTGTATTTATTTAATTACTCATTTTGCACTATATTCTATCCAAAGTTAGCCAAGCATCCATAGTGAATAGAAGATTTGGAGGACGACAGGATCCTCGCAGGCGTCATGCTTTATCATATAATATATATATATATACATCATCGATCATATTTAGATATTTGAACTAGCCATCAAGAGTTCTCTTTGTCTATCTTTAGGTTTAAAATGTAGCACAAAGTGATGATTTAAATAAATAAAGAGCAAAACACTAAAAGTAAGTACAAATAAGATCCAAATATCTCTAGACTTGCTGCAATAGACACACTATTTGTATACAAATTTGATGCTGGTTTAATATTTTTCTGATTCAAAATGAGTTAGTTATGGGTTTAATGTACTAGTTTTTTATTTTTAGAAAAATATAAAACCATATTTGAAATGTATCGGATGGCCAAACCTAGTATTCACTGCGGGAAACACGTGATTTGCCGAGTGCAAAAATCTTTGCCGAGTGCTAATTATGTGGTCAAAGATTTCTGGTTTTAGAGTGGCATGGTATAAAAACAAACTTGCGTAATACTTGAGTGGATAAAGATGGTCTTTTTCTGATATTTAAAAGTATATTTCATGAATCCAATGATATAATATTCATGTCATTAATAATTCAATAAGTTTTATAAATCCATAGTCATAGCTAGAAAATGTTGGCCACACTAAATTTTTTTTGGATGTCGTATATTTATACAAACAATTATGGTCACAAAGGTTTTCATTTTTAGATTTTCTTTTGTTCATAAAAGCTGACTGATTCTCTGAAGAGATAAACCATGACGGCTTAGTGGAGCTTCAGCGTGCTTTTTGTGCATGGGGTAGAGCTGGTGAAGCTTAAAAAATATATAGCATATTGACTCTTCTTATTTGTTACTCCATGTTTATAGGGCACAGTTTAATATGATAGAGCCTCCCAAGTAACACTTTGATTATTTGTTTATTTCATATATTGTTTATGATTATAAGGTTATGAGTATTGTATGGTACATTTAATTACAAACCTAACTGTATCGAAGTTGTATCACAATAATTAAAAATTGTTGACTAAATTGTTGCACTACACCACAACACCGCTTCACCATCAAACATCTGATGTAAAAAATTATATTTGGCGATGGATGATCTGACGCTAAAGATAACTTAGAGATCATCTGACACTAAATCCTCATTTAGCTATTTGATGTCTCTTCCCCAGATCCCAAATCCAAGAGCGCCGCCGCCTGTTCTTTACCCTCTCCCACAGGCCGCTGCCCAATCTTTTCACTCTCCCGCCGTGCTCCGCTCTCTCCCTGCCCTTCATATTCCAATCCGTGCCGCCATTCTTCATCCAGCTCGATCTACCGCGCGCCTATCCCTCCCAAATCCGTCGACACCCACCCAAATCCCCTTGCGCCCGCCCCGCCCCCTAGTCCCCACGCCGCTCGCCCTCACTGCTCCCTGGGCCGCCTGTTACGCGCGACAGAGCACCACCTAGCCCTCCGCCCCAACAGCGCCTCGCGCACCCCCAAATCCCCTGCCCCAGCTCGCCCCTTCCTCTAGCTCCCGCTCGCAATCTCCTATAGCTCGCCTGCCTCGCCCACCTCCTGTTTCGCTGCGGCCTGGGCGCACCGGCCAGCGGCTTCACCGACGCGGACCCCACGCGGTGGCACGCCAAGTACTGCCTGGTCAGTCCCCTGCCCACGTCATCCTTCCCCTCTGTCCGGTGCCGGCGGATCGAGAATCCCCATCCCTGGAGTACGCGACGGTGGACAACGCCGCCCCCTGGAGCACGCCGCCCCAAAGCTGACCACGCCACCTGGAGCACGCAAGTAGGAGCGCTTCGACGGTGGAGCGACAGAAATTCAGCATATAGTGACAAATTATAAAAATCTAGTGACTAAATTCAGCATATAGAAATATATTTGGAAGACAATTACTAACATTATGTTCCATCCTCAAGTAATTATTTAACTCACTGCTTACTGTTTCTAAACAAAGGTGTCTTGACCTTTTTACTGATATTTGTACTATTTTTAAGCTGAAAAGGAGCCTGATTGTCTAGTTAAAGAATAGTAGTATTATTTTCAGATGCCGTGCCTCATTAGCAAGCAGAAGCTGTTTAGTTAAATTGAATCGGTTGGGTAATGAAATTTAGAGCACAAGCATCTTCCTTTTTTTTCTCAGAGCACAAGCATATGATGCTCACATGTATGGGTACAAGACTAGTTAAGCAGCAAGGTGCTAGTGGTGACCGGTGAGCAACTACGTCTTGTCCTTGAAGCTCTAAACCTAATCAGGGATTCACGGCAGTGCCCAGCAGTGATGCAGGCCTTGTCGATGAGGCTGTGATGTTGGTCCCGAACTTGAAATTTAGTAGTAACTTTAAGACATGTTTATACTGTATGGTTCCATTCACCAGAGTTTTGCTGAACCATAAATCCATGACCTTGCATTACTGTTTGAATTTTGAACATGAATCTTCGCTGCCTCCTTTGTATTGAAGACATGTTTTACTCACTTGTGCAGCATGAAGGATGTTAGCTGCTCAATGGCAGTTGATCACAGTTGACAGCATCAGGTTTGTCAACTCTCTATTCTTCACATTGTAGCAACAACATCAGCTCGATGGTCGCACTGAGTTTTATAGAATGCTTTGTATGTGTGTTGACAGTAGCACTAGATCAATAGCAGCATGTGCTGTTTTTCTTATTTAGCATTTGGTTTAATTTCTCTCTTGTTTAATTAATTAGAGCATTTATTAGCTGACAGATTAGTAAGTTAAATCAATTAGAGCATTTAGTAGTCAGTAGATTAGTAAGTTAAATCCATTATTTCTTTGCTTCCAATGATGTATTATTGTCGAAGTGATATTTGTGTACATGTATTTCAGAGAATTAGGCCTTCTCTGTTTTGAGAATAACACTTTATATCTTATAGAGTAATACACAATTTTACTACTATAGAAGTGATTTCATCTTGTTCCATACTGATATGCTTGGGCTTGGTTGTTTAGTTCCTCATTGGTTGTAGTATTTAACTGTAGTAGGAGAAAAAAATCTATAATTTCGCTTCAGTTTCTGGAAAATGGTTGTCTACAACAGCTTTACATATTTTCTCCACTTGCCTAATTACATAGTTATTTTTCAGGAAGTGCTGAGCACTAGCCTTTGGCCTGAGTTTCTGGAAAATGATTCTCATAATCTGATGGATGTGCTCTACTTTTGGCACGTCATTCGTTTTGGCTTTTGAGTTCCTAGAAATGATTATGTACACAAACCTTAGGATGTGAAATACAAAGTACTAGTATTGTTTCCTGAGGAGTATATTCATGTAATTCTTTTGGTGGTTGACTTTGCTGGATGTGATATACACAAACATATGGTGTACAAGACAAATTCATTTGGTGCTTGACTTTGATGGATGTGATGTACAAGACAAATTCGATGTCATATGTATTGAGTTGCATGTGATATGTGTTTGTGTATCTTCATGTGACATGTGGACACTATATGAGCATTCGGTGAATGTGTGGTAACAGATTATCTGTCGCTAAAGAGTGGCAATAGGCTATTTGTCGCTGTAAATATTCACTGTAACAGACTATCTGTCGCTAAAAGTACCGTCTGACGCTAAAGATTTTTAGCGACAGGACTTATAGCGTCTGCGCAAGTCTGTCGCTGTAACTTTTTAGCGTCAGTTCATCTGTCACTATAGCCACTTTTAGCGTCAGATCGTCCATCGCTAATCTTGGTGTTGTGGTGTAGTGTTGGTCAAAGGTTGTCAAGTTTGGATCCTAAAATGTGTTTGCGTCTTATAAACTGGATTGGATGGGCTAGTTGTTTTGAGTAAAAAAAAATGTGCTCTTTGTTATGGTAGCAAAAGTGTTGCTTACTTTTTAGGTGGGTCAGAGCTGCCTGAAGCTACGCTAAATGTTCAAAGGCGTCGTTTTCGTACCTGAAGCTGTCGCTTGGAGTAGCAAGGCTAGTGGTGTCGCTGATGACGTTGCCGTCCCTGTTACTGCTGCGTGTTCCGTGGTAGAACCTCAACTCCTCTGACGTGTCCAAGTTGACTTTCCATTTCCTGGCCGCAGCAACAGCTACCCTGGCGAGCCCCGTGAACGGGCTGCCCCGAGCGCCTGGCCGGCGGTAGTACGGCGTGCCGACGAGCAGCATCACGAGCCCCGCCAAGCTGGCGGCGCCGGAGATGGCGTAGCCGAGCCCCCATGACACGTTGTCCTGCACGTAGACGATGACCGTGGAGCCGATCACGGAGGACGCGTAGAAGAAGATGAAGTACCAGTTGAAGAGCACGTCGCGGTCGGCCGTGGCGTCGAACTGGCTGGCGCCCAGCGTGGCCTGGTTGAACCGCGCGCCCCCCGCGCTGAGGCACAGCATGAACACCGCGGCGTACAGCGCCGCTATCTGCCCGGTCGAGGCTTGTTCGCACGGGCCAGCAGCGCCTGGCTGGCACGCAGCCGGCCGCAGGACGTTCAGGCTCGCCGTGAGAGTGAACATGACCAACGCCTGCGAGCGCGCAGTTGCTGCAGAAAGTTCATCTAGGCCCGACGGTATGATCGGCACGTCGATGCGTATGTACGATGAGGAAGAAAGTAAGTGCACTGACTGACCAGGACAGAGAAGACCATGGCGACCGCGACGACAGGGTAGCAGCCAAAGAAGGCGTCGGCGATGATGGCTCCACCGACTGGAGCCAGGCTGAGGCATCCGAGGGCGATGCTGGAGATCTGAGCGGCGTCGACGCGCTGCACGTTGTACTTCTTCACGAGGTAGACAACAAAGTTGCTCGTCGCGCCGCCCCTTGCCACCCCAAGCCCGAGCATCGCCACTGCGCCAAATCAGACGCATGTATACATGGAACGGGGAGCTCAAAATATTATCAGCACATGAGAGGCAGGCAGACCTGCGAGGAAGGGAAAAGTGATCCAGCCCCCCGTGTTCTTGGCATCACTCGGCTGCTGGAGGGACTCGTGATCGACGACGCTGAGGTTACGAGGAGGCAGTTGTTCTTGAGACCCGTTGGCCTCCATTCTTCTGCTGTATCTCCCTCACCCTGACTGCTCGGTCAATACTTACAAGCTCCTTATTACTGTATGTATATATATGAGAATGAGATGAGCACAATGCAGAAGTCAGACTGGGGCCAATGTGGCTACGGTAATTTTTTTTTCCGAATAATAACATTGGAACTTGGAAATGGCCACCTATCCCTTTGGATAGGAAAATGTCAAAGCACGTCTAGTTCAACCGTTCATCTTTACTTCTTTTAGGGGCCATTTGGATCTTTTATTTTGGAGGAATTGAAATTTAACATTTCACAACTTTTCCAAGTTCACGTATAAGTTCATCTCAAATTCATCGGGTTGGAAATTGAAATTGATTCTATATATAGATCATAATGCTATGTTTTACTTTGCAACTTACAACACTCTTTAACTCGTTTCTCTACAGTAGAAATACAGCATATAAGTTTCTTTCCTGGTAAGGCTAACAATAATATACAAATATATTTCATATATAACTATATTAGCTTAATTAATTCAAACAGCAAATGGGGCGGGGCAGGGCGCTCCTGATCATGAACCCTCAAACCGGTAGCCTTAGAAAGGTTCAAGGGTCGAACTGCTCCTGTCGCATGGCTAATCCACCTGATCCACTGTGACCCGAAAACCGAACCTCTCATTCACTAACAGCCTGGCACATGTACATCGGCATGACAGCATGCAAGACAACTTCCTCAGCCTGTCTTCACCGCTCAGGCTGCCGCAAGTGCTCGGATGCCCGCGTCCCGCGTCCGTGTGCGCCCCCACCGCGCGCGGCCAGTAGCTCCGATGCGGTCACCACCTCCGTCGAGACGGTGTTGATGGCGTTCCCGAAGTACTCCGCCGGCAGCGGCGACCGAAGCGTTGATGAAGTTCCAGAAGGCCATGCCGTCGGAGAGCCCGTGGTTGTACACGAAGGAGCGCGGCAGCAGGGGCGGGGCGACAAGCTTCCTCAGGTCCGACGGATCGACCCTAGGGTCGATTAGGATCGGATGGGTCACGACCCTGTCGCCCCTCTTTGATATGGGTTCGACCCGCTTCGCTCCGTACGCTGAAATGAGGAGCGGATCGCATTTACAAGAGGAACAAACCGCACCCCTTGTAGGCTTATAATTAATCTGTGTCTAAATTATATTATTAGAATGAATTCAATTCGAAGCATCCAAACGGGGCCGATTTCCTAATTCATCTGAATTTCTCCAGGCCGGCCCCCAGGTCGCGCTCTCCATGGTAGGTGGTGGGGCAGGCAATCCAAGCCGCCGCCACCCTTTCCCACCATCCCTGTTGCCTTGCAGCCGCTAGAGCAGGGCACCAGAGGCCCACGTACATGCTATGGAGACGGTGGTGTGTTCTTCTCACCGGTCCAGAGTGGACTTATTAGGTTGCTTCCTGCCGTGGCGATGGCTCGAGGCTCGGCGCATGGCGAGGCGAGCTCTATTTGGACTTTCGGCTTTCGCCAGATTCGCTCATGTGAGGGCAAGGTTTTTTTTATCGGCCGAAATTCACGGAAATTTTCGAAATTTCCTTTCTATCCACATGGTCCGATAAAATTTGACATTGGCCAAATTTTTTTCCTTCTTTCCTGCTTTCACACAGACAACCTAAATTCAGCCGTGCGACAATCCCACACTATAAGGTTTTATTCTTGTTTTATCTGTGAACGAGTGATGTTTAATAGCTTAGGAATAGTTTCAAGTCAAATTCTACGGAATTTTTTCAAAACAATTTGAATTTTTTTTGAATTTGCTCCGATATTTCCGATATATCTTGCTTATCCTATTTATCCATGACCTCCAATAATTTTTTATTTCCGATAATGAAAACCTTGTGTGAGGGACGTCGCGGCGGTGATGCGTGAGGATTTGGTGGTGGTATGCCATCCACGACAATGACAGCAAGTAGGGGGATGGCGGATCCACTGTCGGATCCCACAATCCTAGGGGTTGATCTGCACCATCAGAGCCTGTGCTGCCGCATGTAAGTAGCATGGCACAATGACAATGGTTAGGCCATTCGTGGGCGGCGCCACTATGGCATAAGGAACTTTCATATAATCAAAATTTTTTTTGAGAACACGCTTATGCGCGTATTTCATTAAGAAGCTAAGAGTTTCGAAAACAAGGTAACATAAACTTGGTAACAAAAACGTTACCAAGCCACCTACTGGATCCAAAGGTAAGACACTACATTGTTACAAAAGATAGCTACCAGCACAGCGGCGCTCAAGCTGAAGCACGCGCGAGCAGCCTAGAAAGGTGGGCGTTCCCGGCCGCACACCACCTCTCCGCTTCCTCCTTGATCAACATGGCCAGCCTTGGCGGCTATAATCAAAATATAATCAAGGGCTTCATATAATCAAAATATGAAGGATATGGCTTAGTGTAGCTCTCGGTTGCTTTAAAGGGCACAGCGGGGAGGCTGAATCTATAGAAGTCAGGCACTTTCCAACCATCAGGAGCTCTCATATAATCAAAATATGAAGGATATGGCTTAGTGTAGCTCTTGATTGCTTTAAAGTGCACGATCAGACTCTTTTCTAAATCTTTATGCAGATTTTCTTTAAATCGGCTTAAAACTTCGTCCCATGGGGTTTGATCCCCGGTTTATGAAGTATTTGCATATATATTAGCCTGTGGACTTCTAAATGGTGGTCTAGGAGGATTCGACAACACTGTATCATGACGAAAAGACATGAGGAGCTGCTGAATTGATATCTGCTCCTGTAGTAGAAACCAATGATCGTGCAAAGGTAGGCATTGGTAAAGCAATACCAACCCCCCCCCCCCCCCCCCCCCCCCTCTAAATTAGCCCTATCGATTTCTGATGATGAAAGGCTAATTTGGACTGGTTTGCCGGTACAAAGCTTGTCCATCGCTCGAAAAAGCCGAACGACATCCCATATTGTGGTTGGCTAGAGCAACCAGGGCCGATCCGCTAATAGACACATCTTGAGGCAAAACAAGAGTTTCATATTTTTTTTCCTCCCTTTTGCCATGACCATCCATGAATTGGCTAAGATTTTCATGCATATGAATCTAAAAAAGTCTAACTTGGTCGGCAACCATCGCAGTCCATTCATCATGTGTAATGACAGGTCTATTGGGAGGCTGATCTGTTTTTACCTCAGATTTAGATGTAGCAGGAAGAGGTTTGAAGTTGACATCCTGGATCTTCTTGATAGCTCCCCGCCGATCCACCTTGAAGCATGATAGGGCATGCTCCAGATCGGCAGCTGCTCAGGCCTTCGCCCTCTCCTCTAGCATCTTACGAACTCCTTAGGGAGTTGATGGGCCGAGGGCTTGATGATGTTGCCTTGATTCTTCGTATCGATCTTATGGTTAAAAATTGTCGTAGTAGATCTGTTTGATTTTCTTCTCCAGTAGGAGTTACCAAAAAGTGTGTTGATGCTAATTCGGATCACACACCAGATAGGGTTAGATCGTCGGAAGCTGCATTCATGTTTGAGACCATGAAAAGGAAAATAAAGAGAAATATTTCAACCCAATCACTCCCATTCATGTTTCTGAGACTTTCAGAGTGAATGATTTTCATGATATGCTTGAGGCGATCACTGAAGATCGGCACTCTGATATTAGTGGTTGTAAAGGTCTGCAAGCAAAGTTGGTCGATAAATTGAACGGCAAACGTTTCTTATTGGTACTGGACGATCTCTAGGTCAACGATGAGAATCACCAGGACCTGGAGGAGATACTTTCTCCCTTCAATGTTGGGAAGAGAGGAAGCAGAATCCTGGTGACTGCCCGAAATAAAGAGGCAGCTTTAGGTGCTAACAACCTTATTTCAATATCTGATTTGGACGAGGAACAATACTTCTCAATGTTCATGCATTATGCACTAGACAGTACAATTTTTTATGATAGAAAATACATACCAATTGGGCGAAAGATTGCTAAAAAGCTACACAGATCACCTATTGCAGCAGTAACAGTGCCCGGGCAGCTTTGGAGAAACCCAGATATCAGTTTTTGGGAAACAGCCGTGAAACTAGACTTATTGAATAAGACAAAGGGAGCTCCGTTCGCTTCTCTTATAATCCGTCTTTTTCAGATTGTTTTTTCAGCCGGAACAATATTTTTCTCTCACAACAAATCAGCTGGAACAGTGTTTCGGCTTGTTTTTCAGCGAAGCGAATAGGGCCATGCAAGAGAGATACGCCGGAACAACGCCTGAACAATATTTTCCCCAGAAGGTATGAGTTGGAACGAGATACGCTAGTTCATATGTGGATTGCACAGGGCTTTGTTAAGACAATCAATGCAAGAGAGCAGGAGGATGTAGAAGACGTGGGCCAGGACTACTTCCATGACTTGCATTCATGTGCATTTCTTCAACTAAAAAGGAAAACTAGTTCTGATATTGATTCCGGAGAGTACTTCACAGTTCATGATTTGTTGCATGACTTAGCAGAGTCTGTTGCTGGCAGTGATTGTGTTAGAATTAACAGAGGTGTCATAGGACAAATTCCTAAATATGTCCGGCATCTTTGCATTGAGTCCTACAATGAAGAAGCATTCCCAGAGCAAATCCTGGAGTTGCGAAACTTGCGCACTCTAATAATGTGTTATTCTGTCAAGAAGATCAGTCAAGACGATTTTAAGTGTGTGCTCATGCGTCTAAAGAAGCTGCGGGTGGTGCAGTTGGACGTCCAATGGTTGAGAAGGATCCCAGCATGCATAGGTGAACTAAAACATCTGCGGTACCTTGGTATTTCTACACCCCCTCCCCACAGCATGACTTTTCCAACTTAAGTTACCAATCTTTACCATCTCCAGGTGCTCTCTGTGCCACCTAACACCCTTTTGCACTGTTCTTCCAAGGAAAAAATGTCTAACCTTATCAATTTGCGGCACGTGCTCACGTGGTATGGCTTGAACTTTCCTAACATAGGGAGGTTAACATCACTCCAATCTCTGTATCAATTCTATGTTAAAAATGAGAAGGGATATGAAATACAACAGCTGGAACACCTAAACAACCTTCGCGGCAAGCTGTTTATTGAATGCCTCGAAAATGTTCGGAGCAATGAGGAAGCTCTTCAAGCCAGGCTAGCTGACAAGGTACATTTAACAGAGCTGACACTGCAGTGCGGCGGTATTGATGAAATCTCCAGAAGGAAGCAAAGCGCAACTGTTTAGGTCTTGGATTGTTTCAGCTTATTCTCTCTCACAGAACACTATTGAATCATCCAGAATCATCCAAAATCCACTGTTACATGCACAGCCGAACACGGTGGAAATGAGGAAGGTATTTTCTCCCGTGACAACTGTGAACGTGTCAGAATGGAGAACTCGCCGCAATCAGAGATGCACCCCAGAACTTCAAGAGGAGGTACTTGAGGCACTCCAAGCACCATCCCAGATCACGTCACTTTGCATCAGAAACTATGATGGTCAGAGATACCCACGTTGGTTGTCGGGAGAACAGGACACTCGAGATTTGAACAGCACAGATGTTTCTCACTTGCAAAATCTTATATTCTGGGATTGCAATGGTTCATGTGTTCCCCCCAAGATTGGTAAGTTTTTCGTTCATATCTTTAGGCTCACAGTTACAGGCTGCAGTTGGACCTCTTTGCCAGATAACTTGGACCATATGGAATCACTTAAGGAACTGAACATCCAGGAGTGCCCAAACATTGAGTCACTGCCGCAACTACCCCGCTTCCTCAAGACGCTTGTACTTTCTCAATGCAGCCGCTCTCTTACAGATAGCTGTCGGACCAAAGGGCACCCAAATTGGCAAAAGATAAGACATATCAGTGAGAAAATAATTTCTTAGGAAACCCACATTCCAACTGCAATTATCGCACTAGTTCTCAGTCACATGCAAGTTGGCCTTGTATGGTTTCTTTTCCATCCTGTGTTTTCAACAGTACTTTTTCATTGAAGCCATGTTTCATCATCATTTGGGAATGGTAACACAAGAATGTGAAAAAAATTGAGTGGAACAGTTGAATATTGTCCATATTCATAACTGAAAATGAACAATCCGATATGAACTTGAGGCCACAATTGATGAACTGTGCACTGTTTTGCAATCTTTTATTGGAGACCTAGGATTAGGAACGAGCAAGGCAACAGTGTGTTGGCCTACTCACGGACTGATGACAACCTAACAAAACCCCAGAACTGGTTCAAGGATCCCACGCTGTCTTACTGATGCCTGATGGAGAAAATTGGCTATTTCCTTGCAACCATCATTTCAGTGTAACTCATGAGGACACAAACTTGGCATTGTTTCGCAATCCTTTTAAGGATCTTCCCATTGTAAACAGGGGGCACGGAAGCTCTAGCTGTTTCCACTTGACTCTGAACTAGGCGGAATACGACTGTAGTCTTCTGTTAAGTTTTACTGTGGAATTAGTAGGATCTTCAGCTTTGTGATAAAATCTAACTGCATAAACAGATATTAACTACGAGCTGTAGTCTCTAGTTTGTAAATGGAGTTGTTTATTTCTGTATTTAGTACAACCAAGTGTGTTTTCTGCTTGATTGCAGTGGTGACAGACATTGCGCAAAAATGTTTGCTGATCGTTCTTGTTCTTATTATTTTTGACTATTTAGTATTAGGTAAGTTTGCCATGAACGCTACGGCTTGTACTACATTGAAATGAGCTATTGTTCTGTTTGATAATTGATCAACTCTCGGAGTTTTCGACATAGCCAGAATTTTGCTGATATATAGGCTTGTCCGTAGAGTACATTGAAATGTGCTATTGCTCCTTATATTTCTTTTTTGTTTTTCTCGGGTAGAAAAACTGGGAGTTTCCTCATTGGTTAGTCTGAAATGACGACTCTCTCTAACACCCGTGGCCGCCAGCGTCAAGCCATTGATGTGAGCATGAGCACGACAGAGAGATACGGATCAGGGACGAACACCGGCGAGGACAACCTCGACCGAGACGTGTTCGAGTTTGATATTAATCTCGATAGTTTCTTCTCTTACAAGCACTGGCATTTGTATGCCCAACAGAACACTGGCTATCAGGCCCTACATGTCATACATGGAATTTAAACGTAAAATAGAGAATACGCTTTCTACTAGACTTGACTCCTTCCTTCAGTCATCACCTCCTACTCCTGCTGTGTACCGTCCGTTACACCTCCCCCGGCTGAAGAACCAGCTGGCGCTGATGGAAATCTCTTCTTGAGCACATTGTAATCTTCCCACGTTGCTGCCGCCTCCGGTAAACCAGTCCAGGACACTTTAACTTGAGGTATAGCAGCATTACCTTTCTTGACAAGGCGTCGATCCAGAATTGCTTCAGGAAAAGCGTTGGCAACATCCAGCTCAGTGAGGACTGGCAGGTCACTGTACACCGGTGTATAATCCTGAACAAATGGTTTCAGTTGAGATATGTGGAACACCGGGTGTATCATTGACCCTTCAGGAAGCTCCAAACGATAGGCCACTGTCCCAATTCGTCCCAGCACCTTGTAAGGACCAAAATATTTGAAGGATAGCTTGGGAAACGGCCTACTAGCCACGCCGGACTGAGTGTAAGGCTGAAGGTTGAGCAGCACCTGATCCCCGACTGAAAACTGCAGATTAGTGCGGTGTCGATCAGCCATCAGCTTCATCCGGTTCTGGGCTCTTGCTAGATGATCCCTGAGAGACTGAAGATGTTGCTCTTGGTCTGCAACCAATTCCGTGACTGAATCTGAAGTGTTGTCAGAGATGGTTGGAGCTGCACCGATGTTAGGCTCATAACCATACAGGGCCTTGAATGGTGAACACCCCAGAGAAGTATGAAAAAGAGGAGTTATACCAAAGTTCAGCAAGTGACAGCGAAGCTTTCCAAGCCTTTGGGGAGTCCTGCACCGCACATCTCAAATACATCTCCAAGCATTGGTTTACTTGTTCAGTCTGTCCATCCGTTTGGGGACGGTAAGCAGCACTCAAGGTCAGATTGACTTTGTACAATTTGAAAAGCTCCTTCCAAAAGTGACTGAGAAAAATTGTATCTCTATCAGTAACTATGGAATTCGGGCAGGCCATGCAGTTTCATAATATTGTCCATGAATACTTGAGCAATGTGTGCTACTGTATATTGATGTTTGAGTGGAAGAAAATGAGCAAACTTGGTTAATCTATCCACCACCACTAAAATGACAATATACCCTTCTGACTTGGGCAACCCTTCAATGAAATTCATAGAGAGGTCTCTCCAAACTCCTTCAGGGATTGGCAGTGGTTGCAATAGACCTGAAGGATGCTGCAGATTATGTTTGGCATGTTGGCAAATAGAGCACTGCTTAATATAGCTATCCACATCCTGTTTCATGCCCTTCCAGCTGAAATGCTTCTTAAGCCTATAATAGGTGGCAGCCACACCAGAATGTCCTCCTAGTGCACTAGAATGACAAGCACCAATCAGCTTTGTTTGTAATGCTGAATTTTGGCCTATCCAAATAGAGTTGTGATGCTTAATGAGTCCTTTATCCAGACCAAACCCAGCTTCATTGGGACTAGAGATGGCTAACTGTTTGAGCAATAGTTGTGCCTGAGGATCAGTGGTATAGGAATTGACTAGCTCCTGGACCCAAGCTGCTTGGACTGAAGATACTGCCTGAATTGCAAATAAGTGAGCCACCCTAGAAAGAGCATCAGCTGCTACATTTTCCTTCCCTTGTCTGTACACAATCTTGAATTGCATACCCATCAATCTGGTCACAGCTTTGCGCTGCATCTCAGAGTGCAGATTTTGCTCATTTAGATAAGCCAATGACTTATGGTCAGTCAGAATAATGAATTCTTGCCTCTACAAGTAATGCCTCCATCTCTCGACTGCCATAATTAGAGCAAGAAATTCCTTCTCATAGATGGACATGGCTTTGTGCCTCTCACCCAAAGCTTTACTGAGGTAGGCAATGGGTGGACTGTTTTCCATAAGAACTGCCCCAATTCCATCCTGACAAGCATCAGTCTCCACTGTAAAAGTTTCTTGGAAATTGGGCAGAGCTAAGACTGGTGTTCTAGTTATTGCCATCTTGAGATTATCAAAAGCTGTCTGAGCTGCAGCTGGCCACTCAAAATGTTTTGAGTCTAAGCAGTTGAGTAAGAGGCCTGGCCAAAACCCCATAATGCTTGACAAACTTTCTATAGTATCCTGTTAAGCCCAAAAATGCCCTGACCTCAGTAATATTTGTAGGAACTGGTCAATTTAGCATTGCATAGATCTTGGAAGGGTCTGTGGACACTCCTTCAGAAGAAATGATGTGTCCTAGATACTCCAAGCTATTCTGGGCAAAACTGCACTTAGAAGCTTTGAGATAAAGCTGATGTGACCTCAGAGTTGCTAACACTTGAGAAATATGATCAGCATGAGTTTGCAGAGTTGGGCTATAGATCAAAATGTCATCAAGAAATACCAACACAAATTTCCTCAGAAAGGACTGTAAAATTTGATTCATCAGGCATTGAAAAGTAGCTGGGGCATTAGTTAGGCCAAATGGCATGACCTTGAATTGATAGTGACCCTGATGAGTTTTGAAAGCTGTCTTATGCTCATCTTCAGGTAACATCCTGATCTGGTGATAACCTGATCTCATGTCTAGTTTAGAGAAGAATTTGGAACCAGCAAGTTCATCTAAGATCTCATCAATCACAGGCATAGGAAATCTATTCTTTATAGTCATGGCATTTAGTTTCCTATAGTCTACACAAAACCTCCAAGTGCCATCCTTTTTTTTGACTAAAAGGACAGGGGAAGCAAAATGGCTGTGACTGTGTGCTATCAGGCCTGCTTGTAATAACTGTTGTACTTGGTTTTCGATTTCTGTTTTGTGTTGGGGGGGGGGGGGGGGGGGGGGGGGATAATGGTAAGGTTTGGAATTGATGGGTATTGACCCTGGGTTCAGAGAGATGGAATGGTCATAACTGCGTTGAGGAGGTAAGGTTTTGGGATCATCAAAAACATCTTTGTATTGGTCTAGGACTTGGGTGATGATGGGTGGATGTGGTGTACTAGTGGATGCTTAGGCAAGGGGTGGTTCAGGGATATAGTCCAACAACACAAACTCCCATATATCATTTCCTTTAGTTGCATTGGTGGTTGTAGAAGCCCTTGCAACTTGACTGATTTCCCTTGGTGCTGAAATTCCAGTCTTCTGTACCCAATCACACTGCATAAGACTATGCTGCTGCAGCCAATCATACCCCAAAATGGCATCATAAGGGTGCATGTCCAACACAACCATATCAGCAGACAAGGTGTGGCCTTGACAGTACCACTAGAGATCAGGAACCATCCTGTCAGTGACCAACCATTCTCCATTAGCAAGCTTAACCTTCTTTGCAGGCATTGGAATGGTCTGTAAGCCAGCTAACTGCACAAATTGTTTGCTCACAAAACTATGTGAACTACCACTGTCTAGTAAAACCAACATAACTTTGTCTTTCACTTTAGTTTTCAACTTGATGCAAGTGGTGTTTTCACTGTTCGTTATGGCATTGAGAGAAAGCTGACAAAATTATTCTGGTAATTCATCTTCAATAGCTAATTGGTTGAGAACATCATCACTGAGTTCCCTGTCGAGATCATTGATCACTAAAGCATTGGCTTGAGCCTTACCCCTCTTAGCACACACCTCATTGTGGCCAGGTTCATATTTTTCCCCACAGTTGTAGCAAAGGCCACTGGCCTTTCCATAGTCCTGGAGCTGTCGATATCGCCATAAAGTACCAGCAGCTTGTTGTGGTTTGCCCTCGGGTCTGGGTTGTGGAGCCTGTCTGTGTTGTTGATTTTGCCTTTGATACTTGAACTTGCCTCTATCCAACACTTTCTGTTGAATTCTGGCTTTTGTAGCAGCTCTATCAACTGTTGTTGGCACTTGAGGTTCCACTACTGCTCTTATGTCATCTTTCAAGCCACTGACATAATGGGAAGCAAAGAAAAGGTCATCACAATGGCAACAATGAATAATAACATCAAACTGCAATGCCTGAAACTTTGCTGTATAATCCTCCACAGTTCCTGTTTGCTTTAAATCAATCAAGTCAGTGAGAGTTGTTCTATAATCATCAGCACCAAACTTCTGTTTTACAGCAATACAGAAGTGTAACCAAGAGATGTTCTCATGAGTTTGCTTGTAAGCTTGAAACCACTTTGATGCATTCCCCTCCAAATGCATGGTTGCTGCTGACACCCAGAGCTTCATAGGGATAGAATAAACTGTGAAGTTGTCATGGTCGGGCGCACGTATATCAGGCGCCGTCGGGCCCATGACGTGCGCCGCGCCACGGAACGCGCAAGCCGCGTGATGGGCGCGCGCGCAGATGGCGCGCAGGGGCCGTTCACCGCAAGTGGCTAGGAGCGAAGGCGATCAAGAGTTTCAGTTTTAGTTCCTTAATTTTAGGAGTTTGTTTCCTTATTCGGTTGGGCCGATGGCCATATATGCTGTACTCGAGACAATTAAGAGGCAAGCAAGATTGTTATCTCCTAAACTCTCTTTCTCTCTCAACCAAACAAGCCTGCGCCGGAGGGGAAAACCTCGCCGGAGAAGACGGACCGAGGCTACGAACTCCGTAGCCGAGGGCCAGCTACCCGGGGGCTCAACACCCTTCACAGGAGGCGGCCACGGCCTTCACTGCCCTCAAGGCCGCGGTTACGTCGGCGCCGATCCTCGCCATGCCGGATTTCACCAAGCCCTTCATCGTCGAGTGCGACGCGTCGTCTCACGGCTTCGGCGCCGTGCTCATCCAGGAGGGCCACCCGATCGCGTTCTTCAGCAGGCCCGTCGCCCCGTGGCATCGTGCTCTCGCCGCGTACGAACGCGAGCTCATCGGCCTCGTCCACGCCGTACGCCATTGGCGCCCGTATCTCTGGGGACGTCGCTTCATCGTCAAGACGGACCATTATAGCCTCAAGTACCTGCTCGATCAGAGGCTGGCGACCATCCCCCAACACCAGTGGGTGGGGAAGTTGCTTGGGTTCGACTTCGCTGTCGAATACAAGCCCGGGACGGCCAACACAGTGGTTGATGCTCTGTCCCGCCGCGACACCGCCGACGACGGGGCGCTGCTCGCACTCTCCGCGCCGCACTTCGACTTCCTCACCAGGATACGGCAGCTCCACGACACCGACCCCGCCCTGGTTGCACTGCGTCAGGAGATCACCACCGGCGCCCGCGGTGCACCTTGGACGCTTGTCGATGGAATGGTCCAATTCACGGGGAGGCTCTACATCCCCCCTGCCTCACCGATGGTACAGGAGATCATGGTGGCCATCCACGAGGACGGGCACGAAGGGGTCCAGCGTACTCTTCACCGGCTGCGTCGCGACTTCCATTTTCCTAACATGAAACAGCTTGTGCAGGATTTGGTGCGTGCCTGCGTCGTCTGCCAGCGGTACAAGTCCGAGCACTTGCACCCGACGGGCCTCCTCCTTCCCTTGCCGGTTCCGCAGGGCATTTGGACGGACGTCGCCCTCGACTTCGTGGAGGCCCTCCCTCGCGTCCGCGGCAAGTCATTAATACTCACGGTGATCGACAGATTCAGCAAGTACAGCCACTTCATACCCCTGGCGCACCCGTACTCCGCTGAGTCCGTCGCGCAAGCATTCTTCGCCGACATAGTCCGCCTTCACGGCGTTCCGCAGTCCCTGGTATCGGACCGCGACCCCGTCTTCACGTCGACGTTCTGGCGCGAACTCATGCGCTTGTTGGGCACCAAGCTGCACATGACGACCGCATTCCACCCGCAGTCCGATGGGCAGTCCGAGGCCGCTAACCGAGTCATCATCATGTACCTGCGGTGCTTCACCGGTGACCGATCGCGACAGTGGCTCCGCTGGCTGCCGTGGGCGGAGTTTGTCTTCAACACCGCCTATCAAACTTCGCTGCGCGACACGCCTTTCAGAGTGGTCTACGGCCGCGACCCGCCGTCCATCCGTTCCTACGAGCCGGGTGACACACGGGTGGCCGCGGTGGCCAAGACGATGGCAGAACGCGAAGAGTTCCTCGCCGACATTCGCCTCCGTCTCGAGCAGGCCCAAGTCACTCAGAAGCTGCACTACGACAAGGTCCATCGCCACGTCACGTATCAAGTCGGCGATTGGGCGCTCCTGCGCCTCCGACAACGCGCCGCGTCGTCTCTGCCCCAGGCCGTGTCGGGCAAGCTCAAGCCGCGCTTCTTCGGGTCATACCAGATCGTCGAGCTCATCAACGATGTCGCCGTCCGCCTCGCGCTGCCCCCTCGTGCCCGACTCCACGACGTATTCCACGTCGGGCAGCTCAAGAAGTTCAACGGCGTGCCCCCGGACGCCCCGCCGGCCCTGCCGCAGCTTCACCATGGCGTCGTGGCCCCGGAGCCTGACCGTGTGGTCCGCTCACGCTTGGCGCGCGGGGTACGCCAGGTCCTCGTCCAGTGGAAAGGGCAGACGGCGGCCTCTGCTACTTGGGAAGATGCCGAGTCGTTCAGCGCCACCTATCCAGCATTTCAGCTCGAGGACGAGCTGCTCCTCGACGGGGGGAGAGATGTCATGGTCGGGCGCACGTATATCAGGCGCCGTCGGGCCCGTGACGTGCGCCGCGCCACGGAACGTGCAAGCCGCGCGATGGGCGCGCGCGCAGATGGCGCGCAAGGGCCGTTCACCGCAAGTGGCTAGGAGCGAAGGCGATCAAGAGTTTTAGTTTTAGTTCCTTAATTTTAGGAGTTTGTTTCCTTATTCGGTTGGGCCGATGGCCATATATGCTCTACTCGAGACAATTAAGAGGCAAGCAAGATTGTTATCTCCTAAACTCTCTTTCTCTCTCAACCAAACAAGCCTGCGGCGGAGGGGAAAACCTCGCCGGAGAAGACGGACCGAGGCTACGAACTCCGTAGCCGAGGGCTAGCTACCCGGGGGCTCAACGCCCTTGACAGAAGTAGTTGTTGCACTTGTCAAACCAAATCTAGGGATGACTGCCATCAAAAGTTGCGAACTGCATTTTGGGTAAGGCATGATGGGGTAAGGAGTCCTGATCCTTGTTGTCAGGCTTGGTCCGGGGCTTTTTTGATGGCCCTGGTTTAGCATTACTCTTGTGCTTAGCAAAGACATTCTCAAATTGGGGTTCTTCATCATCAAATAGAACAGATCCTGAACTCTCACTGTCAGATTGTGCTTCCTCATCAAACTGCCGCAGAGTCAACTGAGCCACAGCTTGGCCATTGGCCTTAACCTGCTGAGCAATGAACTGACGATCCTTAGAACACTGATCCACCTTACTGCTATTAGCCTGCAATTGAGTCTTCAACTCTTGTTGAATTGCCCCAATGTCATTCACACGCGAGAAGAGAAGATCGAAACTGTCGATCAACTGATCCCAGCGCGACTGCTCTTCACCAGCACTCTTCGACATCTGATCCAGCAGTATTTGCATCTGTTTTCATGGCTTGACCGAAGCCGCGGTGGCTGTCGATGAAGAATCCGTGATGGCAGACTGGTGATACACAGGTTTGGATGAAATCCTCCCCTATTGCGTGCGTCACCCAAATATCAACACCGCCGCCTGGAAGTGAGGCGCTATCGAGGAATTATTGCGTGCGTCACCCAAATATCAACACCGCCGCCTGGAAGTGAGGCGCGATCGAGGAATTTTACACGGGAGCAAGCGCCCCGCAACCCAAATCGTCGGACACTTCCCCGTCAAACACCACCGCGCCGCAATTGAACCAGATCGCTACGGAATTTTACACGAGAACAATCGTCCCACAACCCTCGCTACTGATCCAAGCGTGCTAGAGAAAATCAAAACGAGCCGAACAGAGTAAGCTCACAGTGGGTATACGCCTCCGATCCCCAAGTCGATGCCGAACCCCAGTCGAATATAGAAGCCGAAGATGAAAGTGGAAGGACGTTGGAGCTCAAGGTAGACGAAAACGAATTCGATGCCGACCGAATTCCACCAAAGAGTGGACCTACGGGACCTCCAGTACAGCACCACTCGGATGCCGTCGGGGATCAACCAGCCACCCGGAATTACGAATCAAGATCTAGGCAAATCGAAATCGAAGTCGCTAAACGAGAGCGTACCAACGAGAAATAGTGGATCTGTGGTAGAGTGGTGATGGAGTCGCTGCTGGTCGCCGGAGATTCCGCCGCCACACCGACTGGATAACTAGCGTCGGAGGTGAGCCGATGAAGCCCGCCGCCTGCGCCGAGGAAGGACCGTCTCCGATACCACCTGTAACACCCGTGGCCGCCGGCATCAAGCCGTCGACGTGAGCACGACAGAGAGATACGGATGTGGGACGAACGCCGGCGAGGACAACCTCGACCGAGACGTGTTCGAGTTTGATATTACAAGCACTGGCATTTGTATGCCCAACAGAACACTGGCCATCGGGCCCTACATGTCATACTTGGAATTTAAACGTAAAATAGAGAATACGCTTTCTACTAGACTTGACTCCTTCCTTCAGTCATCACCTCCTACTGCTGTGTACCGTCCGTTACACTCTCCAGAGTTGATAAGGATTGACCGGCTAGCATAATCCATTGGCAGGTATATATGATGATGATCGACCATTCAATTCTGATGAAGCTGAACCTATCATACCATACAGATTCTCTCATACAGCAGAATCTTATTCTTCATAGCAGACACATTTAAAATTTGTTCAGTACATGGTCGCACAGCACACAACAGCATACACAAATTGGCCAGAATGCAGCGTGAGTGTAGAGAGACGCCTGGTGGCCCTGATCCTACCGTAGCATCTTCAGTTACTTACTTGCCGATGTTCTGGTACTTGTACAACCTGGCACACAACATGTAGTAGCCGAAGTTGAGAGACACCAGGACGGCGAGCAGCCAGTAAAGGTTCTCCAGCCTGGACGCGTTCATGTTGTCCGGCAGCCAGGCCGTGGCGCGCCGGACAATGCCGACGAGGGCCGTGCTAAGGTAGAACCCCAGCGCGACGATCATGGCTACCATGCCTGTGGCCGTGTTCTTGAGGGAAGGGGGAAACTCCTGGTAGTACAACGTCACCTGCCCGGGGAAGTGCAGAGCCTCGCCGAACCCTGACAGAGCAAACGGCAGGAGCAGCCACATGGCCGACAGCGGCGACACCCACGCCGGGTTGCCCTCCTCGCCGTGCGCGTGCACGGTGCCCAGGCGCCGGCGCTCGATGACGGCGGACGCGGCCATGCTGACGATGGTGATCACGTGTCCGGCGCCGATGCGCTGCAGTGGCGTCGGGTCGTGCCTTACGAGGCGCCGCCACAGAGGGAGGAGGACACGGTCAAGGAGGCCGAGGGACACGACGACGGCAATGAGGGTGCCAACGATCATGGAGCCCGCCGGTATGACGAAGCGGCCGACGGCGCGGTCCATGAGGAGCGCCTGCAGGATGGTGAAGTTGATCTGCACGCCGATGGCCACGCTTAGAAAGATGGCGGCGCTCCACAGTGGCAGGATGCGGAGCACCGTCTTCAAGTCCTCCACTTGCTGCACCGTGCACACACGCCACGGCAGGGTCACCGTCGACCCGTCCGCGGCAGCTAGGGTGTCACCGTCCGTGATCAGTGCGGCGCGGTTCAGGAAACTACAATACAATGAAGTGTTGTTAGCGATGTTAAACTGGTCTCATACATGAAACCTATCCGTGGTTGCCACTACGTCTTGCTTCGCTCTGACGATGTGTTGCAATCTGCTTTTTCAATTTTGTCTCACACAAGACCACCAATCAAATTTGTCGTACGCAGGCATATACGTCACATTAATTGATAGAGCAATCAAATCGTGTTGATCCGACAGAATTATTAATTTGAAAGCACAGGAGGCAGGACGCAGGACGTTATCACCTCAGCTGACAATAATACCTTTTTTTTGTTATAAAAATCCATGTCATGGGTGCTATTCTAGTTTAAGTCAGGCCTTATATCATCTTGATATAATGCTCTTGAACATTTTTAAAAAAAAAACTTTCTCTATGCAAATTAAAACAATTGTCGTGGACTTCAGCACTACGAAGATATCAACCGCTCAACCCCCAATTGTGGGACCTGAGCGCTATGAAGCTATCAAAGCGATGGATGGATGTGGTGCTACAAATAATTTCTACTATGACACGCTGGATGTGCAGTGTGTGTACATATATTTAAACGTAAGATTCGGTATTTTCATTAGACCAGTCTCAATGGAGTTTTACGAGAGTTTCATGAGCACTAAATAAGCTGATGTGGCATAATATTAATGAATAGAGATAAGATAAATGTTTCATAGGATGAAATGAATTTTATGGGTATGAAACTTGTTTGCATTATTTTCAACACCGGAGAGTCTTGGAAACAGTGACATGAAACCCGCTGAGAAGGGAAGAGATCATGGGAAGGACATCAGCTACGGCTCAAGGAAGGAGGTCGCGGTGGAGGTCCACGTATGGAGGCTGCGTGAGCATACCAGGGAAGGAGGTTGTGGGGGCAGTGCGGGGAAAGGAGGTGGCGGTAGAGGTCCCGACGAGGACATTGCGGGGCGGAGCAGAGGAAGAGGTCGCTTGCGCGGAAGAAATCATAGGGGCAGCAGAGGAGAGGAACAAGCTAAGAGGGCGTGCAGCCAAACAGTAGAAAATGTGGGGAGAAGCTACTGACAAGCATACCAGTGTATATTGGGGTTAATGTATTGGTAATTTGCTGCAACAACTCTTCCAATAATTCAAAATGTAGTATCTGCGGTCACCAATAGTGTCATATTGGGGATGCATTATTGGTGATGCGCTAGAGATGCTCTAAGTATAGGTTCTTGGTCACAACTACTCCCTCGGCCCTAAAAATTAGAACTCATTCTAATCATTATAATTAACGGGAAGGTAAAATGATATAGGTGTCCCTGTGTGTAAGGGCAATCCCAGCCGAGAAACTAGGATGATTTTACAGATATTAATTAAGGTGTCATATAAACAAATTAGTGATGTGGTATTAGAATTAAGGAAGAGATAGAAGTAAATGGTTTCTTATATAAGAAACTATGTCTATACGAGAACCAAAATAGAAAGAGATGTAATAGGTGGATGATAGGAGATAGAAGACAAGTGATTAGATAAAATATATTTTGAAAGAGCTATCAATTTTGAAATATGGCGTTTGTTATGCTGTCTACGTGACTTCGCAAATATGAAGTGATATATCTTATAGTCCTGAGTTGGGACTGCGTAATTTTGTTTTCAAATTCTCGTAGTTAACTGCATGCACGGGTTTGGTTGGCGCCATTTTTACTGGCCGCCCATCCAAAGGATTGGTTCGCCAACCATGCAAAGGAGTGCTCATGGCCCCCCAGTTGATGATGTCTACAGTACTGGTTAGAATGAGGATTTTTAGGAAAAAATCTTTAAATGCAACGTGACTATCTTAACCCTTGTTTGACTGCGGCACTCCTATATTTGTTTCAGGTGGATTAAGTGTAGTCAAATAAATCCTTAGGGGGTGTTTGGTTCCAGGGACTAAAGTTTAGTCCGTGTCACATCGAACGTTCGGATGCTAATTAGGAAGACTAAATATGAGCTAATTAAAAAACTAATTACACAGGAGTAGACTAATTTACGAGATGAATCTATTAAGCCTAATTAAGCCATCATTAGCACATATTTACTGTAGCACAACATTATCAAATCATGGACTAAATAGGCTTAAAAAATTCGTTTCGCAAATTAGTCGCAATCTATGTAATTAGTTATTTTTTTAATCTATATTTAATACTTCATGCATATGTCCAAACATTCGATGGAACAGGGACTAAAATCTGGACTAAGGAACCAAACACCCCCTTAGCCTAGTCCGAATAGAATTCCAAAGGAGTTTTGTTCTCATTTAATGCGGTGAAACATCAGCAAATTTGCTCTGTTAGCAACTTAATTATGAAGAGAGGTAGAAATTTTCATAGGGTTTTATCTAGATTGAAACCTATTATCACAATTATCAATACAAAAGTCGACATGATAATCCTAATAACTGTATTATAAAACTTTTTGCTGAGACTGTCTAAAGGGGAAGTGCATTTATGACTGTCCTCGCAGAGAAAGAGAAAGTGCATATATGTACTACTACTCAATATTAATGCAACGAATCCTTGTAGTTTGATGCTAGCTGGCTCAAACCACTTAGGCCCGGTTTAGATCCCACCAAAAATCCAAAATTTTTCAATATTTTTCGTCATATTAAATCTTGCGGCATATGTATGGAGTATTAAATATAGGTAAAAAGAATAACTAATTGTACAGTTTGCCCGTAATTGGCGAGACGAATCTTTTAAGCCTAAATAGTTCATAATTAGATAATTTTTACCAAATACAAACGAAAGTGCTACAGTAGCCAAAAGCCAAAAATTTTCGCATCTAAACAGGGCCTTAGTCCATTCCTATCCCAACTCCCAAGGGAATCAATCAAATCCAGGCCATGATGTATACTTCTTCCGTCTCTATATATTTGTTGTTATTGGTTTGCATGATGTAAATTTGACTAGATTTATAGAAAACATTAGCAATATTTGTATCAATAAATAAATTTATTATAAAAATAGATTCAATGGTCTATCTAGTAATATTAAATATATACCATGAATATTTATATTTTTTATAATAAATCTAGTTAAAGTTATTTTTTAAGCGAGAATGACAGTTAATAAGGGACCAAGTGAGTTTTTTTTCAATATACTGAGTATATAATTTTCTGTGGTCGTTAGACTAATCATGCTACCAATAATTAACCTTAATCAATTGGTACATGACCCTATCCAATACCATTTATTTTTACCGTACAGTGCACTGCAGGTTTTCTTCCATTTTTCTCCCAAAAACTCATGCAACAATGCCACCACATCCTCCTTTCACTGTGTGTTGGTTTGGGGACAGTGGGTTAGGTTAGATCCAACACAAGTTTATAGGATGGGATGAACCCATCTCGTGTTTAGTTAAGGGGTTGGGTTGAACCCAGTACTTTGTTTGGTTGCAAGGTTCAAGAGGGATGAAATGGACGTCATTTCGACACCGTTAACAATACCATTAGTGGGACCCTGAAAGCACTAGTTTGGTTTTGGTTAATTAATGAAACCATATGTGCTAACCTATTTCTCTAAGTGATCATGAGATAGGGTGGCACATTCCAAGTGGTGGAGCAATTGGATGAAGATCATGTTGGTGGACATGTGATGATGGTGATCAAGCTCCGGACATGAAAAACAAGAAAGAGAAAAACAAAATAGGCTCAATGCAAAGGTATAATTATAGGGCCATTTTATTTTGGTGATCAAGACACTATAGAGAGTGTGATCATATTTAGGATAGATGGTCATACTATTAAAATGGGAGCTCGTATCGGACAACTCGATCATCTAGTGCCACTAGGTGTTGGAAAACTTGCATTTGCATTTTAGGCCTAGTGCACATTCGGTGAGAAGTGATTAACCTTTGAAAAAATAATTGTGAAAATGCTAACATACTTGCACGTGATGGTGAAACACTTGGAGTGTTAGCACATTTGCAAAGGTGGTGAAAAAGATGAAGAAAAGGAGGTGTTGTCGGGCTCAAGGTGCTGCCCCGGGGGCACCGCCATGCCCTGTCTGGTGCACCGCCACCTCTGTGGCGGTGACCAGTTGGAGAAGGCCGAGAGGGAGGTGCTGGGTGGCACCGCCACCCCTTGGGCGGTGCCCACCTAGCCCCGGCCGAGAAGAGGCAGAGAGAAGGGTGGCACCGACGTGTCCAGTGTTCATAGCCTTGGCGAGGGCGGTGCCACAGCCGCTTTTATCCGAAGACTAGGGGAAATGAGGTTGGTCACCGCCATGGGCACCGCCACCCTAAGGGCGGTGCACCGCCATAATTTTCTAGAGAGGGTGTTTTTTCGGAGGGCTGGCTAGGTGGTCACCGCCACCCGTAGGGCGATACCACCACCACCCTATCCGATGCCTCAATGTCTAGTGAGCCGTTGGATGACCGTTGGAGAGGGCACCGCCATGTCCGGTGACCTCGCAAAAACTAGCTCCAAGGGGTAATGGCTCTATTTGCTTGTGGGCTTATCAATAGAGGTGTTGGTTGACCTTGGCCACTCTCTTGGCACTTCCCACACCTATGTACACCCTTTGGGAGCTGAGCACACCACTCTACTCACTTGCACACTTGATTTCATCATCTTGAGTGAGATTGGAGAGCCTCTAGTGCATTGCTTAGTGTTCTAGCATTATGTGGCACTAGTTGGGTGATTTGGGCTGGTGGAGAACTTGTTACTCTTGGTGTTTGCCGACACCTAGACGACCTAATGATTGGTGGATTGTCGAGCGGAGGAAGGTGATTGTCTCTGATTCCCGATCATTGTTATTGTGAGGGGTTCTTGTGCCTTCCCCAGCAGAGCGCCAAAGGCAACTCTAGTGGATTACGCGTGGCTTATGGATCCTTATCTTGTGTTGGTTGTTCGGCACCCAGTTGTGGGTTAGGTGTGTGATGCCTATTAACGCGTGAACCTCCAAGTGAGTGAATCACCGCAACGGGCACTAGCTTGCCGACAAGCAAGTGAACCTTCGAGGAAAATCATTGTGTCTTCATTGTCTCCTTGGTATTCTTGGTATTAATTGATTGATCACTTGCCACGGCGGTATATCTCCTCTACCTCTCTCTTGTATTACTTTGTGTATTTACCTTGTGTAGAGCTTGTGGTAGTTGTAACTAGTTATGTAGCTTAACTTCTTAGTTGTATTTAGTTTCTAGTTAGCTCAACTAGTGTAGAGAGTCGCAACATAGCTTTTGAGTGCCTAGTGATCATAATTGACTAGAATTGTTGGTAGGTGGCTTGCATTTTTAGTAGGCTAGCGCAACACTTGCTTTGTCTCATATTTGTCTAACCACTTGGCTTAAGTGTTGCTGTAGATTTTTTAATAGGCTATTCACCCCCTCCATTCATTAAGACCTTTCAAGTGGCATCAGAGCTATGGTCACCATGTTTTGAGGCTTAACAACCTACGGTGTGAATATGGCTCAAATCAATAACACCAAGAAGCCACCCTAATTTGATGGCTCATATTATCTATATTGGAAGGCAAAGATTACCACCTATATCAAGTCAATCAATAGAAAGGTGTGAAAGGTGGTGGAGACCAAATTTGAGGTAGCCGATCCGAAGAATCCCACCGCGGGCAATGAGATGTTGCTCCAAAACAATAACATTGCTCTTAGTGCTATTCATGATGCTTTAGATGAGAGAATATTTGAGCAAATCAAGAATATTGAGATAGCTCATGATGAATGGAAGAAGTTGGAGAAAACATTTGAGGGAACACAAGCGGTGAAGGGTGCCAAGGCATACATCCTCAAGGAAAAGTTTGTAAGTTTCAAGATGAAGGATGATGAGAGTGTGCCAGAGATGTTTCATAGGCTTTAAGTGCTTGTCAATGATTTTAAAGAACTTGGAGAAGAGGTGAAGGATAAGGACTTCTCCCACAAGTTCTTGAGATGCTTACCTTCAAGATTTGGCACCTTGGTCACTATTCTAGTGAGGAGTGGTTTGGACACCATGACACCAAACCAAGTGTTCAGAGATGTGATGACCAATGACACATATAGAGATGATGATGAGAAGGAAGAAAAGATGAAGAAGAAGGATGAGAAGAAGAGTGTGGCATTCAAAGCCACATCATCATCCAAGGACAAGGCAAAGCAAGAAACATCAAGTGAAGATGAAGATTCAAGCTTTGATGAGATGTATGATGAGAAGATGGCTCTCTTTATGAAGAGATTTGTCAAGTTCATGGTGAAGAAGGGTTATCATGCAAGAAGAAAGAATTCATCATCCAAGAGCAAGGATGAAGCAAGAAGGTGCTTCAAGTATGGTAGCAAGGATCATCTTGTTGCTCAATGCCCCTACAATAGTGAAAATAAAGATGATGATAAGAAGGACAAGAAGAAGGAGAAGAAAGACAAAATGATCTTCAAGAAGAAGAAGGGTGGTTCATATATGGTCACTTGGGATAGTGATGATGACAAGACCACCAAGAAGAAGGCTCTTGCAAGCATTGCTATAAATAAGATGCCTTCTCTCTTCGACACTCGATCGACTTGCTTCATGGCTAAGACCACTAAGGTATAAACTTGTGATTATGGATGTGATAAGGAACATGATAATGAAAGTGAAAGTGATGATGAACCCACTAAAGATGTACTAATTGACATGTTAGAAGATGCTAAAGAACATTTTGACATCAAGAGAAGGAACTGCAAAGACTTATGTAAGGAACTAAAAGCCCTTAAGCAAGCCTTTGATGAGCTCAATGCATCTCATAAGAGGCTAGAGGAAGCTCATGAGAAGCTTGGCATGGCTCACAAGAAGCTTGAAAAAGCTTATGAGCAAAATGAGAAGGAGCATGTTGTAACATGTGAAAAAAGCTTAACATATGACAATTGATGAATCTTTCTATAAGCCTATTGTTATTGCTTCTACTAACCCTTCATGTAGCTCATCATCCACTTCTACTTCACCTATGAGTGATGGTTTCACTTGTGATGCCTCACTTATGGTTGAAAATAAGACCCTCAAGAAGGAGGTCAATGAGCTCACTCTCGCCTTAGGCAAAGCCTATGGTGGTGAGGACCGCTTGCTTATGTGCTTGGGTAGCCAAAGAGCATCTATCTACAAAGAGGGATTGGGCTATACCCCTAAGAAAGATAAGACAGTCTTTGCTCCTCACAAGACTAGTTTTGTGAAGAATAATGGTTGGTTTTGCACTAGTTGCAAGCAAGTTGGTCATAAAGAGCATGATTGTAAGAGCAAGAAGAAAAATGCTATTGTATCCCCAATTAAGTTTGATTCTTGTTACTTGCTCACTAAGGGTGCTAATGGTGTGAAGACTAAGTTTATTGGTACATCCTTGTTGGGCCCAAAGAAGAATGCCATTTAGGTACCACAGAGCTTAGTGACTAACCTTCAAGGACCCAAGCAAGTTTGGGTACCTAAAAAGAATTGATCTTCTTTTGTTGGTCAATTACAAAGCCGAAGGAAGGCATTGGGTTCTTGATAGTGCATGCACTCAACACATGATAGGTGATGCAAGAATGTTCAACTCAATCAACACCAATGATAACAATGGTTATGATAGTATCACATTTGGTGACAATGACAAAGACAAGGTCAAAGGACTTGGTAAGATTGCAATATCCAATGACTTGAGCATATCCAATGTATTACTAGTAGAGAGCTTGAACTTTAACTTGCTATCCGTGGCTCAATTGTGTGATCTTGATTTCAAATGTATATTTGGAGTAGATGATGTATAGATCATAAGGGTAGATGACCCCAATTTGATCTTCAAAGGCTTTAGATATGAGAATCTATACTTGTTTGATTTCAATCCTAGTGAAGCTCAATTGTTAACATGCTTGTTCACTAAGTCTAGTATGGTTTAGTTATGGCATAAAAGGCTTGGTCATGTTGGAATGAAATAATTGAATAGATTAGTTAAGCATGATCTAGTTAGAGGCTTGAAAGATGTGGTATTTGAGAAGGATAAGCTTTATAGCTCTTGTCAAGCTAGAAACAAGTTGGAAACATCCATCCTAAGAAGAGTATAATGAGTACTAGCAAGACATTTGAGTTATTGCACATGGACTTGTTTGGGCCAACACAATACACTAGCATCGGTGGAAACAAGTATGGCTTTGTGATAGTGGATGACTATACTAGATACACTTGGGCATTCTTTCTAGTGGACAAGAGTAATGTATTTGCAACATTCAAATTATTTGTCAATGGCATTCACAATGAATTTGAAACAACCACCAAGAGAGTTAGAAGTGATAATGGTAGTGAGTTCAAAAACACTAGAATTGATGAGTTGTGTGATGAATTTAGAATTAGACACCAATTCTCAGTCAAGTACACTCCACAATTAAATGGTCTTGTTGAGAGAAAGAATAAAACCTTGATTTACATGGTGAGATCAATGCTTAGTGAGTACAATGTGAGTCAATCCTTTTGGGCCAAAGCTATCAACATGGCTTGCTATTGTAGCAACCACTTATATTGTCACCCATTGAAAGAGAAGAAACCTTATGAGCTCTTGAATGGTAGAAAGCCTAACATTGCATACTTTTGGGTTTTGGGTTGCAAATGCTATATCTTGAAGAAAGACACTAGATTAGGCAAGTTTGGCAAGAAAGTGTGATGAAGAATTCTTGCTTGGTTACTACACTACAAGCAAAGCATATAGAGTTTGGAATTTGGCAAGTGGTACTCTTGAGGAGGTACATGATGTTGAGTTTGATGAAACCAAGGGTTTCCAAGATGAGAATAAGAATCTTGATGATGTTAGAGTCATTTAACTTTCAAATGGCATGGAGAACATGGATGTTGGTGAATTAAGGCCTAGACAATTGATAGATGAAGAAGATGATCAAGTGTAAGTGCTCTCTAACTCAAATATGCAAGATGACACTAATCAAGCAAGCACAAGTGGCTTTCATGACAATGTGCAAGATCAAGTGGCTAGCTCATTATCTCAACCAAATGATCAAGCAAGTGCAAGCAATCAAGTTCCAATACTCCAACCAACTCATATTGCAAGAGATCTTTCATTGGACACTATAATTGGAGATATTTTTAGAGGTATACAAACAAGATCAAGATTGGCTTTATTTTGTGAGCACTTCTCATTTGTGTCATCCATAGAACCAAAGAAGATAGATGAAGCATTGTTGGATGTTGATTGGGTGAATGCTATGCATGAAGAATTAAATAACTTTACAAGAAATCAAGTATAGGAATTAGTTGAGAGACCAAAGAACCACAATGTGATTAGAACCAATGGGTCTTTAAAAACAAGCAAGATCAAGCTGGGATAGTAGTAAGGAACAAAGCAAGATTAGTAGCACAAGGCTATACACAAGTTCAAGGTCTTGACTTTGGAGAAACATATGCCCCCATTGGAAGGTTGAAAGCAATTAGGATCTTGTTAGCCTATGCTTGTCCCCTAACATCAAGTTCTATTAAATGGATGTCAAAAGTGCATTTCTCAATGGCTATATCAATGAAGAAGTATATGTTAAACAACCTCCTGGTTTTGAAGATAATAAGAAGCCCAACCATGTGTATAAGTTGAAGAAGGCATTGTATAGATTGAAACAAGCACCTAGAACATGGTATGAGAGGTTGAGGGACTTTCTACTCTGTAAATGGTTTATCATGGGAAAGGTTGACACTACTCTTTTCACCAAGGAGATTGACATCATATTTAGATCAATCAATCAAGACTTTTGTGAAGAGTTTGGGAAGATGATGGCTAATGAGTTTGAGATGTCTATGATTGGAGAGTTGAGTTACTTCCTTGGCCTTCAAATCAAGCAAATGAAGAATGGTACATTTGTGAGTCAAGGCAAGTACATCAAAGACATGCTCAAGAAGTTTGGTACGAATGAAGCAAAGCCAATTAGTACACCAATGGGAACAAATGGCAATTTGGATAGTGATACAAGTGGCAACATAGTGGATGAAAAGTTGTATCGCTCTATGATTGGAAGTCTACTCTATGTAACCGCATCAAGACCGGATGCCATGTTTAGTGTGTGCTTGTGTGCAAGATTTTAAGCCTCACCAAGAGAAAGTCATTTGAAGGCAACAAAAAGAATATTGATGTATTTCAAGCATACATAAAATGTTGGTTTGTGGTATCCCAAAGGAGCAAAGTTTGATCTTATTGGATATTCGGACTCCAACTATGCGGGATGCAAGGTTGAAAGGAAGAGCACTTCAGGCACTTGTCAATTGTTGGGAAGATCACTTGTTTTATGGTCATCAAAAAACAAAATAGTGTTGCATTATCAACCACCAAAGCCGAATACATATCAGTTGGTAGTTGTTGTCCACAAATTCTATAGATGAAGGCCACATTGAATGAATTTGGAATCAAGTTCAAGAAAGTGCCATTGCTATGTGACAATAAGAGTGCAATCAAGCTAACCAAGAATCAGGTTCAACAAGCAAGAACAAAGCACATTGATGTCCGCCACCATTTCATAAGAGATCATCAACAAAAAGGGGACATTTGCATTGAGAGTGTAAACACCGAAGATCAACTTGCCGACATATTCACCAAGCCACTTGATGAGAAGAGGTTTTGCAAGCTAAGAAATGAGTTGAACATATTGGATTTCTCAAATATGTGTTGATGCACCCCCACTAATATGGCATGCCTCTCCTTCGAGCAATCTAAGGTAAAAGTAGATTGTCATGCATCCATCTTTTGCTAAGGACATGTTTAGTGAATCTAGTCATTCCTCATGTTTAATAGGCTCATTTATGAAAATCAAATGAATTTGATGCTTGTATGGTACCACTATTGCTTCTATGCTTGACTTGATCTAGTGGTAGCATATGACATGTTTATGGGCTTGTGAACCTAGTGTTTGATCTAGAAAATGAGCTATAAATGTTTAACTCAATATGGTCAAGATAACCCTTGCAATGAGGTGTGAAGAAGCTTGTCCTTAGATCAAACTGAGTTAAATATCTTTGGCAAATGTTCTAAATTAGACCAAATTTAGGAAAATGATCCTTACCCTATTGATTGATATTGATAATCTTAACCTATGTAAAATTAAACCTTTGTGGTTATTGATAACAAAGGTAGAGAAATTAGTGCACAAAGATAGGGAAAAGATGATAAAGAGGGAGAACTTTGACATAGGGGAAGAAATATGAAAGTATGGGGATCAATTAAAATTTGAGCACACAAGTAGGGAGAGCAAGCTCATAAACTTGATTGATGCATTTGAATGTGCATTTCATATGTTTTCTTGCATAGCACAAGTTTTGAATTAAAATCCTATGCTTGTGTGGTGTATGCTAGTTGTAGGCTTGAATGACGAAATGAGAAACTAGCATGCATAGGATGATAGCTAGATACAACTTGCTTACATTCAAGTAATACTAGAACCTTGCATATAATGTTGTTCTCACGGGGTATCTAGTGTTTGTGTTTTGCAAGTGATTCCAAGTGGTATCTAACTAACAATGGTGCTAAGGATGGTATATTTGGTGTACTCCAATTGGTATCACGCTTCAAAGGTCCATCTCTTACACCTTAGCATCATTTGGTAGACATTACTCTCCCACAACTCTAATCTATGCATATGTGCAAGCTTTCAATCCAAACTCTTAGCACATATGTAGGGGGAGCTAATGCTATCATTTTGGGTTCATGAAACTTATCCAAATCCTTTACATATGGTAAAAAGCTTGGGCAAGCAACATGGATTCAAAATGATTTTAATCCATATCTTTGTCAAAAGGGTTGTCATCAATTACCAAAAGGGAAAGATTGAAAGCTCTAGTTTAGTTTTGGTTAATTGATGAAACCCTATGTGCTAACCTATTTCTCTAAGTGATCATGAGATAGGGTGGCACATTCCAAGTGGTGGAGCAATTGGATGAAGATCATGTTGGTGGACATGTGATGATGGTGATCAAGCTTCGGATTTGGAAAAGCAGAAAGAGAAAAACAAAATGGGCTCAAGGTAAAAGTATAATTATAGGACCATTTTATTTTGGTGATCAAGACACTATAGAGAGTGTGATCATATTTAGGATAGATGATCGTACTATTAAGAGGGGAGCTCTTATCGGACAAATCGATCATCTAGTGCCACTAGGTGTTGGAAAACTTGCATTTGCATTTTAGGCCTAGTGCACATTCGGTGAGAAGTGATTAACCTTTGAAAAATGATTTTGTGAAAATGCTAACACATTTGCACGTGATGGTGAAACACTTGGAGTGTTAGCACATTTGCAAAGGTGGTGAAAAGGCGAAGAAAAGGAGGCATAGCCGGGCTCAAGGTGCTGCCCCAGGGGCACCGCCATGCCCTATCCTGTGCACCACCACCCCTGTGGCAGTGACTGTCTAGAGAAGGCCGAGAGGGACGTGCTGGGTTGGCACCGCCACCCTGTGTGGTGGCACCGCCACCCCTATGACGGTGCCCACCTAGCCCTGGCCGAGAAGAGACAAAGAGAAGGGTGGCATCGGCGTGTCCGATGTTCACCACCTCGGCGAGGGTGGTGCCACGGCCACTTTTATCCAGAGACTATGGGAAATGAGGTTGGTCACCGCCGTAGGCACCGCCGCCCTAAGGGCGGTGCACGACCGTAATTTGTTAGAGAGGGTGTTTTTCCGGAGGGCTGGCTAGGTGGTCACCGCCACCCCTAGGGCGGTGCTAGCGCCACTCTATCCTATTGGATGACCATTGGAGAGGGCACCATCACCATGTCTGATGACCGCACTGCCATGTCCGGTGACCTTGCAGAAAGTGGCTCCTAGGGGTAACAGGTCTATTTGCTTGTGGACTTATAAATAGAGGTAGTGGCTTGCCTTGGCCACTCTCTTGTCACTTCCCACACCTGTGTACACCCTTTGGGAGCTGAGCACACCACTACACTCACTTTCACACTTGATTTCATCATCTTGAGTGAGATTGGAGAGCCTCTAGCGCATTGCTTAGTGTTCTAGCATCTTGTGGCACTAGTTGGACGATTTGGGCTAGTGGAGAACTTGTTACTCTTGGTGTTTGCCGACACCTAGATGGCCTGGTGATTGGTGGATCGTCGAGCGGAGAAAGGTGATTATCTCCGACTCCGATCATTGTGATTGTGAGGGGTTTTTGTGCCTTCCCCGGCAGAGCGCCAAAGGCAACTCTAGTGGATTGCGCATGACTTGTGGATCTTCTTCTTGTGTTGGTTGTTCGGCACACAGTTGTGGGTTAGGCATGTGATGCCTATTGGCATGTGAACCTCCAAGTGAGTGAATCGCCACAATGGGAACTAACTTGTGGGCAAGCAAGTGAAACTCGGAGGAAAAATTATTGTGTCTTCATTGTCTCCTTGGTATTCTTGGTATTCATTAATTAATCACTTGCCACAGTGGTATATCTCCTCTACCCCTCTCTTGTATTACTTTGTGTATTTATCTTGTGTAGAGCTTGTGGCAGTTGTAACTAGTTGTGTAGATTAACTTCTTAGTTGTACTTAGTTTCTAGCTAGCTCAACTAGTGTAGAGAGTAGCAACATACTTTTGAGTGCCTAGTGATCATAATTGACTAGAATTATTGGTAGGTGGCTTGTATTTTTAGTAGGCTAGCACAACACTTGCTTCGCCTCATATTTGTCTAACCACTTGGCTTAAGTGTTGTTGTAGATTTTTTAATAAGCTATTTACCCCTCTCTAGCCATTACGACCTTTTCAGACCCACTTGTCATCCTCCTTATTTTCTTCCCCCCTCATCTTCTTCCTCTGCTCGCCCATAACCCAACCCCAGCTCGTGATATCACCATGGCCGTCACCTCCCCACCCTGCCCCGACGGCCGCCACCACCCTGCCCCGCACAGGCCCCGGCTCCCTGCACAACCCCAACCCGTCCCACCCCGACACCCATGGCGGCCACGTCTTCCTGTGCAGGCCCTGTCGACACCCCGCCTCGGTGGCCATGGCAGCGCTGCCTCGTCAAGCGCTGGCGCCCCGAGCTCTCGCGAGCTCGCCTGCACCCGCGACACGGCGCTAGCTTCCAGAGCCCGAGGTCGCCGGAGCAGCTCCTCCCTTGCTGCTGCCCGCCGAGCTCCTCCCATGCCGCTGCTCGCCCAGATCCGAAGGAGCAGAACCGCAAGTGCCAGCTCCGGGGATGGTGGAGATCGCGACGAAGGGAGGGAGAACGAGACGGCGAACAACGCCGTTCATCTGGGTCGAGCTGGTCTGCCCGATTTGAAGGGACCACAAGAACCCACATCTGAGGGTATATTCGGGTCTAACCCAAACCCACCTAGCTCCTCAATCAAACAACGCATCATCTGGGTCGAACCCGGGATATCCCAGTTCAACCCGTTATCCAAACACACGGTCAGATAACCAGGTCTCTTGTAAGTGCAGAGCCCTTTGTAGCTCTGAGGTAAGGCCGGCACCCGGCAGGCATGGCGTGTGTGCCATTACCGATAGGTAGGGATGGAAACGGTACGGATATTTTCCGACCGTATTCGAAACCGAATCCGTTTAGAGGGGTTGAGATCTGTCCGTATCCGAGTCCGGATATCCAACATCCGATACCGTATCCGTATCCGAATACTCAAATCGCATATTTATGATGTCGATATCTAATCGTATCCTATCCGACATAGTTGACACTATCCGTATTCGAATCCGAATCCGGACAGAAGTATGAAAACAAATATAATATCGGTGATATCCGTCCGTATCCGATCCGTTTTGATCCCTACCAGCAGGAAGGGCCGGAGCAATTTTCAATGCAAATAGTAGCACTCACTCCTTTAGAACTAGCTGACTAGAACTCCCTCCGTTCTAAATTATAAAATGTTTTGGTTTTCGTAGATACATAGATTTCACTATTCACTTAGATATACACTATATCTAAATATATAGTAAAAATAGTGTATTTAGAAAAACCAAAGAACTTGCTTGGCTGCACTTCTTGCAATGCTGCGGTTGCGGCTGTAAACTAGGTTTGTGTTGTAAACTACTCCCTTTTTCATTCAAATTACTTGACAGTTTTTAACTCTTTTAAGTTAAACTTCTCGAACTACTAAGTATGTATAGAAAATAAACAATCTAGAATTGTTAAAGTGGTCTCATATATCCGTGGTTGCTACTAAGTCTGGCGTCAGTCCCAAGTGTTCATTTTTTTCCAAATATAAGGCACAGCCGCACACAAGACCAACAATAAAATCCGTCATACGCACGCATACCACAAACTGTGTAAATACGAACGCTTATGCTTGAGTTTTGAATAAAAATTCTCAGAACTCTTTCTCTTTGAGCAGTAGTACATATGATTTTTTCGCTAAACGAACACAGATGTGCATAGTTAATATTAAACTCTCTTGCTTATCTATCTATCTCTCACTCCTCCCTCACTCATGTCTGCGTTAGTGCCGCTCGATTTAGTCTAGCCGTCCAAACTAAAGCATGACGGGAGGATCCAGTATTTTATTCCATGAATGAACCACATGTGTGGGTGACCTCACAACAGTGCATATATATATATATATATATATATATATATATATATATATATATATATATATATATATATAGAACTACTATCCTGTAGCTGGCTACAGAATAACTTATTCTGTAGCCACTTTGAGTTATGATAATTACTATGTTAATTTACGAGATTATAGTAACTCCTTACTAAGTGGTTTAATATAACGTTATGGTAAATATCCCCATGTGTTATAGCAACCCAACTATCGTAAATATGTATTGACATTATGGTAAATTAGTATATAAAATTATAGTAAATGGAGGTGGCTACAGAATAACTTATTTTGTAGCCGGCTACTGAATAGCCTCTCCCTATATATATATATATATATATATATATATATATATATATATATATATATATATATATATATATATATATATATATATATATATATATATATATTGAGTCACTCTCCTATTTACTTCTCATACAAGATTAATCCTTTATTACACTGACATTTATGTATCATATTGTTATACGTACTGCTCTTGAATTTTTATTATTCTTTGTGGAAAGCAATAGACGCCGAATAAGTTTGTGTCGTGGACTTCTGTTCTACCAAGATATCAACAGCTCCCAGTTGACATGGTACGCTATGAAGTTATCAAACCGATGGATGGATGTGATGCTGCAAATAATTTTATAATAGGTTTGATCACTGTTTGGTTCTTATAGCATACTGGCTCTGTATGCCATTATTTATGCATCCCGGAATATTAACGCAATCAGCATACCTTTATGTCTGATGCTAGTTGCTAGTAGCTGGTTAGCACAAACCACCTGGCCCATTCGATCACATGGGTATCAAATCAAGGGCATCATTTTTTTCCAATAGCCTGAGTACTTCTATGTGGTCCTTTTTTACAAAACAAAACAGAAATATTCCATTAAATGAATAAAAAACGAAGGTCCCAGTCTCTACCATCCGAAGACAGTACACAACTTATTCTATGTGCTCCTTAGAGCAAGAGTACCCAAAACACTGTTCCAATTTAGGATTTTTGGCAGGATAGGAAAAAAATCATCTCCAACAACTCCTAATATCACCTCCTAATCTTTTGGCACTTGGAAAAAAAATCCCCCTTGCGCGTAAAGATGCGCGGACCTCAGGTTGTGTGTATCCCCTCTCGGGGCGATCTAAGAGCGTATTCTTCAGCCAATTTAAAGGTGAAAGGACATAAAAAGAATAAAGAGTAGGAAATGGTTCCTAATGCAAATATACAAGACATAAAGAATATATAAAAATGGTTGGGATAATTTAGACATAGTATAGGATTCTTGATGTAAAATTATCTTTTATATTTTAGGAGTGAATTATTGAAACTGTTGAAGACGGTCTTATTTATTTCTATCAATACTTCTTTGGGAGTTGAAAAACACCATATTTTTAGTAATAAATTATTGGGTACTCTTGAAGATGCTATTAGAACAGAAATTCTAATCAGGTGAGGTCGGCAGACATGGCATAGATGCCATTACCTGATTGTCTTGTAGTTATGGCCACTGACATACTTTCCTAGTCCCTTTTTATCTGTTGTTCTCGTTTTTTGAAGAGTCAAATGTATTTAACTTTGGCCAAATAATCTATTTATAGTATATAATTAATATCATTAGATAGATCATTAAATCTATTTTTATAATAAACTTACGCATGTTGCTAATATTTTCTACAGGTCTAGTTAAACTTAAGAAAGTTTCACCAGCACAAATATCATAATGACATAAAAAAGACGGAGGGAATATATCTAGTGGTTATGGCAAACTGCAAAGGCCACATCACAAACAGATGAAAATAATCTTCTTTAATTATAGCCAACTTGGACCATGCATGCGCCCCTATAGTCTCATGCGATGCTAGTCTCATGCGATGCCATTAATTAGGTTAATGGCTTAGGTTTAAATTGTTTTTCACATACTCTCTCTATCCTAAATTATAAGTCATTCCAAGAATCTTAGAGAGTCAAAGTATCTTAAATTTGACCAAATTTATATGATAAGATAATAACATTTATGATGTCAACTAAGTACCATTAGATTCTTTATTAATTATATTTTCGTAATATACCTATGTGAGGTCATAAATCTTTGTAATTTTCTCTATAATTTTGGTCAAACTTGAGATGTTTTGACTTTCTAATATTCTTGGAATGACTTATAATTTATATGCATTTTCTGATTGGGCCAGTTTGTATAATATATATGCATATTATGCCAAGAATATATTATTCTGAGTAATGCAAGTTTGTTCAGCAAAACATGAGTGAGCCGTGATACATTATTTGATCATAGCGTGGAAGGTGGATGGGGCCATTGGGTGGGTGGGGTGGAGGGCAAGTACTACCGTGTTCTTGTCCCACATGGACCATTGGTAGTCGGCTAGTTGCCACACCAACATGGATCACTGCTAGTTTCGCAATCTACTCGATGTGGATGCATGGTTGACATCACTACCAGAGAAATGGCCTTTAGTCTTCCAACCCTCTTAGTCCCGGTTTCGAGAATTAGGACTAAATGTCTTGATTTTTAGTCCCGGCAAGTACCTACAACTTAGACTAAAGGTGTTTATTAAGAAAAAAAGGTGGGGGTGTGGTGGAGATTCTAACTCGAGACCTTCCACCTCGGTCCTTGCGCGCATTGCTATCTCAACTGCACCGCACATCTAACATAGACACGATATGCTTTCCTTTTAAATTCACTCTGGAGCAGGGTTTAGAATTTTGGCTGGTTTCCACCGAAAACTGGTGATTTTCGTTCCTACCGGTGACCTCCGGTAAATACATCTAACGGTAATTCCGATTCCATTTTGTCTAGTTTTCGAATTTCAACAAAAAATTCATGAAGAATTGAAAATTTTGACCGAAATTTTAGCCAAATTTCACCGATTTTCATGATTTTCGTGTCTGTCTGTCCCCACCGATATTTATGGCTTGACCGGTAAGCTGAACTATGCTATAGAGGTACCTTTAGTCATGATTCTCAAATCAAGATTAAAGTCCTCCCGCTCCGACACGCCTTAGTGATCGTTATAACTGGGACTAAAGGGTGGAATTAGTTTGGGTTTGTATTACAAACTGAGACCCTTCAGTCCCGGTTGCAATTTTAAATCGAAACTAAATATTTTTTGGCCATCGCCGAAAGACCAGTTTCTCTACTAGTGCATTTCTAACTTGCTCATGAATTGTTCTAAGTGCAAATAAAAATATAGAATTTGATCACGGTGCAAACTAACCTTTGTATATTGTTGATCATCTTAGTTTTTAACCAATTGATCAACGTCGCACATTTTACTCACACAACTGGTGGTGGCTAGTGCTGTGAAACTCCTGTTCTATAAGAATCGATCAGAAATTGCAACACTTTAAAATAAAAGCGCGAAGGATTGTGCACGTTCCAATCAAAGAAAATTGGAGGAGGATAAGCGTGGTGCACCGTGAAAAGTAGCTGGGCACGTACGTGTAGATATCGTTCTGTACTCCTCCCTAGCTCTTTGTTTTCTATGCAATTTGTTGCGCGCCTTTATTGATTCGTTCTCACATCTTGTCGGAATGCCTATATGTATATAGTCTATCCATGGCCTGATCGATCTTATCAAAGGCTTTCTCCTTTTTTAATCACCATCCCCCGCGAAGCTAAATTGATTGCATGTCACTGTGGCGCTGTTCTCATCAGTGAAGCTAAATCGATTAGGTACTTCTCTAAGAGTACCTAATAATTTTCTCCTAAAAAGATAGTGTTTTCTAACTCCTAAAAAGTTTTAGAAGAAATAAATAAGATCATTTTGAAGATTCTAATAATTCACTCCTAAAAACATATTTTAAAATCATATTCCAATCATTCAATGGTATTTTCGTAAATACCATCATCTTCTTTACGAGAACAGGCACGTACAGCCTGCCCTTCCGTTCCTCAGCTGGCCGGTTCCATCTCAGAGCCTAGCTCGATCGGCAGCTCCAGCGAGCGAGAGAGATAGAGATTCACGAACTCTAGGCAATCCAGCGCTCGTGCGTTTGTGAATGGTGAACGGCGAGCGGGCGGGGCCGGAGTGCACGCAGGAGTCGCTGCTGGGAAGGTATGAGATCGTGCGGACCCTCGGGGAGGGCGGCAAACCACGACGCGGAGCCTGGGGCGCGGCGGCGGCGGCGGCTGCATCGGCGCGGGCAAGCAGAGGGCCACGCGGCCGCCGGCAGCCTCACCGATGCGGGCGAGCGGAGGGCCGTGCGGCTGAGCTTTGGAGCCACGACGAGCGCGCCAGCGAGCAGGATCCGCAGCGGCGCGACGAGCAGACGATGCTGCGCCACGCGACCAAGCTAGGAGCTGCAGAGCGAGTAGCCCCGCGAGGCACGGTGAAGGAGAAGAAGATCGTCGGAGAAACCGGAACGCAGGGGATTCGTGCGACCGGTGTCCGAGTAACTTTAGGCGCGAAGAGGGTTTTTTTCTCCTAAAAGACTGGGAGGTAGTACCAGGAGTAGTTGGAGACGGTGTTTTTCTAACCTATCTGAAAATCTAAAATTAGGAGTGTGTTTTAGTACTCTTAGAGATGCTCTTATTATTCATAAATTTTTAATTCTTTGAAAATAGATGCTACTGTAATATTCTTGTTCAGTTGGTCTGAAATATTTTTGGTTTCATGTTTAGCTTTGCTCTGAAAATTAGTGTTCATGTGGAACACGTGAGTTTGGTGGAAGCACTGCACGGCCAGGGCGTTCGCATTGATTCGCCGCATAAACAGCTGAGCAGACGATGATGTAAAGGTATTCCGGCGCTTCAGAATAATATAAAGCTCAGGATTGTGCACCGACGATGATGTGAAGGTATTCCGGAATAATATAAAGCTCAGGATTGTGCATCGCACATTGCTATATATATATATATATATATATATATATATATATATATGGACGCGGAAGGAATTTAGGGGGTGTTTAGGGTGATGTTTTATCGGATGTTTGATATATGTATGAAGTATTAAATATAGACTAATTACGAAACTAATTACATAGTTTACGATTAATTTACGAGACAAATCTTTTAATCCTAATTAGTCCATTATTTGATAATATGGTGCTACAGTACAGTAACGTGTGCTAGTGATGGATTAATTAGACTTAATAAATTCGTCCCGTGGAGTACTGATGGATTCTACAATTTGTTTTTTTATTAGTATCCGAACACCCCATGCAACACCCTTATACGACACCTTCTATATTTTAATCAGTGGATCCTATCACCCTCTTATTCTTACTGTAGGCTAAAAGGTCACGCGAGAAGCTTTAAACACACACACACACACATATATATATATATATATATATATATATATATATATATATATATATATGCATGAGTCGCTGATCATCGTCGTACCTACCCTTTTGTAAACAACTTGCGTGCCTGAAAATGATTTGTTCTCACAAAGTCGGGTTATATCATGTCGGATTGCCAAAAGTTTATTCTTAGATTCTCATTAACTTCTTGTTAAAACCACTACATGTCTGCCGAAAAAGGCACACAACTCGTGTAGTAATAAAATCGTTTTAATTGATTGAAGCTAAAATTAGAACTAATAGAACACTTTACTAATTTAGTACTACTCAGATCTTTTTAAAGGCGGTTGGAGTGCTAGAAATAAACGATTTATAGAGATGGCTGCCTAGCCACCTCAAAATCAATTTCTTAAGACCCGCTCGAAATACATTCCCTCTATGAAATTATTATAGGCATTATAAATCGGGCGAAAAAAAGCTAATTACTTTTTAATCGGGGGAGTCAGGCGGCCACACGTGAGTTTTGGAGCAATGTACGCGTGGTCTTGAACCCGTGACGGCGTGACTAATGCTGTATTTGTTTGACTTATAGACCGTATTTTTTCAGCCAACGAATAATATTTTTCTCTTACAATAAATCAATCAATAATACTTTCAGTCATGACTTATCAGCCAAGCGAACAGGACATAAGGCCTCAGGCATTCCTCTACTATTCACTACACCCAAAGTTATTTGTGACTAAAGGGCACAAACATCCTCGTTGTATTCACTCTACTCGATTTTGAAATGAGTATTTGGACTTTAAACGAATTCAAGTAAAAAGTATTTTTCAACTACAAAGTTATAGATATTGCCGACTTTCTCCGTTCTAGATCATTCAAAATTTTGAATTTTAAATATGAGAAATTCAATCAAAATTTTTCTTTGACAGACGATTTCAAATGAAAAAACTATTAACTACAAAGTTGTATATCTTTATGAGCTCTACAACTTTAGTTTTTGTCATTTCTCCATCCAAATTCATTTGAAAATTTTGAATTTCATATTTTTAGGACTTCAAACTAAATCTTGGGACCTTAAATTATTTCACATAAAAAAATTTCAACGGTAATGTTTTGTATCTTTCTGTGATCTATAACATCGATTTTTGTCGTTTTCTCCATCCGAGTTAGTATAAAAAACTCAAAAATTTTGAATTTTAAAATATATGAACTTCAAACAGAATTTTCAGGATTTAAGTGGTTTGAAATAAAAAAGTTATCAATTATAAAGTTGTAGATCTCTTCAAGTTATACAACTTTGATATATGTTTGTCTTCATCCGACTTTATTTAAAAAGTTATGAATTTACTATGCTGCACCTATTTTAGAGATGACTCTAGGTACAACCACCTCAAGAAATAGATTTTGTGCTATTTCTAAAAATTGATTTTTAGAGATGCCTCATTTTAAAAACCATTTTTTAGAGGTGGCTCCTTAAGCTGCCTCTACCCAAAATACCCAGCGTCTTTACAAATTATTTTTGTGGTGGTGATTGTTCAACTAATAATAGCTTAAAATGAACTGTCTAGCTAATAAAAAAAGATATTAAGAAAGTTCTCCAAGCTAAGTACTACTCCATCCCTTAAATAAGTTCGTTCCGGAGGTCTTGAGTGTTTTCACAAAGCAATTCATTTAGCTGGTAACAGTGAAATTAGGCGAGATTACCCCGTGGCCTCAAAATGGGTGACACAGGAATCGAACCCCCGCCGCTTGCCCAATTGCGCGCCTCGGTAACCGGTCGGGCGGGGAGGGTTATTCATCAGATGGACGCCCGACTAGCTATTTAATAAGGACAAACAGGTAAATAAAAAAGACTCCAATGCTTGGTATCTTAAATCATGTCAGGAACTTATTTCTGTGATGGAGGAAGTACTAAAGTGATGTTTGGTTGCCTCTTTTAAATTTTAGTCGCTGTTTCATTGAATGTTTGGACACATGTATGGAGTATTAAATATAGACTAATTACGAAACTAATTGCATAGTTTGCGACTAGTTTACGAGATGAATCTTTTAAACCTAATTAGTCCATGATTTGACAATATAGTGCTACAGTAACATGTGTTAATAATAGATTAATTAGGCTTAAAAAATTCGTCTCATTGAGTACTGACGGATTATGTAATTTGTTTTTTTTATTAGTATCCGGACACCCCATGCAATATCCTTCCAATATACCTCCTAAATTTTAGTCAGCCGATCCGAACACCACCTAACTATGAGATAGAGAATCCGAACGGGCTTCAATTTAATAGGTTCACTGATTGCCATGTTAATAAAAAACTATATAGCTGATTTTCTTCTAGTAGAACTAACTATTACATTAGCACTAATGAATCTAAATAGGCTCCGAGTCAAGCTTATTTATGCTATAGATTGGGACATGGAGTGACCATCGGACGATCACTCTCTCTCTATTTATATTTCAGAAAAGAGTAATGATATTACCTACGCCATATATTTGTGATTGGAGGATTAGCACCCTGTTTGCATGATCGTTTGTGTGGCTTATAAGCCGACTAATACTGTTCTATTATGAGAGAAAAACACTATATCGTAACTGATACGATAGCGAACAGGTGCAGCTATTTTCCTGATCATCACTCGACGGATCCTGGTTGTAAAAACTGGTACTGGAATGGGTATAGCCAGACGTCACCATATTATTAGTTGAGTCCACCTTAAGAGTGGCATTAAAAATGATCAGTCCTATCGCCTAATCGACTATAAAACTATTTTAAAGATCGCGCAGCACACATTATTATATTATTAGGATATGTGTTTAAGAGCATAATTTTTCTTACCTAAAGCTGTCGCTTGGGGCAAGGTCAGTGTCACTATTACCAGCTTTGTCGTCACCGTCACCTCGCCGTCGTTGGCCGTGGTAAAACTTCAGCTCCCCAGACGTCCGCACGTTGACCTTCCACTTCCTGGCGGCGGCGACGGCCACCCGAGCGAGACCCGTGAACGGGCTGCCCCGCACGGCCGACCGGCGGTAGTACCGCGTGCCGAGGAGCAACGCCACGAGGCCGACGACGCTGGCGGCAGCGGAGATGCCGAATCCCAGCGTCCACGACACCGTGTCCTGGACGTAGACGATGACCGTCGACGCGAGCACGGAGGAGGCGTACAAGAAGACGAAGAACCAGTTGAAGAGCACGTCCCGGTCGGCGGCGGAGTCGAACTGGTCGGCGCCCATGGTCGCCTGGTTGAACCGCGAGCCTGCGGCGCTCACGCACATCAGGAACACGCCGGCGTACAGCGCAGCCATCTGCCCGGCCGATGCCGGCTCGCAGGGGCCGGCGCTGAGATGGCACGGCGCTGGGCGGAGGCCGCGCAAGCTTGCCGTGAGGGTGAAGACAACCGAGGACTGCATGCGCGCTCACGCATTAGTCTAGTCAGCAGCAAGTAGAGGAGCCTGTTGTGTTGTGTATTCTATCGAGAAAACACACGACTGTTATGGGCACTACTGAGTAGTCACTGACCAGGACGGAGAAGGCCATGGAGATGGCGACGATAGGGTAGCAGCCGAAGAAGGCATCGGCGACGACGGCTCCGGCCACAGGGGCCAAGCTGAGGCAGCCGGCGACGATGTTGGAGATCTGAGCTGCGTCCACGCTCGGCACGTTGTACTCCTTGATCAGGTAGACCACTAGGTTGCTCAACACGCCGCTCGTCGCCACACCCAGACCCATCATCGCCGCTGCAACCATGACATGCGCACATGTAACAAGCATGCATGGATCGATCGATTTAGATTCAATGGAGAGCAACTGCGAGAGAGACCTCCGAGGAAAGGGAAGGTGATCCATCCACCCTTCCTCCTATCGCTCTGCGGCTGCTGCAGGGACTCGTGATCGACGCCGAGGCCTTGGCGAGGCAGTGCTCCTTCTTGCGGCACGTTTGCTTCCATGCTGCTGCTGCTCTCTCTCTCTCTCTCTCTTCGCGCTGGGAACTTGTATTGATGCGTCGCTTACTTAAGCACGGGTGCAGTGTGTGTCACACTACTAGTACAGTAGGTATGTAATAAGTGGAGTTGGCCACCCACATTGTCCTTTCCATCGTAAGAAAAAAAAAACTGTCCCAGATAATTTGGTGTTTGGTTACGTGTCCTAAACTTTAGTCGCTGTCTCATCGAATATTTGACATATGTATAGAGTATTAATGAAACTAAATGCACAGATTGAGACTATTTTATGAGACGAATTTTTTAAGCCTAATTAGTTTATGATTTGACAATGTTGTGCTACAGTAACATATGCTAATGACAGATTAATTAGACTTAATAAATTCGTCTGACGAATTACTGACGGATTCTGTATAGTGTTTTTTATTAGTATTCGAACACCTCCTACGACATCTCTATATAACATCTGTTAAACCTTAGTCCCTTAATCTAAATGAACTAGAGCTTCAACCGTGAATAAAACCCACGACGTCCACAGCATCCGCGTGGCTTTGCCAGCCTTGTTATGTCATGTGGCAGTTTCTGCTGGTTACTGACTGTTATTTCTCTGTTTGCTAACTTGTTTATGTCATGTTCGTTTGTCTTATAATCTGTATTTTTTAGTTTATTTTTTTAGTTGAAATAATATTTTTCTCTCGCAACAAATCAGTGCGAACTGCAAGAAGGGGCTACGTGCACTCCCCGGCCAGCTCCTCGGTTGGCCTTTGCCAAAAGCAGCGCCCTTCCGAGGTAAAAAAATCGCCGGTCCAGTCTGCTACCCTCATTCAGCTTTCGCAGGCCCGGGCACTTTGAAGACCCGGGACAAAGCAATTTAGTACTATAAAAATAAGAAAAGAAACAAGGCGCGGAGCGTTGAGGCCGCAGGTCGCTAGAAAGGCGGTAAAAAACTTATAAAGATGTGGTGCCCAATCCACAACGGGGGGTTTGGCAAGAATGCTGCCCTTCGAGAAGTCTTTTTATGTTGGTTAAGTCTCCTTTGTCTATTATGAAATCTGGTTACTTTTATACAAAAAAACTATATATTTTAATGGTATAGGCAAAATCACTATAGTTGTATCAGTCAAATCATCTACAGCCGGTTAGACATTTTACTATACTCTACGCGCGAGGCTATTTGCCTTACTTACCAAGCAGGGGATGAGCTATTCATGAGAGTTTGGAGAGTCTATGTATCCATTAGTTTAGCGTATGTTTAGTTACTTGAGTAGTAGTGGAATACTTATAGGCTTAACATTACAAATGTACTAGGATCAGTGTTGCCAATAGGCGACCTCTTTTTCGGTCGATTCGTCTTGCCTTGGCCTTCTTAGCTTCATACTAGATCTAGGAGAGCCAATAGGGACATAACTAGTTGCTAAGCCCAGTCAGTCATGTATGTATGGTATATCTAGTAAGGCTATTGAAGTAAAGAAAGTAAAGTATAGAAAGTGAAGAGGAAGACTCTCTTCGGGGAAGAGAGGCTTTCTCATAGGGTTCCATAGGTACATTCCGTTTTCTGGAAATCCAGCAGGGATAGTAGCTCCCTTTTCGAGGGCAAAAAAACTTGTTAGGCTATTCGAGATCAACTACTTGTCCAGCTGGTATTCAGAGCCAGCAACTGGCTGCCGGATTTCGTCCCGTCCGTAGCGCTTCGGAAGTCACTCTGGCGTGGCGCTGCTGGATACTTCTGATCAATAGGAATAGGAGGAAAAAAAAGCTTATGATGAGCATCTATTGGAGTCGATCATTTCCAAGATCTAATTCGAGTTTCTTATTATGTAGTGGAAACGCCTTACAATCTTCAGTTTTACGCTTACGCTTAAGGGAAGAAATGTTCTTGGTGGATGCAGGCCTTGGTACCCCAAAAATTTGTATGCAAGATGAGCTTACAGGACTGCCAATCAAGCGAGCCACCAGGTTTGAGAATAAGGTGGGATCCAAGAATGTAGTGGCTGGTGAATCACTGATCAAAAAGCGGATTTTTGAGAGATTCTTCATCGATCTAGTGGCCGGTGAATCACTGATCAAAGAGCGAGCAGCCGCCAGGTTTAATGATTTTGTGGGATCCCTGGATGTAGCGGCTGGCGAACCGCTTCTTCTTCCACAAAGATTCAGACAAAACCGAGCTTGGATAGAACTGAAGAAGATTTGGCGAACGAAGAAAAAGGTAAAAGGGTTTCAAATTAATAAAATAGAAGGAGGTTATTCAGTAGCCATCGCAGGTTTCATTACTTTTCTTCCATTCAAATTAAAAAAAGCTAAAAAAAAAAAAAGGATAGCGAATGCTCGATTCACCATTGATAGCTTTATCCCTAAAAGGAGGGATATTGTGATAATAGCGGCAGATTCAAACAAGAACTTAATGAAAAAAAAGACAAGATAGAAAAAATTCTTAATAATCCGAAGCCCACCTTAATCCATTTTGTTGAGGATCTTGCACTTATTCCGGCCCTATATTTACATAGCCAAGAAAGGCTCTGGTGATCATGCGTGACTGCGGAGCGCCTATCGCCCTGGCACGGCACTCTAAAATGCATGTTGGGTTGGGCCAGCAAGAAGACTTCGACTAGGGAGACGAAGAATGGAATTGAAGAAGGCAGCATAGTCTAAGATAACAGAATGGAACACCAACCAACGAGTAAGTGGTGGATTTGGATGGAGTCTCGCAGAAGAAGAGTACGCGCGCTAGCGCGCCCCAAGACGTCAGTCCTTTTTCTGCTTGCTGGCCAAGGTCAGTTTACTGAATCCCTTCCAAACACCAACCCAATCTCCATTCCTTGATGGGAAATGAGCAAGACCATATGTTTCTAAAAAATATAGCCCCTATATAAACCTAGCCCTTACTACCCGAACTTCTTACCTTCAAATAGGACTAACTGCCCGAACCCGCTTGCTTATCTTCTACGATCTAATTAAGTTAAGCAGTGGTTATTTTTTTTTTTAAGTGACTAGAACTTCTATTAACTACTATTCTAGCACCCAGCTGTGCCATGTGTTTATTCTATTTTGCAGGTATTCCTTTGAATAACTCATCTTTTCAGGTAAGAAAATTGGAAGATCTTCTTAGTCAGCCTATCTGTATTCTTATCCTCTAGTGCGGATCCAATCAGATTTTATGAAGCCAAGGCCTGACATCCATTGTGGGGATCATCTTTTATCGGGAGACATGGCCTGGTGGTTTCTGATCGAGATTCCTAATCAATAGGGCGAAGAGCTCTTCGCATGATCTGGTCCTACCTTTTTTTTTCTACGCTATTTTTTTTCCCCTTCTCAGCTGCTGTCCTTACTCCGGATAAATTGGAACACATTGATTCCGTTCGTTCCTGCCCTTCGCTTCAGGCCATAGTGCTTCTGAATTATTTCTATACCCCTTTGATGATGCAGCCTCTGACTCTCGTGGGTAAACTCCTACTTGATTAGTCAGAACTTCTCTGTCTCAACTCGTGGACCTATCTATCTTCTTCTTTATAAGAGATAGGGGTTTGCTATTCTCACGGATTGCTCATATTTATTTACCCTACCCCATTTCAAAGTTTGTGCCTTGTTTCAGCCCTTCCTTCATCTGAACCTTCCAGTACTAATCTATCTTTATGGGGACTCATCTGACCTCCGAGCTACCCTGTCAATTGTAAAAAGTAGTTGAGTCGTGTCTCGCAGGAGCAAAAAGAGTGAAATGAGGACGTAAGCCCCCCAGGTCTTCCTCTTCCTTCTAAACTAATTGCTTTCGCTTGACTCTTCCAGTAAAAAAGTATACTGAGTGGTTGAAGGAAAGCGAAAAGGAATGGCTTTTTCATGTACCAGATCCGGTGAGCCAGACATCAAGCAAAAATGGACATACAATCAAAGAGTAAGGAGCAGTTATTTGCCGGGTGGATTGATCAGAGCTGCAAGGAGAGACTCGGTTATGGTGCGATAAAGAGCTTGCTTCAATGCTCGGATTCAGGTAGAAAGTAAGAGCAGTAGCATATTCATAGGAGAGCTTTGTACTTGAAATTAGTAGTCCCGGTAGTTGGAAAAAAGCTCTGAATACAGATTCAAAACATCAAGATAGGTAGTCCGATCATTAGTTGGCCAGTCATAGCAATTTAAGTAGAAAGCTAGCTTCGGGATCAGATCATTCAACTAAAGCTGTCAGGCCGGGTAGGCTTTGAGGAACATTGGGGGTTCCTTATGTTGTGACTGAGCAGATATGTCTATTGTGCCCGGCAAAAACGGATTTGCAAGGACCAAAGGCTTTCTCATTCGGAAAAACAATTCAAAGTATATTTCCCTTCTCCATTCTCTGCTCGGATGATTGCCGCTTGTGTGAATTTCATTGCTGCGGGTCCCGCGTGTGCTCGAATAAGATTGTTTTAGGATTCTATTTAGTTGAATTTATTGACTCCGCGGTGCTGGTTATCGAGTTTATGACGCCGCCGACCATCCAAAAAGTAAAAGATGGCGTCGGCATTTACTTATTATGCTCTCTTCTAATAGTGGTCCCTTGGTATTCAGGTTGTAAAATCCTGATAGGAAAGAGTCGACTGTTAGACCTTGTTTTTGTAATGGCCTATCTTCTTTAAAAAGCCGAAAGATAAGGATTTCTAAAAACTTTTGCGTTCCTTTTTCTTTTTTAGGATGCTGGTCTCATGTTTGATCTGGTAGCGATTAAAGAATGAATCTTGCTCTGGCGATCATGGTGGGATTGGTACACCTCTATATGCTGTAAAATGAAGGTACTCTTGAGTTCATGCTACGACCGCCGATTGTTCCTGTGACCACACGCCGTACCAACAGAAAACTATCAACCTATCGGTATGGTTTGTTGTTCACGTGTTATGATCTCGCTCATCAGATTGTTCCCCCCTCCCCTGGTCAATGGCGGTGAGTTGATTGACCAAGGCCTTCCCTTACGACGATGGAATTTCTTCCATCGGCAAGAGTACCTTTGTTTGTCTCCTTCAACTTTAATGAAAAGCCTAGTCTCTCGATACTAACTAATTAGTTAGGAGAGGTGCTTACTTTTGTAGTTAAGGATTCATACCCCATCCCATTCCTTTTTCTTTTCAAAGAAAACCTTACCATTTTCGTTTTGGGCCGCTGTTACCATTTCCATTTCCGGAACCTAAACCTAACTAATACTTAGTTGTTTCCATTTCCTCATCTGGTGATAGATCCTCATCTTCTTCTGGCTCAAATCCCTTTTTCATATCCAGGGCAGGCTTTAGGTACGCTTTAGTTTGAAATCATTAAAGATATGCTCGACCTCGTTTATGTCCATGGTACCATCGTACGTACCTTCTACTATCAACCATATGAGATAGGGCTTTGAAAGGTCAGAGTCAGTCTCCTCTTTCTTTTAGGTCAGTTTAGCAGTTCCCCAACCAGCTTTCTCCCCTGAGAAAGCCTTCCTAAGATTAAAAGAAAAAGGTTTGAAGGTTGATCTCTGGAATCAGTGATAGTTCAGAACCAGCAATGGGAGGCTGAAAAGCCGTAGTGCTAATGCATGCCCTATAGTTTTGAAGCAGGCTTCGACAGCTATGAGCTCCGCGTTGAAAAGCGAAGCGAGCCACGCTAGCGCGCTACTCTTCCTTTATGAGCAAGACTCTATCCAAATCTACTGATCTAAGAACTCTGCGAGTGAACTGAGTGAGCCATGAGGCGCCTATTGGCAAGGCTTGGAAAAGCCTTAAGTTTAGGCTCCCTTCCTTCACTGAACTGATTCACCTGGGTCCAAACCTGCTGAGCTAGCTAATTTTTCCTTTACGAGATCTCGGACTCTTCGGAATGATTGGAGAGAGCCCTGTCTCCTCTTGGTTGGTGCTAGGGCCTAGGGACTACTTCCTGAAAGAGCCTTTCAGTTCGGGCCGGCAGGAGGGGCCCTGATCTATCAATTGAGGGAGCAAAAAACAGGCTTTGCTCCCCTTTTTTTAAATGAAGAAAGAAAGAAGGGTCGAAGTTTAGACCAGCTCACAGTAGTTCTACCCATAGAAAAGATCATGAAAGAGGCGATCAGAATGGTACCCGAATCCATTTACGATCCCGAGTTTCCAGACACATCGCACTTCCGCTCGGGTCGAGGCTGCCACTCGGCCCTCAGACGGATCAAAGAAGAGTGGGGAACCTCTCGCTGGTTTTTGGAATTCGACATCAGGAAGTGTTTTCTACACCATCGACCTGACATCGATTCATCTCAATCTTGAAGGAAGAGATCGACGATTCCAAGTTCTTTTACCCCACTCAGAAACTAGTTTTCCGCCTAGACGACTCATAGGAGGTGAGAAGGGCCCTGACTCCGTCCCAAACAATGTACTACTATCGGCCCTACTAGGCAATATCTACCTACACAAGCTCGATCAGGAGATAGGGAGGATCCGGCAGAAGCACGAAATTCCACTTGTAGTGAAAATAAGATTGGTTCTATTAAGAATAGGTCATCGTATTGATGACCAAGAAAAGTATGGAAAAGAAGCAAGCTTCAACGCTCCCCAAGACAATAGAGCCCTCATAGTGGGGAGGGTAAAGAGCACCCAATGCAAAGCGACCTTTCATTCCCTTGTTTCATCATGGCACACCCCCCCACAAGCACCCCCAGGCAAAGGGGAGACTAGAAAATGCCTTTTGTTTTCCCTCATTTAGCAGCCCTAGCCACCTTCCTTAACAAGCCCTCGAGCCTCCTTTGTGCCGCCTTCCTCATAGAAGCCACTGGGTTGACCCCGAAGGCCGAATTCAATGGTAGAGAAGGCTTTAATAAGAATTTAGCCATGAGAGACCTTCTTAAGTATTGCAAAAGAAGGGGCCTGCTAATAGAGCTGGGCGGGGAGGCGATACTAGTTATCAGGTCAGAGAGAGGCCTGGCCTGTAAGCTAGCCCCCTTTAAAAGCCATTCCTTATTAATAAGGATTTGTTACGCGTGATATGTCGACGACTTACTACTAGGAATCATGGGTGCCGTATTTCTTCTCATAGAAATACAAAAACATATCACCCACTTCCTACAATCTGGCCTGAACCTTTGGGTAGGCTCTGCAGGATCAACAACCATAGCTACATGGAGTACGGTAGAATTCCCCGATACAGTCATTCGAGAAGTCCTCCCGAGGATGACTCCCATACAATTCTTGCTAGAGCTGGAGAAGCGTCTACGGGTAAAGCACCGTATCCATATCACTGCCTGCCACCTACGCTTGCCATCCATTCCAAGTTAAGGGACCTAGGTTATAGTATCCCTATCAAAGAATTTCTTTTTGATGCTGCAATCACATAAAAACATAAACTTTGAAGCTCAATAGCTAAATACATGGCAATTAAATCATGAGCTGGGATCATTAAGAGCATACTGCGAGTAGGAAGTGGAATTAATACAATGAATTCAAAAGCATCAAACCTCTCTTTTTCGAAAGAATCGAAACACATCGAAATGGTACCAGCCGTACTTAATAATAGAAGGATTTGGTAGAAATATGTAAAATTGTCCCTCCTAAAAAAATTATTCTAGAACAAATGGGCAATAGTTAGGAGAGGTACGCCAGCAGTGAGCAGAAGCAAGGTTATTAGATACCGAAGGAAAGCCCGGCCAGAACCACACGTGCAAGTTTCCCTGCATGTGGCTCGTCCATGATAACTTCTTCAGATTTGCGTGAACTAGCGGACCGATCACTATGTGGTTAGTACCTCCAGCATGAGCAAACCTTTTTTGAACTGGTTAGGAATGGGCGCCACTATCCCAGCCCGGATCCAGCCGGGTTCTATTGATCATGTCCCCTTCCCAATAGTTGTACCTTGTCTTGGGGCGTCTTTCTTTGGCTTTACTATCAAGCCCGCCCGCCCAGACGTGGCGCCCTTTCGCATTATCATCTACCACCCTTTCTTTCCTCCTGTCCCTTCACGCATGAAGATCATCGTATGTATGTTCGACTTCGATTGCCGGTGCAATAGAATTGGCGGGAGTATATTATGGCAGGATCAGTCACCTGGGCAAACCAACCCTCCTCCAAGAAGAATTGTGCTATGCCCCCCCCGATATCCCTATAGAGCGAAAGAGCTGCCTGGTGATCCCTAGGTTGCAGCACATCCGGTCGTTAACTCCTCGCTAGCTGCCACCATTTTTAGGACCGACTAACGCCTCACCTGCATGCACAGGTACCTACGTAGTGTAGTGTCGGTCGCACATTCATAATAGCGTTCGGACTCATGTGCCTTCCTTAACAAGGGGAGTTCCCTTGCTCCTGCTACGTATGATTAGCCAGCCTTGCGGCAGCAAAAGGATTAGGACGTCCCCCCATGCTAAGGTTCCCTATGGTCTGGCCGCATTAGGTTAGGGAGCTGGGCGATAATAGCTCCTCCGCATCCCAAGCGCGCTGCCCTTCTAGGCGCGCAACACTAAGTAATCCAAGCCAACCCACATTACTAACTAACGGTGGATAATCATCTTTCTTAGAGGTACTAAATACAACTCCATGAATGAGCAAAATGAAAGTTGCGTTAATGAGAAAGATCTCTGGGGAAACCGCTAAAAAAGATTGAACATGTGGTTCCGAGTTTCAATAACTTCTTCTGCTTTCATTTCCTCTCCTCCGTCTGCAAAATCACTGAGTTAATTCAAAAGTCCCGTTAGGTCACATAAAGGCACTTGCCGCTAAACTAAAATAGGAATGCTTAGAAACTAAAATAGGATTAAATATGCCCCCCGCCCCCTTTTGAGATCTTCATATTGAAACAATAGTAGCGCATGCTCATACTCAGCCCTTTCAAGCTGAGCACGGCTGTGGGCGATTCCATCCCATCGGATCCTTTGCGCCAATTCATGGCACCTCCTAGAAGTGGTCTATGCATCCAAGTAATCCTAGTTGTGCGAAACCACCTCCAAAAAGAAGATGGATCCTTCCCCATTCTCCCGCAGATCTTGATAAGCTGCCCGGAGAATAGAAAGATTATCCATTCCTTTGTCCAGATAGGAACGAACCGCCTCTTCTAAAATGTACGGCTCGAGGGGAAGTACCCCCGAGCTATTATTATATTGAAAGATAAAATCTTGGAAAAGATCTTTCCTCCATTAAAAATAAGCATAGGTGGCCAGGAATGTCCTCCAGAGGGGTGTTGTGATTCAGCTCCTGTTGAATGAACGCAACCCACTCCGGATCCTGGTCATAAAAGCTCAGATAGAAGTTTAGCCCTTCTAAATGAGCTAGAGCCTATGGGTTTTGAACCTCCGGTGGGAGAGTTATAAGAAAAAAGGAGGACCCCAACTCTTGATGGGAGACGAGTAGCACTAGGGGGAGTAAAAGACGATAAAAGACTAGAACAACTAAAATGGTAACTTTTATAAACAATAACAAAGAAGGATATTTGAATATAAAAAATAAAAAGGAGGAGGAATTCAAAATGAAATTCTTGATTTGCCCATTCCTTGATGAGGACATCATTGGCTCAAATATGACCATGCCAACCACTTCTATACCAAAGGTGCAACCATTCTATATGAGGCTTATCATTGATGCATTTGATGAATTGATGCTGCACCATGATGTGTGTTCATTCTCATTTTTAGAATTACTTACATGGATCAAGGGAAGGTTTGATTGCATATGGAAAGCATGGAAGGTTAATGAAGTTGATTGGGGACCAAATCCAAGTATTCCTAACGTCCTCCGCTAGGCCACCACGTCACTTTGGTTCCAAGGACAGAAAGAGTCCAAGTCCAACACGTTTTGGAAGTTGAATTCGGACTGCAAAATAGTCCCAAATTGCGACGGTCACCACAACTTCATATGGACTCCGATTGGGACGTTCTAGCACTTTTTGGAAAGCTTATCAAGTCTATTTTCCAACGGATCTAGACTCATGGCTATATCTTATCCGATGCTTCTGCAGTCATCGTTTCAACGCTAGGACCTTTTCTGCCTTTGGTGCTGCATCACCCTATTTTGGGCCGATGGTCCATGTATCAAGTTGGGTCCATTAGGGACGCGTCCTAGGGTTGGAGAACGACCCCAATGCCTCCTGGTCGTTCCCCTAGGTATTAATAAGGATTAGAGCCACCACAAACAGATTGGGTTTTGTTTAGATCAAGTTTAGCCATTGCTACTTCCTTGTAGACGCATGTGTCGACTAGACCATCCGTTCTACTCGATTCAGAACCCCAACTTTGTGATTTCAGATTGGTTCTTCATCTCCATATTTGCAATTGAGTTGCTTGTTCTACTTGTTCTTGCTTGTTCCTCGATTGCTTGCAGGAATTACCCTAGTGGTTTGGTTGATCGTGCTCCACAAGATCGCGACGGCTGTTGGAGGTGGTGTATCGGTTTCTAAGGCGCAGCATCCTTGGATGGTTGTAGTCGGGCCATGAACGTCATCTCCATCCCCAAATCGAGTTATCCACCTTCTCTCATCGAAAGATCGGGATTCAACCCTAGCGGGTGCATATCAGTTGGTAATCAGAGCAAGGTTTATCGGTGAGAGACTTTGAATCCTTCGCTATTTTTTAATTTTTCCTATAGTCTAGAAAAGCCAAAAAAAAGTAGATTCGTTTACCCACAATCCTATAAACCCTTTGAGCCTTTGCTAGCGCTGCTTAGTTAGGGCTTGCTGAGTTTTCAGTTGCATCGGTTGTGTCGAGTTGCTGGTCTTAGTGTCTATTCCTTTAGAGTTTTGAGTTCTATCATGTTTTAGTCACCACGGATCCATATGATGCTGGATTTGGGAGTTTAAATACAATCTGGAAACTTGAAGTTGTCTTCTTTCCAACAGATCTGACCTTGCAGCAAAATTTGATCTGAGCACTCCACAATCATCTTAGAGATTTCAGCATCTGCGATATTAACAAGAGTTGTTAAATCTGAATTCGAAGGGGCTGTGTATAATAGCCTTATTGTTTGGGTTGTCATAGTACCAAATAAAGCATTTGGGCCTCTGCAAAAAAAAGAAAAAGAAGAAAAAAAAGAAAAAAAAAGACAAGAGAAGGAGAAGAAAGAAGGGGCTGAGTCTGTTGTTTTCTTCATGCTGTGCTAGTTGGTCTTTTTTAGTGACTACCTTTGTGCCTAGGCTCACGTCTCTAGCATGGTTTAGCCTAGAACCAGCACAGTACTGCCATTGAATGATTATTCAGCTTGCTTTTGTGACTAACGTGGTGCTAGTACTTCCTTGCTTTAGCCCACCTATAGCTCCACATATTTTGACTACAACTTGACAGTTTGTTTTGTTGCTGCGGCACCGATACACTTCGCTCCACGGTTGTAGACTTGTTGGTTGCCGTCACCTCCTGTTTGGCTTGGTAAGAACTTGTAAGGGCTTGTTTTAACAAGTTGAGTTTGAGAGAATTACAACCGACACATCCTAGTAGTTGATAGGAGGATACATATTATTTTTGTGTTTCTTGTTTTCTACTAATCATGGCAGGTGATATGGAGATTTTTGAGCTGTTGAAACTAGACCCTCATATTCAGGATGTCATTCAACACTTGCCATTATATGATGGTAAGTTTGATCCTCAAGCTTACATTGATTGGGAGTTAAAAGTAGACAATGAATTTGATGAGCATGACCTGTCCGAGAAACAAAAGATTCATATTGCCTCTAATATTTTGATTGAATATGCTTTGCTAGAATGGAAACACATTTGTAGGCACAACAAAGTTCCAGAATCTTGGAAAGACTTCAAATTTCTTTTTAGAGATGCATTCGTTCCTGCATATTATGTTGATTATTTGCTTGCAAAATTAGACAACTTGAAGCAGGGTAGTAAGACTATGAAACAATACTACCATAATTTTAAGATTTGTATCATGTTTGGTGGATTGGATGAATGCATGGAAGATGTTATGAGTAGATTCATGAGAGGGCTCAATTCTGAAATTCGAACCATGTTAATTAGCAAATCATATTGCCATATTGGTCAATTGTTTTATCTGGCTCTCAATGTTGAAAAAGAGATTTTATTATCTATGAATACTTGCCAGAATGATGTGACCCATAATGTCCAAAATTTGTCCACTCTGCATGCTAATGAAGAGCAACAAATAGTGGAACCCACTACTGATTTTCCTTTGTCACAAAATGAATTACTCGCTGTTCCTTGTGACAAAGAGGACTTGTGTGCTGATGATTCTTTTACTTCTATGCCACAAGTAGCGAATAAGTGTGATACTTTTGGTTTGGAACCATACAAATGTGCTGAAGATAAGCTTTTTCATCCTATTACATGTGCACAAGATGAACTGAATTTGCTGTCCTCTTTAAATACTTTGGGTTATATTGAATTTGATATTCTATGTAATCTAAATTGTCTAAAAGAGAAACTTAAATTTGATTCTGGTTTGCCGAGTTTTAATCATTGTTCGCTTCATGCAATTGGCAAATATGACAGCAAAGGAGAATATTTGGTGCATAAAGTTTATATTTGCTCTAATCTGAAATATCCTTTTGGGCCACAATACCATGATCAAATTGAGGGCTGCACTAACACTAATGATGTCTTGCAAAGTTTTCCTAGTTTTTCCCATATGCAACAGGATAAATATCAAGAAGGGGAGCACGGTTCACTTTTACGTACAACACATACTCCAACAAAGGTCAAACCGAGGATGGTTTGCTGTCAAGAAGGGGAGAATGATGAGGACATCATTGGCTCAAATATGACCATGCCAACCACTTCTATACCAAAGGTGCAACCATTCTATATGAGGCTTATCATTGATGCATTTGATGAATTGATGCTGCACCATGATGTGTGTTCATTCTCATTTTTAGAATTACTTACATGGATCAAGGGAAGGTTTGATTGCATATGGAAAGCATGGAAGGTTAATGAAGTTGATTGGGGACCAAATCCAAGTATTCCTAACGTCCTCCGCTAGGCCACCACGTCACTTTGGTTCCAAGGACAGAAAGAGTCCAAGTCCAACACGTTTTGGAAGTTGAATTCGGACTGCAAAATAGTCCCAAATTGCGACGGTCACCACAACTTCATATGGACTCCGATTGGGACGTTCTAGCACTTTTTGGAAAGCTTATCAAGTCTATTTTCCAACGGATCTAGACTCATGGCTATATCTTATCCGATGCTTCTGCAGTCATCGTTTCAACGCTAGGACCTTTTCTGCCTTTGGTGCTGCATCACCCTATTTTGGGCCGATGGTCCATGTATCAAGTTGGGTCCATTAGGGATGCGTCCTAGGGTTGGAGAACGACCCCAATGCCTCCTGGTCGTTCCCCTAGGTATTAATAAGGATTAGAGCCACCACAAACAGATTGGGTTTTGTTTAGATCAAGTTTAGCCATTGCTACTTCCTTGTAGACGCATGTGTCGACTAGACCATCCGTTCTACTCGATTCAGAACCCCAACTTTGTGATTTCAGATTGGTTCTTCATCTCCATATTTGCAATTGAGTTGCTTGTTCTACTTGTTCTTGCTTGTTCCTCGATTGCTTGCAGGAATTACCCTAGTGGTTTGGTTGATCGTGCTCCACAAGATCGCGACGGCTGTTGGAGGTGGTGTATCGGTTTCTAAGGTGCAGCATCCTTGGATGGTTGTAGTCGGGCCATGAACGTCATCTCCATCCCCAAATCGAGTTATCCACCTTCTCTCATCGAAAGATCGGGATTCAACCCTAGCGGGTGCATATCAGTTGGTAATCAGAGCAAGGTTTATCGGTGAGAGACTTTGAATCCTTCGCTATTTTTTAATTTTTCCTATAGTCTAGAAAAGCCAAAAAAAAGTAGATTCGTTTACCCACAATCCTATAAACCCTTTGAGCCTTTGCTAGCGCTGCTTAGTTAGGGCTTGCTGAGTTTTCAGTTGCATCGGTTGTGTCGAGTTGCTGGTCTTAGTGTCTATTCCTTTAGAGTTTTGAGTTCTATCATGTTTTAGTCACCACGGATCCATATGATGCTGGATTTGGGAGTTTAAATACAATCTGGAAACTTGAAGTTGTCTTCTTTCCAACAGATCTGACCTTGCAGCAAAATTTGATCTGAGCACTCCACAATCATCTTAGAGATTTCAGCATCTGCGGTATTAACAAGAGTTGTTAAATCTGAATTCGAAGGGGCTGTGTATAATAGCCTTATTGTTTGGGTTGTCATAGTACCAAATAAAGCATTTGGGCCTCTGCAAAAAAAAGAAAAAGAAGAAAAAAAAGAAAAAAAAAGACAAGAGAAGGAGAAGAAAGAAGGGGCTGAGTCTGTTGTTTTCTTCATGCTGTGCTAGTTGGTCTTTTTTAGTGACTACCTTTGTGCCTAGGCTCACGTCTCTAGCATGGTTTAGCCTAGAACCAGCACAGTACTGCCATTGAATGATTATTCAGCTTGCTTTTGTGACTAACGTGGTGCTAGTACTTCCTTGCTTTAGCCCACCTATAGCTCCACATATTTTGACTACAGCTTGACAGTTTGTTTTGTTGCTGCGGCACCGATACACTTCGCTCCACGGTTGTAGACTTGTTGGTTGCCGTCACCTCCTGTTTGGCTTGGTAAGAACTTGTAAGGGCTTGTTTTAACAAGTTGAGTTTGAGAGAATTACAACCGACACATCCTAGTAGTTGATAGGAGGATACATATTATTTTTGTGTTTCTTGTTTTCTACTAATCATGGCAGGTGATATGGAGATTTTTGAGCTGTTGAAACTAGACCCTCATATTCAGGATGTCATTCAACACTTGCCATTATATGATGGTAAGTTTGATCCTCAAGCTTACATTGATTGGGAGTTAAAAGTAGACAATGAATTTGATGAGCATGACCTGTCCGAGAAACAAAAGATTCATATTGCCTCTAATATTTTGATTGAATATGCTTTGCTAGAATGGAAACACATTTGTAGGCACAACAAAGTTCCAGAATCTTGGAAAGACTTCAAATTTCTTTTTAGAGATGCATTCGTTCCTGCATATTATGTTGATTATTTGCTTGCAAAATTAGACAACTTGAAGCAGGGTAGTAAGACTGTGAAACAATACTACCATAATTTTAAGATTTGTATCATGTTTGGTGGATTGGATGAATGCATGGAAGATGTTATGAGTAGATTCATGAGAGGGCTCAATTCTGAAATTCGAACCTTGTTAATTAGCAAATCATATTGCCATATTGGTCAATTGTTTTATCTGGCTCTCAATGTTGAAAAAGAGATTTTATTATCTATGAATACTTGCCAGAATGATGTGACCCATAATGTCCAAAATTTGTCCACTCTGCATGCTAATGAAGAGCAACAAATAGTGGAACCCACTACTGATTTTCCTTTGTCACAAAATGAATTACTCGCTGTTCCTTGTGACAAAGAGGACTTGTGTGTTGATGATTCTTTTACTTCTATGCCACAAGTAGCGAATAAGTGTGATACTTTTGGTTTGGAACCATACAAATGTGCTGAAGATAAGCTTTTTCATCCTATTACATGTGCACAAGATGAACTGAATTTGCTGTCCTCTTTAAATACTTTGGGTTATATTGAATTTGATATTCTATGTAATCTAAATTGTCTAAAAGAGAAACTTAAATTTGATTCTGGTTTGCCGAGTTTTAATCATTGTTCGCTTCATGCAATTGGCAAATATGACAGCAAAGGAGAATATTTGGTGCATAAAGTTTATATTTGCTCTAATCTGAAATATCCTTTTGGGCCACAATACCATGATCAAATTGAGGGCTGCACTAACACTAATGATGTCTTGCAAAGTTTTCCTAGTTTTTCCCATATGCAACAGGATAAATATCAAGAAGGGGAGCACGATTCACTTTTACGTACAACACATACTCCAACAAAGGTCAAACCGAGGACGGTTTGCTGTCAAGAAGGGGAGAATGATGAGGACATCATTGGCTCAAATATGACCATGCCAACCACTTCTATACCAAAGGTGCAACCATTCTATATGAGGCTTATCATTGATGCATTTGATGAATTGATGCTGCACCATGATGTGTGTTCATTCTCATTTTTAGAATTACTTACATGGATCAAGGGAAGGTTTGATTGCATATGGAAAGCATGGAAGGTTAATGAAGTTGATTGGGGACCAAATCCAAGTATTCCTAACGTCCTCCGCTAGGCCACCACGTCACTTTGGTTCCAAGGACAGAAAGAGTCCAAGTCCAACACGTTTTGGAAGTTGAATTCGGACTGCAAAATAGTCCCAAATTGCGACAGTCACCACAACTTCATATGGACTCCGATTGGGACGTTCTAGCACTTTTTGGAAAGCTTATCAAGTCTATTTTCCAACGGATCTGGACTCATGGCTATATCTTATCCGATGCTTCTGCAGTCATCGTTTCAATGTCGGGACCTTTTCTGCCTTTGGTGCTGCATCACCCTATTTTGGGCCGATGGTCCATGTATCAAGTTGGGTCCATTAGGGACGCGTCCTAGAGTTGGAGAACGACCCCAACACCCCCTGGTCGTTCCCCTAGGTATTAATAAGGATTAGAGCCACCACAAACAGATTGGGTTTTGTTTAGATCAAGTTTAGCCATTGCTACTTCCTTGTAGACGCGTGTGTCGACTAGACCATCCGTTCTACTCGATTCAGAACCCCAACTTTGTGATTTCAGATTGGTTCTTCATCTCCATATTTGCAATTGAGTTGCTTGTTCTACTTGTTCTTGCTTGTTCCTCGATTGCTTGCAGGAATTACCCTAGTGGTTTGGTTGATCGTGCTCCACAAGATCGCGACGACTGTTGGAGGTGGTGTATCGGTTGCTAAGGCGCAGCATCCTTGGATGGTTGTAGTCGGGCAGTGAACGTCATCTCCATCCCCAAATCGAGTTATCCACCTTCTCTCATCGAAAGATCGGGATTCAACCCTAGCGGGTGCATATCATTCCTAGTCATCATGGGAAAGAAATAAGAAAGAAAAAAAGAAAGAGATTAAAAATAAAAAATACAAACAGTATGCAAGTCAATTGCATTCATTAGCAAAACTAATCAATTGATTTTTTGTAGGCATCCCGTTTCCAATCCCGACAGCAGCTCCCGCTAAAGCAATTGTAGCAGCTCCAGCACCTATTGATTTAGCTCCCTCTAACATGTAGAGTTGAGAGTTTACATTGTTTCGCGCTTTTCCTTCGCAACTCAAAATTTCGAGTATAGTATTTCTCGTTGATTTGATTCCTCTCCTTTCCTTAGTTGAACAGATGAAAGCGAAAGGAGTTGCTTCAATGAAACTGGAAAACCTAAAACCCACATGGTTGAATAAGAAACCTAAAACCCACATAGTGGAATAAGAAACCTAAACATCCACACAATCTCGATTTGACACAGCAACACTTTCCACACTGCTTGTCAAGTTAAGTAGCAACCTGCATACAGGGGACCCACCTCGTGTCCCAAGGGCTGAATCTTCTTTCATTATCTAAGATTTTTTTTGCCTGATCCAATTTGATTATAGGATGTCCGAGAAGACAGGCTTTCTCTGGTGAAAAGTTAGGTGGATTTGTGGTTGAGTAGAAATGTTGGTAGGAAATCGGGCTTGGGAAGTAGAGGAAAGAGGATGTCTAATAAAATCACTGGAGTGGCGAGAGACCTTTCTCTTTTCTTAGCCAGGCACCCTGGAGGACAGCAATGCCAAATCCTATATCAATTTTATCACAAGACCCTGAGGCGGAAGTTGGAACCGCTTCTCGAACAGGAATCACAGACGTAACTCATGCTCTTGTTCTTTTTTTTTTTACTCTGTTTTTTTCGCAAGATGGATGGACAAGAAAGGGTAGTTTTCAATCACACCGAACTGTTTGCTTCTTCTTAACTGAGAACCCAACCCTGCCTTAAGTGAATAGTGCAAGCATCAGCCATCAGCTTCATTCCTAATTATTTTAGCTGAAATAAGTGTAACAGCCTTGTACCTGCTGCTGGAGGATCTTCTCTCTATGGATTCCAGAGAAATGGAAATTACCATTCTATACCCCCTTCCCTAGCTTAAGCCCTATACCAGTGTAGTTAGACTCCCTGATTGGTAGAGCTTGGATCACCTATTTGATAAGCTCCTCTTTTTTGCCTTCGACATGGTGTACCTCTTTCAGGCATAATAAAATCTCTTCTCGCACCAGCCCCTACCTACATCAGTGATTGCTCAAAAGAAGTTATTAATATAGAGGGAAGCCGCCTGGGCTGAAATGCTAGGAAAAGAAGGGTTTCAAGTGTGTTCCCATTCGGTAATTGAATATTATAAGAAGTGAAGTTCACTAGCATTTGAAAAATGGTAAGATTCCGACTACAGATGGAAGAAATCAGGAACATAGAGCACAGTCAATAGCTGATAGAACTTCTTCACATACCACAGAGAATAGGGCGCCCATCTCTTCACATTCTTCATTATGACTGTCAAGTTGAATCAATTTGACGGGGTTTTTGACCTGTTTTTTTCTCTTAGTAAAGTGCCATCAATTAGATGAATGAATCTCGCCCTCTAGTCGAGTGTGAAGGGATGAGAAGATGGAATATGGTTATTATATTTATTCTAGGGTTGGAATGGCTAAATGCCGTCCTGTAAGGAGTAGGTAGCTCTCTGGCCTTCCTGGTATGTAATCATTGCTTGCTGTAACCCCCTACGTTCGATCAATAAGTAATACCCGATGTCAGTAGTTCCACATGCCATCCGTGTCCTTCTCTTAACCTTTCAACCGAGAGTCATCAACGCTTCCCTTGCTTTGCTTGCCCCAGTCTATTAGTATGGCATCCCTTTCTCCTTAGTCCTCTTTTCCCGGTGTGCCGGGGGACATCTTGCTTTAGCTGGAGATAGGAGTGTTTGTTTCGCTAAGGAAAGGATGGTATTCGTCATATGCGCTGAAGGTGGTATTCATCGTAGGATTGAGCTTGGTATGTCACATAGCTTGCAACCCGAGGTGATTTCAGCATTAGCAATCGACTAGAGGAACCAATTTAGTAAATAATAACGTACTTGTTTTGTTATGCTATACCCACCTAATAAAGGGAAGATTCCTATCATCATCATTAGAAGAAGTTGGCAATCTACTAATCAAGATTGAGCTCAAGTTCCATTAACTATATGCCATTTATAGCCATAAAAGTATGAGGTACACATAGGTAGGGAGCATCATCATACTCAATCCCTGCTTAGGTAGAGCAAGACAAATGGATCTATCATTCCGCATGAAGTGAGTTGTTTCCTTTTTGGGGTATGCAGAGGTGCCTTTAGATTGATTTTCATGCCATTATCCATCTCTCTTATAAACCTATTTTTAAGACATTACCCTGCTCGCCAACATAGATCCTGCCCCTTCCTATTGAGAACTCCTCCTTCTATTCACAGGAATCCTCACAAAGGAAAATAAACAATTCACTCACACCTTATATTACTTTACAGACACTTTGCAACCATCCGACTGAAGGAATAAGAAAAACCAATTCCCGAATAATACACTGAACGAATAATAGAACCACACAACTACCTCTTGTCTGGTACTCTCTTTAATAATTTTGATCCTTGGTGGCCTCTCTCTCTCTAAGTGAGTTAAGAGAAAAAGTAGATGGAGACGACATCAATCCCGAGAAGTGTGTTTGCTCTAGCAGAGCATGAATTTGAACTATTCTACTTAGCAAATGAGTTTTTGGAAAAAGAAATGACAATGGGAAATGAAGCCAGGAAAAGATGAGTTGACAAACTACACTACACTCTAGATGATTTTGGGCGGTACCGGCTCAAAAGCAGTGGCCTTGATCTTCTTTCCTGGCTAGAAATTGCAGTCATGAAGGCTTATCTCCCGCTTCTTATTGAAAGCAAATAATAAGATCAAAACATATTCTAGGGATTGCATTCGTTGGCGGACTCAACCTGACATCTTACGACACGACCTGCTCCCAAAGAGGGAGGCCTAGGGCAAAAAGCCAGTATTGAAATAGTGGATGATTGTTTCGTCGGAGATGACTTATATAACTACCACTGACTTGATTCTCTTGGTGTGCTGCTAGAGTGGATGTCAAACCGACACTAGTGGGGGACTCCTATGAATTGTTTGGTTTGTTATCTCTTTGTGAGCTTTGGATCAATGACCAATTCCCGCTATTATAAGTTCAAAGAACTTGCAGCTGATCGATTGCAAGCTTGTCTAGCTTTTCCTCTTCCCCACCTAAACGAATGAAATGGATGCTCTGACTCCTGCACTCGGGAAAAGGGGAGCTACTTAAACTGACAACTCTATGTTGTCTTTTAGATTAGGCCCGGAAAACTCTTAGATACTTTTAGGTTGGGATCTAGCGAGAGAAGATTGAGCTACGCCCTGTACTACGTTACTTCCAGATTCACTTATGGGTGTGCTGCTAAACTTTCAAGCTCGGAGTTATGGATGTACTGCTAAACAGCCAAGGTCAGAGCTTTTTTTTCAATAAGACTTGAAAGCAAATTGGTAATATAAATGCTATTACTAAATTAACCATTTTTGGATGCAACACATGAAACAAAGAAGTAGTAGTTATCAATGAATGCTTTGACATGAGAATCCCATACCCTTTTGTTCCTTTGCATTGAAGGATCTTTGTTCGGCTAGTGAATTGAAAACTCCTCGCAGTACTTCTTCGCTTATCCAGTGGTGGGTCGATAGTAGGAGATATGGGTGGTAGTCCAAAGATTGGATATGGAATGGGTTTCGAGGATTTCCAAGAGCAGATTGAAATCTGTGTTATGGTTTTAGGGTTTGTCAACCAAGTGCAGGAAGATGGAAATATAAATGATATCGGTGAAGATGCAGCAACTAGCACAAGTGCCTCCAATTGCACATCAGGAGAAGATGACACTATAGATCTTGCAACCTCAAGAGGGAGCAGCCTGTTCGTCCTATTTAAAAGACTTTGGATTTTTTCTTCGTTCACTTACAATAAATAATATATTTTTTGGTCGATTTGAAAACCTTATTTAGATTTCGCTTCATTTGGAAGTAACTCAACTTCTTCACTGGGATGCCAAAGGATAGGAGACATTCATTCACAAGTAGGGTTTCAGACAATTAATTCATTCAATCCTTAACTTCAATGTGGAAAGCACATCCTCTCTTCTAGAACCAAAGAACTTGCTTTGCTATAGGACTCTCAACCCTCTTCTATAGCTCTTCCCTCTCTGATGAAGAGCCCAGCCAACATCAAGATTTGTTGAAATGTACCTTTATGCAAACCTTTGAGCGACCATTGCCCCTTGGATGGACTCAAACCGTTCATTCTCGCGCGGATACTCTATACTATGGATGCATTTGGCTTTGACTCATCAAAACCCTTCTCAATAAGCTCAACCACTGATTTGGAATCGACTTAAAGAATGATCTTCCTCCCTTTTTATTAGTATTTCCTCCACGCATATCAGATAAATTTCTTCTCATGGACTAGCTTCCTTTTCTATGTTGTGATTCTTAGGGATCTTTTTTCTCCGAACCAACCAGGGCACCCAAGCGTTCAAACGTTACCCCCTCTTTCGACTTTCTTCTTTTTGAACCCTCAAAACATGAAGAATGTATAGCCAACATCACCGCAGATGAGGATCGGGAACCCGACTTCTAGGTGGTCAAGCTAGCGTATTAGTCAATGTTGTAGATGTTCAGTAATAGCCAAGCCTAGCGATGCGTCTTCCCAGCTTGTGATCTGAGACACCTTTGTCTGAACCAAAATCTAGCTCTTAAGACTTGACTGGCATATTTTGGACTCAATGTCATCATAAAAGAGTTTCCATTGGCATGATGATAACTCGCATATTCTTAGAAATACAATGCCAGGTTTCACAGCCTTTCCACTGCCTTCCACTTTCCTAGTAGTAAGAAGAGATTCCTCCCAGTGATCCAAGGGGCAATACCACCTTACCTTGAATTCCAGACTTCGAAGAAAGAATCATAGTACTCACTCAACCTATAAAACAAGTCTTTCGCTTGTTTGGTCAAACTTTGCAATCCATATTATTTTTGCTTCGTCATTCCAAATTTTGATTTCACAGACCTACTCACTCAGCCTATAAAAAAGAAGCAAATGAGACTAAGAAATAATGTAGAGACTGACAATAGAGGATTTCCATTCTTCTGACTATCTGCTATAGAAGTATGATCTCTGTAACTGAGAAGTTCTCCCTAGCCTCTTCTTTCCATCAACAGGTGACTAGGAGCCTAGTTGATAAGGTGCACAGTGAAGATGGATGGAAAACACAAATTGACTAAGCCTTGGCTATGCTATTAGTCTCAGTTGCATCAAGTAGCAGTACCATTCTATGGTCTCTTAGCTAGAGTTCCCTCCTTTCTAGAGTTCATGACTTCTTTTAGATGTCCGAATGTTGAGCCGATATAGCTTCTTTATAGCCGGTGGGAAGTATGGAAAAAATCATAGGCCTTTCTTAATACATAGAAACTACATCTGAGGAAGATGCGGATCTAAAGATACGTAAGAGGAGCTCAACCCGACGGTAGGGGTGTATAGGAGGTGTTCCAGCAATCAACCTGTCTTAATATGTTGTTTACATTATATAGATTAGAACAAAAGAGGATTTAATACCTTGGGGCCAGTTGCTTATACAACACATATTGAGTTGTTGAAGTTAGGACTAGAGCTACTAGAGCGGAGTTTGAATAGAGGACTTTGATTGAAAGAAGAGGGGAGAGAAGAAAAGTGTAAGATGAAGTAAAAAGAGTACAAGGTCTGACCAGTAATCTTGAATGCGGAACATCATTTTCTATTGAAAAAATAGTAGAATGATTGATCGGAGGTTCGAATTGGCTTCATTTGCTTTCAAGCATCCCTTTTTCTACGCTCGCTTACTTTTCTTCTGCATAGTTAGTGGATTGACTTCCTCTCAGGAAGAGCCCCATGATTCTGTGGAAACTACTATGTCCTCGTCGTCTCTCACCTCTGTAAGAAAGTCTGCTCTCATTCGCTCTAAAGTCAATTTTCTATGGGATTTCCTATAGAGTAGAGCCCTAAAAGTTAAGCGAAGCCAAGCAAAGCTAACACTTTCTCTTCTTTTTTTGAGACACTAGGCTAGAGCTCAAGCAAGCGGTTTAGGTAGAATGTATGTCTTTTCATACAAAGCAAACAAAGACGTTGACGTAGTTTGAATAGGGCATTCGCCACCAGCTTTGCAGTTTAGAAAAAAAGACGTAGGGCTTGAAAGCCTTTAGCAAGTAATCCCTTTTAGCCTTCCACTGCTTCCGTTCACTTCTCCTACTTCCTTTTCTTCTGTTTCATTCTGGCTGGACATTTCTGTCCTCACTCCTTCCAATTTCACTTACTTTACCCCCACTTCAAGGTGTAAGTGTTCACATCTAATGTAAATGGACTTAAGGTTCTGAGCTAATCCATGCCCAAAACCATGTATGTCATAGGACTCTAGTTCAATCACTCTCAAATAGAATTCAAAGTTATGCCCCTATCCCACTTTATCCCTAGACATTTTCCTTCACTAGTCATCTTTTGTCCATTAGCAACTATGATGATAATGGGCAAGGTTCTGGTGATGAGGAGCTTGTTCAATTTAGCCACTTGAATGTCTAGAAAACTCATGTTGCTACCTAAGGATTATAATTGATTTTTTCTTGAACTTCCCCTTCAGTTTGAGAGTTTCTGATCCTATCCCCTTCCAATGCATTTAATGAGATCCTAGGCTCTTCTATAGGTTACTCTCCTAAGTGGTGGATTGACTATCCTGCTTGTTCTAGATCTTGATGGTACGACGGGTAAGACCAAAGAGGCGAGTGAAAAGTACCCATTATATAGGTGAGGCAAGATATGCTTGTCCTGAGGCTTTCATCATTCCCATTTCATTCATCCATTCAAGTTGGAGCCAACGATGTAAACCCAGAAGCATTCACTATGGTCATTCTCAGAGGGGGCTCGTTTCTGATTTCACAATCACTTGAAAAAGCTTTCCTATCGGGTTGACTACTACTCTGAAATGTTTGCCAGTGGATTTACGGAGCCAAGTCATGCTTAAATAATGGGCAGCCAAGGCTTTGATCTTTCTTTATAGAAAACAATATCCAAAATTGTAAGTAGACGTAGGAATTGATCTATTGAAGTCTAAAGTTGTATATTGATGAGAATCCTATTAGTATAGAACTATGAGCCAAGGTGAGTAGCCTACTGTAGAGCATAGCATGGAATTTCTGCACTGACGGGACATTCGGTATACGACCTCTGTGTTCCACTGAATCATTGGAACTACTGTGAGCCAACTCTTTCTCAATAGTCTAAAATGACTCAGTTGATGGATATAGCTAGCTAAAGCCTCAAAGGCATGTAAAGAATCAGCCAACAAGGTTTGCCATAACATTTTTGAGTAGTTTGACAAATGAACGCTTCACTTCTAGACCATAAAAACCTAATAGGTCTGAGTGAAAGATTGATTTTTGTACATAATGAATAGAAAGAATGGAATTTCCGATCGTACTCTTTTTTATGCCGGGGAGTTGCCGCTGGGGACCATGATCGAGAAGGCATTTTATTTGCTGTAAAAAGATTAAATTTATCACTTCCTGCCGGGTACTCGTTTTATGCTTATTAAATAAGAAATTCTCACTTGGTTGAGGGCAAAGAGAGCGGCTCCATTGATTGTGAAAGCTAGTCTGTTATTCCAGGAGTGGAATTTTCATTCAAAAGTTAGTAATTTGAAATAATAGGAAAGCTTGGTATTTTTGGTATAGAATGCAAACTTCCAGCTTCCTTGGATTTTGCAATATGACTGGTGGCCTAGTCTCAAGGAGCCGGTGCAATTTGGTACTTCATGTACTTTTTATTCCCAGCAGAGCAACTGGGTCACTAAAAAGTCTTTTGTTTTCATCATGGTGCATAAAGAACTCTCTCACAATTGTATCTAAATTGAAGTTTGAAAAAAAACCATTTCACTTACGGTGGGATGAGAAATCCAGATAAAATGTTCCATGTCAAATCCTGATGCGACAACTGCAGCTATGTGAAAGTTCAGTGACATTGCAACTGACATCATCCCATAAAGGGTGTGTGGTATAAGAATGGTACAAAACATGACGAAGCAAAACCAAAGAAACTTGGCAAAGAAAACCTAGAACTAGGAAAGCTAGCTGTAGAGAAGATGGATTCCCAGGAAGCTCAGTGTGAACATGCGAAAAACTTCACAACTCAAGCTCTGTTTACCGGCGCCTTGGATCGCTTTACCATTCACTTCGTGGAACTCGCTTGTCTGTCGTGTCGTATTCCTGAACCAAACCTAGAATGAAGCTTTAGTAGGCTCCTTTCATGTCTTCCACGTCACCCAGCTACTAGTTCCCTCTTTACGCTGTTCCAAGCTAGCTTGTGAATGAAGGATTTCCTGTGCAGTCAGAATATTAAAATAAGTTATTTCTCATTTGATGAAAAAGATTTGAAACGCAGACCTCTTAGCTTACATACAGACTTTGCCAAACTAGGCTGGCACCTTCTTAGCTCGCTTTGCTCGCTTTTGGGTTGGTATCTTCCTCCTCGCCGGGAAACTAACCCAAAACCTTCACATCGCTGTAACACCTTGGGTGTTTAAATATTAAAATCTGACATGTCATCATATGCATTGCAAAGCATTTGGCATTTGGTGAAAACTTTGAGATGCATACACTAATACAAGTTTATATTTATGTGGTATGTGTTGCATTGTATTGTTTGACTCAAGTTCAAAGTTTGTTTGGATTTTGAATTTTTCGAGAAAACCCGCTTTTCAGCATTTAAATCCTACCCTGAAAATCCATTTCAAAATTTAAGCATATTTTGGGGTTGAGCCCAAAAGCAAAAGTGTAGAGCTTGGCAAATATACAAAGTTTGTTTTTGGAGTTTTTCAAGTTGTTTAGAAAAATTTCGAGTAATTCAAAAAGGCGTAATTCGTTAAATATCCCCTATTTGAATTTAAAAGTTCATTTCAAAATCTAGACCGAATTAGGAGATGGTTATAGAAGCAAAGTTGTAGAACTTTTGATTTTGAACAACTTTTGTTTTTGGATATTTTTGAGTTGTTATGAAAATTTGGGAGTAATTTGTGAAATTTGGCGAATGGCAAACTTGTAATTATAGTGAACAGTGTTCACCACCGTAGCTACATGGCCGGCGACCTCCTTCGGCGTTCCAGGTGCGTCGCGGCCATCCTTGACATTGCGTTGGCGCGGTAAAGGCTTCATCGTGGCTTCCTTGAGCTTCCTGGCCACTTTTTTTAGCCTGAACCGTCGTTGTCGTTGCTCTTCTCCCTTGCTCTGTTTCCACCATCGCCGGTGACCTTGCTGCGCTCACGGAATTCGTCCTCACCGTCGCGCCTCATGCCAATTGCGTCTGCCATTCTCTCCGCCCCTCACTCTCGCTCATTCCTATCCTGTTTGCTTCGCCTCTAGCAGTCCAGTGTCACCGCACGCCGTTTTCTTCCTCAGAGCCGGCCGAAGCACCGCCACCATCGACCTCTCCGTGGCCAGAGCCCGTCGGTGAGCCGTTGCCCTTGCTTGGTGTACCTTTGGCTTCGTCTCGATGCCGTAGTGCTAATTTCATTGTTGCTTGGCTATTTTGTCCACTTCAGTCGCCGGCACACCATCACCGACGACCCTTGAGCCACCATGATCACCGTGGACATCGACCCACGTCACCGTTGCTTCTCCGACCTTGTTATCTGCTCAGTTGTGTTCAGGGAAAGCTGCTGGTGCTTCCTCGACCTTTAGTTTAACCGCTACCGACCTGTAGTCACCGGCGTAGTACCGCTGAGGCGCCGTGTCCGCCATGGTCAACGTTGAGCTAGAATTGAGTCGTAATCGGTGCATCTAAGTACGTCTATAGGTGCGCCTAGTAGTGTAGAACATGTTGGTACTATCGCCATCGCCGGTGATCTCACCGTCGGCGAGGAATTGCTGGTCAGAGCCATCGCTGCCGTGGTCAACGTTGGAGGTTAGGGATGACAGGTGGGACCCGTTGTCATTGACTCAGCGTTCAAATGGATTTTTTTATTTTCAGATTTGAATGAATAGTGATGTAATTTGTTATTTTTGTGTAGATTTATTTAGAGCTCTAAAAATTATGAAATTTTTTGTGTGACTTCTCTATGATGTATATTATTTAAGAAAAATATGAAATAATGTTTTTCAGTAATTTTTGAATATAATAAAAATTGCTCAATTTATTAATAAATGGATTTCCATGATTTTTCTAGGCTTATTTATTTATCCAAAAATTATGAAATTTGTTTTGCCACTTAGTTATCATGTAATGAACATTTACTAAAATTTTGAGCTCAATTAGAATAAGTTGATTTATTTCATAATTTTGAATTAAATAATTAATTCATAAAAGCAAATTGTAACCTTTAATGAATTAGGTTTTGTTTGAATTTTTGATTGAGTGATGTCCTTGGGTCATTTGTTGATAATGATCCTTGGCCATTGATGTATGTGTTACGAAAAAGATTTAGTTTGTTTAACTTGCAACTGTACCACGAAGGAAAGTTGTATTCAAATTGTTAATTTTTGTATCCATCATCGAGCATCATGTTTTGAATTCCGCATCATGTTAAACATGTCATTGTTATTACGTGTAGTGAATGAAGGTGAACACGTGGTAGTTAATCAAGTTGTTGAGGAGGTTAATCCGTCTGTTGAGGTCGGATCGAATACTTGTGAAACGTCATAGGAACCGGACTTTTCCGTCAACGAAGGCAAGCCCCGGATGCATACAACCCTACCTTGTGTTTTATAAATTAATTTTGCTTTTGCTTTCCGTTACTACATTAAGTGATTAGGAGTTAAGTAAGAGCCTAATTGGTGCATTACCACCCTTGTTATTCCATATTTACATATTACCAGTTTTAAACTCGTATATGCCTAGTTTTGCTTAGCTATGCGTAGAACGATGAAAGTCGGGTGACTACCTGCCACCTGCAAGTTTTAAATGGAACATTGGTTAATTATGTTAGCATGTGATATGAGAATGTGGAGTAATAAATCTAGACCGGGCGGACTCGGTGTGTGTGAGCCACAAGACATGGAGGTCTTGTGAGCGGGTTCTTTCCGCCTGGGTCGATTAAGGCACGTCCGTTGTTGAACTGTGTGCGGTGAGACTTTGTAGTACTAACCACATACTCTGGTAAGCCTGAACTTGGCGATTCTATTACGAGAATGGCTACTCACGCACTGGGAGTGGAGAGATGGCGGGAATAGCGTGTACCCACGTGGCAATGGGCTGGATTGGTGGAGTACTGTATTCTCGGGTGGCGCAGACCCGTTCTTGCCTTAGAGGATCCGAGAGTAGGTTGATATATGTAGGTCGGGGACCTGCATATGTCGTGTGGTCTGGAATCCCCAGCTAGGTTTTAATTGATTCGAATCGTCGTTGCTCCTCAGTTATGGAGACTCACTTCTCTGTTCATCATCGTAGTACTAATAACTAGAACTCAAATAAGGCATGTGAAGGTGTTGGATATGAAGTTTCATGATCTCGACATGGATCGTGTCAGCTTTGTATATGATTTTATGAAGTTTTATATATAAAGAATTTTGTTAAAGAGCTTTTACGCAAAAGAACTTTGATTATTGTTAAAGCCATACCTTGAATCCCATGAACTGGCATTCCTAAGTTCTATCATTTTTATTTCGGTTAAGTCTTGTTGAGTACTTTTGTACTCAGGGTTCGTTGACCCTTGTTGTAGGTGAGCCTCATGAGCAGATCTGTTTTGGATCATGCTGCATGACAGTTGTTCCTTGTGATGACGATGAGAAGTAAATGTGTGGCCCTTGGGCAGGGCAGTTTTATTGTGTGTTTTGTATTATATTATAATGCCACTCCACTATTTCATTTTGTAATAAACATCGAACCTAGTTGCGAGGTTTGAAACTACTATTTTGTAAATTATGTTATTATAAGACTTCCGCTGTTTTTACTCTGGTATTGATGTTTGAATAAATGTTGTAATACTGCAATTGACTCTGTAACGTGATCCTGCTCGGAAATCGTGGATGATTCGGGGTTCCCCGAGGACACCCGATAGTCTTTTTAAGTTAATGGAAACATATGCATAAATGTCAAAGGTCATCGGACAGTGATAGGTGCATGTGGGCCCTATAACTTAGGAGGTTCTGCCACAGAGTGGTATCAGAGCGATCGTTGTAAGGTTTTTGTTGTATTGTTTTACAAAAACTTCAAATTGAATTGGGATGACTAAATTTAACTTGTTAATTTGGTCCAAATTGCTTCTGACTTATTTTATTTCTTTCTCCCTATTCCATATTTGATTAAAAAGGTTTTATGTGGTGGAGTAGTAATATTACTATGCCCTATATAAAAATAAATGTTGTTTATGTGCATTATAAACTTTGATGTTTTTGGTTCGTAAGAACGATTCATGCATCATTATTAATTCACTCGTTACTTCCTTCACCTCTTAGTCTGGAGTTGAGTAGTGAGACTGGTTTGAGTAATGTAATCCATCATAGCTGCTCTTTAGACTTTGATCAAATGGTCTTACTTAGATTAAATTGGTTTCCTACAGTATGGCTCGTGCCAAGATGACGCCCCGTAAGTCCATTGGACCCAAAGGAGTTCCTCGTCACCAACTTGCCCCTAGAAAGGATGGTGCTAGCAGTAGCAGTTCTAGGCCTGATCCCCAAATAGAGATACAGAGGATTTCTGCAGAGTTAGCACAAGCTACTAGAGATAGGGCTTTGGATGCTATACAGGTAGGAGAATTACAGGATCAATTGAGGCGTCTCACCACCGCACACAGGAACTGCGAAAGCATGTTAGTTCATACGGTGGAGGGACGAAATGAGGCTTGGCATAGGGAAAATGTAGCTAGAGCTAGAACTCATGAGCTAGAATTCTATGTAGAAGATTTAGAAGAACATAATACCTATCTACATGAGGAAGTTCATAGGCTTAGCAATCTACTAAACCCAAATCATGAGCCTCAAGCTGATGCCATGGACCCCGATGTCATCCTTGCCGATGATAACGAATCGGAAGAGGAAGAAGAAGAAGATCCTGAAGAATTAGTAATGATCAATGAAAGTGATGATGAAGGTGGTAATAATTCTGGAATGGATACCGAGCCTGAAGTCTGAAATAATCATGGAAAAGAGTAGAGTTGTATAATAGTTAGTTATAGTTAAGCTATGTATCTTTGTTTTAGTACTTACAGGTTGGTGTTTATATTAGTAAACCCTATGTAATGTGTCTGGAGTAAGCTTTTGTGCAATTCAATAAAGGCTTGTGAATAAAGTTTGGTTTGTTATGAGCAGATGCGTCGTACGCGGGGTTCGTATGTTCCTGGAACTTCGCAAGATGAGGATGGTATTCCAGATCCGCCACCAGTTCCAACAAATCTAGCTGATGCTATAACTGCACTTGTCAATGTGACGGCTGAAAATTCCCATTTGCTTCATGAGATCGCTCTAAGTAATCAGAATCAGATGCAAGGAAACCATGGTCGTCACCATAACAGACAGGAGGCTACATATGTTGATTTTATAGACACAAGACCACCGGTGTTCACTAAGGCAGATGAACCATTGGAGGCTGATGACTAGCTTCAAACCATGGAGCAGAAATTTGACCTTATTCCATGCATGGAGTATCAGAAACCTGCGTTTGCCGCCCAGCAACTTAGAGGTGCAGCAAGTGCTTGGTGGGCAAACTTAGTGGCTATGCAACCAGTTGGCATTCCAATAACTTGGGCTAAGTTCTGTACTGCCTTCAGAGCCCATTATATTCTTGAAGGAGTGATGGCTATGAAGCTAGATGAATTCCTTGCTTTGAAGCAAGGAGATCAAACCGTGATGCAGTATGTGGGAAGATTTAATCATCTGTCCCAATATGCATCAGAACATGTCAATACTGATGCCAAGAAGAAGAGGTGGTTTATGAGAGGCCTGAATACCAAGTTGCAGACTATGATGACCACTTGCACCAATGTCACTTACCATGAGGCCATAAATATTGCAATTGCTTTAGAGTCAAAGTATCGGCAGCATAAGGAGCTCAAAAAGAAAAAGAGTGTGCCATCTGGATCTTTTGGGGGGAAATCAGAAGAGGCAGATGGTGATTTATCATCCAGTACATCATAATCGTCCTCCTTATCGTCCGCCGCAGTTCCAAGCCAGGCAACAGTCAAATGTCTGTCCTGCTATAACCTATCCGAACTCATAGTCAACCAATGCTTCTGGTGGCAAGGCTCCAACGTCCTAGGGTCACAACTATCTGTGTTACAATTGTGGAAGGACGAGTCATTTCTCCAGGGAATGTCCATATCCTAGGCAGGCTAATCAAAATTATCAGAAGATCCCTGCCAATCAACAACAGGGTCAGGCACCAAATAAGAACCACAATCAGAATGCTCAGAAGGGCAAAGATAAGAGGAAGACAGGACGGGTGTTCTATATTCAAGCTGGAGAAATTCTGGAGGGGGAGCCAGTGATGATGGGTATGTTTCCTGTTGCCAATCATCCTGCAGTTACACTTTTTAATTCTGGCGCATCGCATTCATTCATCAATAGAACATTTGTCGTGAAGCATGAAATTTCAATTGGGGCAACAAAGGAAAGTTTCTTTATACAGTCGCCTAGGGGACGTCTGTGTACTAAGGAGATGGTATACCAGGTACCCGTAAACCTGGGTGGGCATATTTTTCCCACTACCATGATTATACTTAAGGATCAAGATATAGATGTAATCTTGGGAATTAATTGGATGTATCAGCATAAGGCTGTTATAGATGCTTTGAATAGGACCTTAAGGGTGAGTTCCTCGAGGACACCCGACAGTCTTTTTAAGTTAATGGAAACATATGCATAAATGTCAAAGGTCGTCAGACAGTGATAGGTGCATGTAGGCCCTATAACTTAGGAGGTTCTGCCACAATCGCAGGAGCGGATTGAACTGCCTTCTGCCGCCTTTCCTTATGGCTCGTTCCGCATGCTGTAATTCAAAAGTCAAACTTTTATGCATAATTTTCATTATTCATTTCATTGCTCGAAGCTGGCTCATATTTCAGGTTTTCCTAGCGTATGTAATGTCTGGCTGCCCCTTCCTTGTTCAGGAATTCCTGGCCATGGGTGGTATTCACTTTATATCGCATTCACAAGCTTCTTCTGGCGTATGTAATGTGAGGGTTTTCCTTCGCTCCGCTACTAGTTCTCCTAGGCCAAGATTGATTTGGGGCATCTTGTTCAATTGTGAGTTGGACAGTTCGTTCCAGATCTACATAGTCAGAAAATCTCGTTCCAACCGGTCATGAAAGTTAGTGGAAGTGTATGACCGCTTTCTTTGTTAGGTGATTGATAGACTTTCATTTTCCATAACTCTCGAGCTCATTCATCGTAGAAAGCGTGTAGTGTGCTCTTCCTATCTTCGTATAATGGTGTCTGTTTTTCAAAAAGAGAGCAAAGCTACTAGAAAAGTAGAATGCCGTGAACAAGGGTGGTTTAAAATCATGCGTGAACCCCAATTTCCACTCAATGCGATAAAAGCGGAGGCCTCTCTCTTTGGGCTAGAAACAAAAACGAAAGTGCTTGCATTCCATTAGCTAGAACCCAATAGTCGAAGGCATCTAAAAAAACTTGTGTGGGACAGATCTAGAAAGACAATGAAGGAACTAGCCTTACTGAATGAAAATATAGCTCAGAAAAAATAAATCACTGTACGATACGGAATTCCCTGAAAAGCGAGTATGGTAGAGACGCCTTCCTTGGAAGGAAGAAAAAGAATCCTTATAGCTTAAAATTCCACTCCTTGCACCTTCCAGGTACCCCCTCCAATACACAGCTTTACTGATTATGTTCTTACCATTAGCAACCATAACCACTATGGGAAATGTTTGTACCAGCTTGGCTTTGATTTTTTAACCTAAAGTTTCCTTTCCCTCAGAAACCAGCAATTCCTAGATTAGAAATCCTATTTCTAGCTCCTCTAGTTTTCTTAAACTAGTACTATTTTTTTCAGTAGGGATATTATCGAAAAAAGGGCTTTCGTTCAAAGCAAAGGATCTCTCCTCAGACTAATAGGAAGAAAGGATCTCTCCGAGGTGGTGGGGATACCATAATTGAGAAATATCATGTGCTTTCTTTGTCCCGAGATCCGCTCCTTGGCCCGGCATCACGATAATAGTCCTTGGCAAAGAAGCAGGAGCCTTTCTTCTAGGAGCTTTTCACCAAAGTGAGCAAAATAGTTCTGTAAGTGGCAGATCAAAGCCTGAAGTAAAGTGCCTGGTTGTCTTAATATTCTAAGTAAAGCATTTCATTCTCCAAGCTTTCAGGATATCTCTTCGTTAGCCTTTTGAATTCAACTATCAGTGTGAAGATGAGCATCTATCTTTCTTTTAAGGATTTAGTGTGTGTGCTTGTTCTTAAGGTGCAAATCACCCAATCATATCAGGATGGATCCAATGGGTGTGATTTTTGTCTGTATTGATCACTTACCTATGCTATAAGAAGAAGGGCGTCATGGAAGAGTTTGGTGTCCAAAGCCACACCTTCTTCCCCCCATAGGAACAGTGGTCAGGAACTATCAGCAGGGCGCTGCATTCAATCTGACTGATGGCTCAAGATAAGTTGGAGACGTACTTTAGATAGATAATTTATGTATTTCGCTATTTCGAATACCAAAACTCAAGCAGTGCTAATTTGCTAATCCAAGCCTTATCAATAATACCAACACGCCATCTGATCCAAGATTAGCAACCTCTCTTTTTCTCATAGAGAGAACCTCATTGACGCATTCAGGGCTCTACAGTTGAAGCGTTCCTACCATCCATATATAGGGAATACACACCGTCGGCTTGTCGATCCGGGATCGCCTGGGATCGGGTGGAAGGTCAGAGAAGCTAGTCTTTAGTGGTGCTTCCTTGGCAGGTGGATAGTAGATCAGAGAGGCAGGCCAGTAGAATATGGAGTAGTTTTCATTCTCTTGTTATTTTTATGGCTATAAGTCTTTCTGTCTTGGATTCGTAATGTTTGGCCATTAGGTTTGAATTGCCTTCTCTTTCTATCTTGGATGTGAATTCTTTTACTTATCCTAAAATTAGGAGAGTAGTTGATATGGTCTTTCTTGGCTTTGGCTTTCAAAGTGCAGGTTGAAAAGAGTGCTCCATATCCATATATGTGCATGGAGGGAAGGCCACATCTTTAACTGTATTCTTTTTGAGGTCATCCTCTTCAGCGTGTGTTAGTAGTGCTAGTTTTGAGTTTCTTTTTCTTCCCTACTTAGGGGTTCTATAGAAAGGCTTAGTGGATCCTATAGTGTCAGTTTATGTTGGAATTGCTTTGCTCTTTTCTTTACAACTTAAGCAAACAAGCTTGAAAGAAAGTGCTTTTATTTGAGTTGAAATGAAAGAAGAAATCGTCTATCTAGATAGAGTATGTGTAATATTCGGTCCATGCTTGCCCTTCTAGGCCCTTTAGATCTATATCTATCTTACTATCGAAAAGGGTTTTAGGAGGAGCAGAGCAAGTCGCGTTTACAGCCAGCAGTTCTTATGGGATAGATTCCTGTTTTCAAAATACTGATGTGACTTTGATCAACTCATTCTACTCGTTGATTGCCTCACATGCACCTTTAGTTTACTTATCTTTTGAAGAGGAAATAGCAATAGAACTAGGAAGACTATAATCATTGTCGGAGCTATTCCATTCCTGTGTAACCCTTGCTTTTCAGGGGAGGAGGTGATGGGACAAGGGGTTGTTCCTGATCTTTTGGTGAGTGTGGATAAACTCGATTTGGGGTGGATTCGACGTTGGCTGTCCGACTACAACGACCACAAGGTTGCTGCGCCTTAGCAACAGGTACACCGGCTCCGATTGTGATGTTCTTGCCGTGCCAAGAACACCATGAACCTGCAAGCAACCGAGAACAAGCAAGAACAAGATGAACAAGCAAATAACTCACGGATTTAAGCCAAAGGCCGAATCTGAATCACAAGTTGGGGTCTTGAAACAAGCAAATCGGGTGGTCTAGTCGACACACGCGTTTACAAGGAAGAAGCAGCAGCTATCTTGCATCTAAACAAAACCCAACCTCATTCTGATGGCTGCTGGCTCTATTTATAAGGAGGAGAGCACAAGGGGGAGTGGGAAACCCTAATCTGGGCGTCCCTCAATGGGCTGTAGGTCTGTGCGTCCTTTGGCTTGCTGCGCACAGATTCGGTAGATTCTGATAGTGGGGTTGGACCCATGTGAAAGAGGACGACGCGCTCTTTCCAACAAGTCAAAAACCAGCTTCATTGGATCTCGTATCAAGGAGTTATGGTACTTTTAATGGAGTGTTTCCTGCTGTCTCGAGATGAGCTGAGCGCCCCATTAATGATGATTCCCACTTGTTCGGCTGCTCCATCCTCATCATGGGGTCTAAACATGAGGCAATGGGGTCTTGACCAACATTCCTAAGAATAAGACAATCATCACCATGATTTAGTAGCATCCAATTCTGAGACGAGTTTGTATGAACAGCGAGGAACGACTTTACCTGATAATTAAGTTGTTGTGCTCGAGCTCTTGTCATCGGACCTTGTTGTGCAGCAGGTGTGGTTGTATCAATGGAAGGGATGTCCTCATCATCCTCCCCTTCTTGCATTTGAGTCGTCCTCGACTCTAGTTCATCCTCTTCTCCCAAATATGGTTTCAAATCTGCAATGTTAAAAGTGGGGCTAACCCCGAAAGCTGCAGGTAGCTCAAGTTTGTACGCATTATCATTAATCCTTTCTAACACTTTAAAAGGACCATCGGCTCTAGGCAGCAACTTAGACTTTCGCAAATCAGGGAACCTATCTTTTCTCAAATGGAGCCAAACTAGATCACCAGGTTCAAAAATGACATGTTTCTTCCCTTTGCTACCAGCTAGTTTATACTTTGCGTTCATGCACTCTATTTTCTCTTTAGTGGTTTCATGCAATTTTAAGATCAGTTCAGCACGTTGTTTAGCATCAAAGTTCACTCGCTCCGAGGTCGGAAGAGGTAACAAATCAATAGGAGCACGTGGCACAAACCCATAAACAATCTCAAAAGGGCTTTTCTTAGTGGTAGAATGCTGTGAACGATTATAAGCAAACTCAACATGAGGCAAGCACTCTTCCCACATTTTTATGTTCTTTTTCAAAACAGCCCTAAGCAAAGTAGATAATGTTCTATTGACAACCTCAGTTTGTCCATCAGTTTGGGGATGACAAGTAGTGGAAAATAAAAGCTTAGTCCCTAGCTTAGCCCACAAAGTTCTCCAAAAATGACTAAGAAATTTTGCATCCCGATCAGAAACAATGGTGTTAGGCACACCGTGCAATCGAACAATCTCACGAAAGAACAAATCAGCAACATGTGTAGCATCATCGCTCTTATGACATGGTATGAAATGTGCCATTTTAGAAAATCTGTCCACAACAACAAACACACTATCCCTCCCCTTCTTTGTTCTAGGCAGTCCTAAAACAAAGTCCATTGAAATATCTTCCCACGGTGCACTTGGAACAGGAAGAGGCATGTATAAACCATGAGGATTAAGGTGTGACTTAGCTTTCTGGCATGTTGTGCAGCGAGCAACGAACCTCTCCACGTCTCTCCTCATCTTGGGCCAAAAGAAATGACCAGCAAGGATGTCCTCTGTCTTTTTCACACCAAAATGTCCCATGAGTCCTCCTCCATGCGCTTCCTGCAACAATAACAAACGCACAGAGCTAGCTGGAATGCATAGCTTGTTAGCTCTAAAGACAAACCCGTCGGTAAGGATGAATCTGTTCCATGTTTTCCCCTCTTGGCAATTCAGCAATACATCTTTGAAATCATTGTCATGTGCATATTGTTCCTTAATAGTTTCCAAACCAAAGATTTTAAAGTCAAGTTGTGAAAGCATGGTGTAACGTCTAGACAAAGCATCAGCAATTATATTTTCCTTCCCCTTTTTGTGTTTGATGACATAAGGAAAGGACTCGATGAATTCAACCCACTTGGCATGTCTACGGTTCAGTTTTGCTTGACTACGGATGTGTTTCAAAGATTCATGATCAGAATGTATGACAAACTCTTTGGGCCACAAATAATGCTGCCATGTTTCCAAAGTCCGAACTAGAGCAAGCAATTCCTTATCATAAGTAGAATAGTTCAAACTAGGGCCACTCAACTTTTCACTGAAATACGCCACAGGTTTCCCCTCTTGTAACAGCACACCACCCAACCCAAATCCACTAGCATCACATTCAAACTCAAAGGTTTTGTTGAAATCAGGAAGTTGGAGTAAAGGTGCATGAGTTAACTTATCTTTGAGCGTGTTGAAAGCATCCTGTTGGGTTGCAGCCCAAGTGAAGGTTGCACCCTTCTTGGTGAGTTCATGCAGCGGGGCTGCAATGGTGCTGAAGTCCTTCACAAATCGACGGTAGAAACTAGCAAGTCCTAGAAAACTCCGCACTTGTGTGACCGTGCAGGGAACAGGCCAGCTGTGTATGGCCTCAACCTTGGCTTGATCAACTTCGATTCCCTGCGGTGTCACAACATATCCAAGAAAAGAAACTCGATCTGTGCAAAAGGTGCACTTCTCAAGATTGCCAAACAAGTGTGCATCCCGTAGAGCATTGAAAACGGCACGCAAATGATCAAGATGTTCCTCTAATGATCTACTATATATCAAGATGTCATCAAAGTATACCACCACGAATCTGCCAATAAAAGAGCGTAAAACCTCGTTCATTAATCTCATGAAAGTGCTGGGTGCATTAGTCAATCCAAAGGGCATGACAAGCCATTCATATAAACCAAACTTAGTTTTAAACGCTGTTTTCCATTCATCTCCTAGCTTCATACGAATCTGGTGGTAACCACTACGCAAATCAATTTTAGAGAACACAATTGAGCCACTCAATTCATCAAGCATATCATCTAACCTTGGAATAGGATGACGATATCTGATTGTGATGTTGTTTATCGCTCTACAATCAACACACATGCGCCATGATCCATCCTTCTTAGGAACTAAAAGCACGGGAACGGCACAAGGGCTAAGAGACTCACGCACATAACCTTTGTTGAGCAATTCTTGTACTTGTCTCTGAATCTCTTTTGTCTCATCCGGGTTGGTCCTATACGGCGCACGATTAGGCAAGGAAGCCCCAGGGATGAGGTCAATCTGGTGTTCAATCCCTCGAATTGGTGGCAGCCCCGGTGGTACCTCCTTTGGAAAAACATCGGCATACTCCTGCAAAAGATTAGTGACAGCAGGAGGCAAAGAAATAGATGTATCTTCGAGTGAAAATAAAGTTTCTTTGCAAACCAAAGCATAGCAAACAGTAGTACTAGCATCAATCTCATCCAAATCAGATTTGGTGGCAAAGTAACAAGAGCCTTTCAGCTTGATCTCATTTTTATTATGATGAACAGATTTGCTAGACTTCTTCTTATGTTTCTCAAGTTCATTAGCGACAATCTGATTTTCACTAGCAACAGCCTGATTCTTAAGTTTGCTAGCTCTAGCAAGTTCATCTCTTAGAATAGCCTCAGGGGACATGGGGTGCAACACAATCTTCTTGTCATTATGCACAAAAGAGTATTGATTTGTTTTACCAAAGTGCAAGGAATCTTTATCAAACTGCCATGGTCTACCTAACAACATAGAGCATGCTTGCATAGGCACAACATCGCAGTCAATGGAATCATGATAAGAACCAATGGCAAACTCTACCCTTACCAATCGTGTTACCTTCACCTTGCCGCTGCTGTTAAGCCACTGAATGTAGTAAGGCTGCGGGTGTGGTTTTGTGCTCAACAAAAGCTTCTTCACCATTTCAGCACTTGCCAAGTTGTTGCAGCTTCCTCCATCTATGATCACACGGCAAGAGCGTTCCTTGATCACACACTTGGTTTGAAACAAAGTGTGGCGCTGATTTTGCTCAGCCCTCTCCATTTGGGCACTTAGCACCCGCTGCACCACGAGGCTCTCATAGTGCTCAGCAGCTTCAGCCCCAATGTGCTCTTCGTCTTGTTGGAAATCATCTCCTTCCGCTACATTGTTAGCAGCAAGCAAAGCATATGTTTCTTCATCAAAATCACTAGCAGAGGAATACCCACCATCAGCTCGCACAACCATCACACGTGTGCTTGGGCAGTCCTTGCGTACGTGGCCATATCCTTTGCAGCGTAGGCACTGAATATCCCTTGTTCTCCCCGTGGATACCACCGAGGATGAACTCTTGGCAGATGTAGCCGTTGCTCCTCTAGTTGGTTCACTTGGGCATGGTACAGAATTTGTTGTAGAGGAGCGTGGCTTGATGGTCGAGGAAGATTGTGGGGGTGCACGCGTTGACGGTGCAGCAGCATTGGAGGGTGTCCACGGGCTAGCACGACCTGCAGGAATGTTAGCCCTCATGCTAGCTCGTCGTCCCTGCACTTCTCGTTCAGCTTTACAAGCAAGGTGAAATAAACGATTGACAGAATTATATTCCTTATAAGCTAGAATATCCTGAATCTCCCGGTTCAGCCCACCCATAAATCTAGCTATGGCACCATCCTCATTTTCCTCTAGCCTGCAACGAAGCATACCCATTTGTAGCTCTTGATAGTATTCTTCTACAGATTTGGATCCTTGCCTCAATTGTTGCAACTTATGTAAAAGATCACGGGAATAATAAGAAGGAACAAATCTGGCCTGCATGACCCGTTTCAAAGCATCCCAAGTTGGTGTGTTATTTGGGTTCTTACGATGGTATTCAGACCACCAAACAGAGGCAAAGTCAGTAAACTCACTAGTTGCAGCCCTAACACGTTTGTCCTCAGGGAAATCATGGCAAGTAAATTTCTGATCAACAGCTAATTCCCAACTAAGGTACATATCAGGATTATACCTCCCATCAAAAGCAGGTATGGTGAATTTAATCTTGCCAAATGAGTCATCGGCACGTACCTCTTGCCGTGGTCGGCGAGGACCTGTCTCATGGCGGCGGCGATGTTGTTCGATGCGTCGATGACCATTCAGCTCCTCATCAAGCTCAGTGTCCGCTGCATATTCTTCTTCATCATGACCAGCAGCACTGCCCATGGTGTTGTTGTTGTTGTGATTGCGTCGTTCGAAACCATCACAGCGATTCTGTTCCATCCTCTCCAATCGCTCCAAGACACCTACAAGAGATGTATTAACAGAACCAAGAGTGCCTTCCAAGGAAGCCAACTTGGTGTTGGTCTCAATCTGAGCCGTCTCCAATTGACCAAGGCGCTCATTGGTGACACGAACATCCTCATCAAGGTGTTCAGCATGGAGCCTCACTTTGCGTTCAAAGTGTTGCAGCAAGGCTTTTGATCGAGGTGATTGTGGAGGGGTCCTTTCACCTTCTCCTGCCATGGTTAGTATGTAGCAAGGGAATCACAAGAAAATATGTCCTACCAACTAACTGAATTAGGTGGCAACAATTTTCATTCTCTCAGCATGTGCAACCGAGTTCTTACAAGTCCTTACCTTGCTATGCAGATGGTGTTGGCGACGACAAGAACAACACAAGTAGTAGCAAGTAGAACCCTGTGACGTTGTAGATAATTTGTGGAGCTGTAGGTGGCTTAAAAAAAATCAAGGTACAGCTGGAACCACGTTAGTCAATGCAAGTTGAATAAGTGTTCAAAGATAGTACCGTGCTGGTCCTAGGCTAACCCGTGCTAGAGACGCGAGCCTAGACACAAATGTTGTCACCGGACAGTAGCAAACAATGGAAATGATGAGAGTAAATAGCATCAACTTAACCCTTCTTTTTTTTCTTTCTTTCTTTCTTTCCTCCTTTTCCTTTCTTTTTCTTTTCTATTTTCTTTTTCTTTTCTTTTCTTTTCTTTTCTTTTCTTTTCTTTTCTTTTCGACAAGTAGCACAAACTGAACTTTTGCAATATGATTATAACAAGAATGCAGCAAGTAGCATAGACTTTCTTTTACTAGGGATAAGGATTGCAACAAGTAGTACAAATATGCAATTTGAACTCTCTTATTTTCAGAACTGAGTGTACTCAGATTTGCACCAAAACGACAGGTGCATAAGGTAGTGTTTGTGTAGGCACGGCTGAAGGTGATGGTGGTGAGGGTTTCAGCGAAAAGGTCGAGAAAAACAGCGGTGCTTTTGCTGCTGGTTGTAGTGGTATTGGTGGAGATTGCAGCGGCTGAAGTGGGGGGAAAGGCAACAACGGATTGTGTGGTGACTGAAACGTGACAAGAACTCGAAACTCTAAAGGATTAGAACCTAAGAACCAGCACTTGACACCACGATGTAAACCACAAACTCAACAAGCAAAGAACTAAGCAGATCAGCAAGGCTCAAACTTGTGTTTGGAATTTCAGTTCTATCCTATTTTTATATTTCTGGACTATAGGTAAAGTAATGAACGGTAAATCACTCACCAAAGAACCTTGCTCTGATTACCACATGATGGGACAAGGGGTTGTTCCTGATCTTTTGGTGAGTGTGGATAAACTCGATTTGGGGTGGATTCGACGTTGGCTGTCCGACTACAACGACCACAAGGTTGCTGCGCCTTAGCAACAGGTACACCGGCTCCGATTGTGATGTTCTTGCCGTGCCAAGAACACCATGAACCTGCAAGCAACCGAGAACAAGCAAGAACAAGATGAACAAGCAAATAACTCACGGATTTAAGCCAAAGGCCGAATCTGAATCACAAGTTGGGGTCTTGAAACAAGCAAATCGGGTGGTCTAGTCGACACACGCGTTTACAAGGAAGAAGCAGCAGCTATCTTGCATCTAAACAAAACCCAACCTCATTCTGATGGCTGCTGGCTCTATTTATAAGGAGGAGAGCACAAGGGGGAGTGGGAAACCCTAATCTGGGCGTCCCTCAATGGGCTGTAGGTCTGTGCGTCCTTTGGCTTGCTGCGCACAGATTCGGTAGATTCTGATAGTGGGGTTGGACCCATGTGAAAGAGGACGACGCGCTCTTTCCAACAAGTCAAAAACCAGCTTCATTGGATCTCGTATCAAGGAGTTATGGTACTTTTGATGGAGTGTTTCCTGCTGTCTCGAGATGAGCTGAGCGCCCCATTAATGATGATTCCCACTTGTTCGGCTGCTCCATCCTCATCATGGGGTCTAAACATGAGGCAATGGGGTCTTGACCAACATTCCTAAGAATAAGACAATCATCACCATGATTTAGTAGCATCCAATTCTGAGACGAGTTTGTATGAACAGCGAGGAACGACTTTACCTGATAATTAAGTTGTTGTGCTCGAGCTCTTGTCATCGGACCTTGTTGTGCAGCAGGTGTGGTTGTATCAATGGAAGGGATGTCCTCATCAGGAGGTTCACCATCAGAAAGGCATGGGACAACAAACTCTCTTAAAGCTTTCTTCGAATAAGTCTTTCGCTTGACTTGGCTTAATGGCTTTAGTTCTGTAAATGCTTTCGTATGAAGCTTGAGTCAAGTCTAGTCTCATGCAGTGAAGATCATCAAGCAATCATTGCTCGTCTCTCCGAAACCTATTAATAAGGAATGCGTTCAAGTGTATGGAATAATAAAACCTTTCATGTATTTGTTAACATAGCATTGGACGATTGATTCCTCTCTTTCTCCGTGGCCTACTTCCCATAACTGACCTTACTAAAACTTACAAAATGATAATTTTCCTAAATTTCTAGTTAACTGCTGACTTTCTTTGCTAGCTCACCCTCTGTCTTCAAGAGGAAAAGCTTGCTTGAGTACCTTACTTGAAAACAAACCGCTTGAGCTGTAACCGAAACAGAAAGGTTTGATGAGCCGCTGCTTGCTCTCTAACTGCTCTTACCGCTTCTTCTTCTTAACCTCTGCTCACTGCTGCCAATGTTATGACTGCCGCCCCTATCTCTAAAGCTACGGATTACAGCTCCTGATTCAAGTTGTTCAAAGTCAGAAGTATGAGTCTTGTTTGTGACATTCAATTCTAGAATGAACATTCGAAGTAAAAGTAGTATGGGACAGCCTGCAGCTTGCTATTACTGACTGTGGATGCTGACCGAAGAACTGAAGATCTTCAATCTATGTTTGAGTGCCCTTGCGAAAGAAAAGAATTTCAAATGCTAAAATTACTTAAAAAATAGGATAGGATCGCGAATTCCATATATTTTTCTAGAAAGAAAGATACTGTACTCCGCATAGGCTACACCGCATCCTTCAAAGCCATTTAATGCCTTCTTGCCTGCCTTCAGTTCATGCCTTTCAGGCCGGCCTGCTCTTGCCTATGAATGAGATGCCTACTTCCCATTAAGTAAAAATACCTCATAGACATATTTTAGATAATACTTAGTTAGTTTAAGAGAAAGATAAAGATGGCATGAGACAATGCTGCTAGTCTATTTAATTGATTTAGTTCGCTAGGAATAGGAAACAGAGGCGCTGTTGCTTGTTCTACTAACGCTAGTGCTACTTATCGCTAGGATACAACTAGATAATTCGTACGTGCATAGGATGCCGAGGGTAGGATAAAGATGAACTCTTTGCCAATGCCTGCTTCCTTGGTATGATACCGATATTGAGGGAAAGGATATCGATGGGCCGCCATTCTGTTATTGGATTCGATTAAGAACCATAGCCGTAGTCGTAGCCGTTAGCAGGGAACCTAAGTAGGTATTTTAAGCAAGTATTGGCGTACAATAATACAATATTATCCTCATAAGTTGTACTTGAGTGGGATTTAATACAATATAATAGCTAGGTGGTGAGTGACGTACTGACATTTATGTTCTGACTGCTAACTTTACTAGAGGATGGATTCTCCTATGAGAAAACACACACTCCAGGGATGACTTCTTTTCTTTATTTTGAAGTCAGTGTGCTTCTTTACCAGGCATAACATGATAATTCCTCTATGGCGTGTGCTCCTTTCCTATGTAATGACTTTCCTCCTTTTTCATGCCTCGTGCGCGTGCATAAGCTACGAGTTCCCTGACCCACCCTAGTTCATTGAATAGTGAGACTGTTCATTTTTTTAATGAGGAATTGACAACTCTTCTTTTTTACTTTATAGAGAGAGAAATTTTCAGCATTTACAATTCATATTAAGTAATAAAATAAGAAGAGACAGCTACATGAGTAGGCGAGCATTCATTTGAGCTGCCTTAGTTCTTCACAAGAAGCAAGCCCCTAAGATAAAAAGTTGTAGTGGGTGTCCTCTTTACAGATGCGAAAGGCTTCTTTCTCTCTACTCTTTCTAGTGGAGATGCTAAAAACAAATGATTGAAACCTGCTTGCCCTCTGAGGCTTCATCAAAGCTTTCTGGTTACATATGCAAGCATATTCTAACCTCGGATTCTAAGTACGAAAGAAAGGGATTAAGGTGTATCCTGCCAAAACAAAAGACATACTAGGGATGTCGTTTCCTACTAATATCAAGGAATTGAGAGGCTACCCTCATTCAGCTTTCGCAGGCCCAGGCACTTTGAAGACCCGGGACAAAGCAATTTAGTACTATAAAAATAAGAAAAGAAACAAGGCACGGAGTGTTGAGGCCGCAGGTCACTAGAAAGGCAGTAAAAAACTTATAAAGATGTGGTGCCTAGTCCACAATGGGATTTGTGCGATGCTAGTCACCCCGGTGACCTTCATCACCAAAGCGTCACGACAGTTTCAAAGACCCCTCATATAATCTCCAGTGGGGATCAGTCAGAGCACGTAGGCATGCCGACCACTACATAAGCCATGTCTGGCTGAGGCGAGCAACAAGCGGGGGAGAGTCTTTTCAAGTACAAGAACGTTGGGGTGGGCCGCTAGTACTTAAACTAGGGTTGCTTCTTAGCGCTAATCTTGCATTTTCAGTAGTTAGTTGTAGCACGCCTTCCCTCCTTCTCTCATTTCAGAAAGATTTGACAGTATTTTCTTATGATGACCTGGTCGAGAGAGTATGAAACATCGGTGTAAAAGATTGAGTGTTATGGTTATAGTAAGGGGCGAACCAAGTGCTTGCGCGAAGAAGCGAATCAATCAGAATGGAGACAAGGAAAGGAGGAGAGGCGAAACTCAACTAAATGGAAAAGCGAACTCGACCAACTATCATGAGCGAAGTGAGGGAATTCCTTCTTATTGGATCCCTTAGGAGAGAGACAGAATGTATTATTAAATAGAATTAGATCTTTGACGATCCAGTATTAGCTAGTAAGTGTATGGACTCAGACTTTGATGATCCCTAGTGGCCAAGGAAGCATTAGCTTCACCCTTTGAACATCTCATTTACTCTCTCTAGTTCTCGACTTTATGTATAGGAATTTCAGGTACATTGGTCGATGAAAGTGAACATCTATCTTATCTTACGCCACTTACTCTAGCTTCACTTTGTGGAAGACATCCAATTGAATGATCTCCAGTGGGTTCTATTACCATGTGTACCCAGCCTGCTTCCTTCTTTTTTACTAGCCTCTCTGCTTCTGTTAGTATAGAGGAAAGTCTTCAATCCCTTGAGAGAAATAAAAAAAGGCAAAAAAAGATACCTAGCATGACACATCAGCTACACCATCAGAGCCTGTCCACTTGCTAGTCAGGAAAAAGAACCGCTCTGTTCCGTGGGCTTCTTTCGCAGCTCTCTTCACGCTCGCTTTACGAGTGCAACCAAGTTCAATAAACTATGAATGCTAATTCATAGACTATGCTGGTTTCTATCTAAGAGTCCTGTGAGACGCTTTCCTTCTCATACACATCTGAAGGAACATTTGATCATCAGCATTAGAGAGCAGGTCCTTGAGAGAACGTTATCCAGCCACCATGGTCTGAGGTGAAATTGGTCCTGGTTCATAAAATGAAAGGTGCTAGGCAAGTGCAGAGAAGTCGTCTGAAGGGGAGTTCCATAGGAATGTTCAACTTCGATCAACCTTGGTCCCATGCCTAAAAAAGAAAGAAGGTAAAAAATAGGGGTGATATAATCCACAGCTCGCCTAAGAATGTACTGACGTAATCCCTACTATGGCTTCCCGAAGGATCTAGCAGCTAAGAGGGTCCGAGCCATAACGGATTGATGTGACCGTAGCGGCGACTGGAATCGATCTAAATGAGGCAGCTATGGGACTTATCTTATCTAACATAAAATATATATGGAGGAAGGATTCAAAAAAGGTGGGGGTCAAGGTGTATAATACGAGCTCCACTTTCAGGCAATGAGCTAGCTTAACCCTGATTGCTTAAGGTTTAATACAGTCATGTTGGATCCACTACTAAGAAAGGAAGAGAAAGACTAATTGTGATAGCTCAACCGGATGAGACATCTCTTATTTACAGAACTGTGCCAACGTGTGCCTACATTGTTTGATTTACCAGTTCCGGGTATTGGATTTTAAAATAGAAAGAATGAAACTAGTACCAGCTTATCGCCAACCGTGCTTTCTACCAACTCCGCCAACCCCAGATGGGAATATTAATTTATATTTATTGCCGCACCTGAGCCCGCAACTGCTGCCTCTACTCCACCTACTTCTTGTGCCGACTTCGCTAGCCTCGTGGGGTACTGATTTCCTCTTGCTTTGTGTGCGTGCCATTGACTCCTTTAATGGGTCGAAACCTACTTAGTTCTTTTTTTCGCCTATACACGAAAAGAAGGATTTGTGTTTAGCAAGACAGAGAATTTAATAAGTAAAAAAAAGTGTGTACCCTTTACCAAAAAGCAAATATGATAGATAGGGCATGACATATTGCTTATTCCTGATTGATCTAGTTGATGACAGTTGACTTGTTGGACCGATTGTGGATTGGAATAGAAGTTTCTTATATACAGATATTCGTGTTTACTGATTTCGCATACTAGGAATGGAAATTGATGTAACCCATTGGAAACTCTCTTTGAGACTCATTATCTGTTATATACGACAGGCTAATTAAGTCCTTAAATTTAAGAAAGGAGTCTTTCCTTACTTCCTTACACAAAACTGTTATGTTGTTATGCTGCTCGTGCAATCAAAACTTAGAATAGAAGAAAAAGAGTTCCCTCGGGACCCATCCTCTTCTCCTTCGCTTGTGTGACTATCATGAGAAGAATTCCATTCCAAGAAGTAAAATAACAAGAAAAAGAACGAGGTCAAGATCTCTTGTTACCAGTACCGACGAAATGGAGAAAGTGTCCTCTGGGAACGCAATCTACTACATTAGTTGGTGTAGCCAAAGAAGTGGATATCCCCTTTTTTGACCTAACCCATTGGTCTTCAGACTAGACCCATACCATAGCTACAAACACTTTTGAGTCAGAGGAGACTGGCTAGATCACCTTCTTGAGGCTCTCTGGGCTTATTGGACGTCAATCTGTATAGAGCCACTGGTCAAACACCCTTCTCCTTAGTCATTGGCATGTACGCCATTCTTCCCAGTGAACTCGATGATTCCTTCCCTACGCCATTCTACTCGACGACGATATGACTGATAATCAAAAGCGAGAGGCTCTGCTCTCGAAACTTGACCTCCTCGATTCGATCAGAAAAAGGTTACGAGCGGCAGAGCACGCACAAGTCTATCAACGTCAACTCAGTCACGCTTATTAAAAAACTCATATAAATCAAAAAGATTTCCAATGCATAGCACCCTAAGGGTCAACTTAAGCCCCTTCCTTAAGGAAAGATCTTTTTTTATTGTCATAGCGGTCAACCCCGAGAACGTGCACCGCCTTGCCAATGAACATGGGGATGAACTTCCTGAACCTTGGAATGACATGTACTTGAAAAAGTACTACGCCTGACTGGCTTCCCGGTAAGCCCTAAAAAATGTTTGGCCTATCTGATATTTGTGCATAAACCATAAATCCAAATCGATTCTAGATTGTCTTCCAATCTACATGCTTGACTAAGTGAGGATGTGGCAGCTTTTGTTCACATCATATTCCATTAGATAGAAAGAGCTACAAAAGGTGTACCAGATAGACTCATATAGTAGGCTCAAATAGTGCTTTGACTGATATAGGTAAAAAATTTGCCAATTTACATCTAGGTCTTATCTACTTAGTTGTGAGCATTGCCCCCCTGAAATAGAACTTTTCGGGTCAGATACCCCCTGCTTTTGCTATGGGGCTAGCGGGTTCACTCCTTGCCATGAATAGGGCTAGCTCCTTCCCCGAGATAGATAGAAGCCAAGCCCACTACGCGGTGCGAACTCCTAAAGAAGAGACTGAACTTACTTTCTTTCTTGCTTGCTTGTTCCCTAGGATTATGATTCCTGGGGTTGTTGCTTGGTTTGTTTATGCTTAGCAGCGGTTCGTTCAAAATAAAAAAGGTAGAAGCCGCTCAGAAACGATGTTCTCTTGTCCCCTCGGGACAGCGCTTTCACTCCTTTCCTCTGAGCTAAACCTAGACCTCCCACTCCCACTCTCACATGTAGGCGGAGATGGAGACTCGTTCAAACTTAGTCTACTAAAGGATGGAACCTTTCGGTTCATTTCCTTAAGGTAGGACGCCCGAGAGCCTATCCCCCTATTTCAGTTCAGATTCAGTCCGCCCTTAGACCGGAGTCCTTGGGCACCCTATATACCCCCGAATGGACAGGTAGCCAACCTGGCGGGAGTCGGCGGCAGAAGTGCCTGCTTGGTACGGCTAAACACTTCTCTTTTCTTATTTTTTATCCACAATTCCTGGCTCCCTTTCTTAATTGGGTAGACTTGGGCCATTGTGCAATTACCATCCTTTGTGCGACCAGGCCCCACGGGAATCGCCTTGAAGATGTCCACCCCTTTCTTAGAAAAATGGAAAGAAAGGTGCTCAGCGACGACTGCCCCTTCTACCTTGACTTTTTTGCCACTCTGTCTCTTTGGAGCATCCGTTTCCTCATATTATCGATTCATAAAGGTCCATGAAAGGAAAGAAGACCGCTTTCCCTTGCTTCGCACCTCGTCATAGCCCTGAAAAGCTCACCCGGAGTTCTAGTTAGAGAATGGGGTATGATTCACTACTTGCCTACTGCTACCTGGGTCGTGAGATCGAAGAAGGTATACTATTAGACAAGGTTCATTCCAGCTTTGCTGCTCTTTTTCTTTTGATTCTTTCTGTTTCTGTTTACTTGAGCTAATTCTTTACTTGCTTTCGAGCTAACTTGGCTTGGTGCCGGGAATGGAATCACAGCAAGAGACAGGGCTAATGGTTGGTTCTGTCTACTATATTTAGTATGATTTTGGATATCTTCGACCTTAAGAGGCGGTTTACGAAAGAGAGAGAGCTCGTGGAAGACTTGAGAAATTGAAATATCTGTCCATTTTTGTTTCCATTTCTTCCTAACAGGAAACAAAAATGTCACTGTGCGTAACACATCTAATTGGAAGTGGAATGAAGATAATGCGCTTTACTCTTTCATTTGTAGCTGGATTACCCCTTGGGTTGGGCTAACTTGAATCTGTTTTGTTTAGTTTTTCACTAAGCAATTGCCTTGATTACTTATAAAATCAAATTCACATTCTTAAATCACTTTCTCTCCCGTACTGATCCTCCTTGCCTTTCCTTCCTTGTCCAGTAAGGTATGAAGCACTAGCTCAACCACAGCTACAGCTTCTTCTCGAGCAGCTCTTCCACTCATTTTATTAGCAATCAAACCTCTTCCCTGCTCTTGCACTGAGGTAAGCATTCAAATAGCAAAGCAAGGGAAAAAATATGGTATGTACTTTTTTAATCCACATACAGAGAAAGCGGATGTGCCCTTATTATCGCAGTTGCAAATCAAATATATAGCGCGTAGTTGCAAGGCTTTCTTTCGTGAGCTAGCTATGTTTGCTTCCTCTTTTCCTCTCTGTTCCGGATGTCAATTGAGTTTAACTAAAGGAATGGCTCCTTGAATGAGGCTAGCCAGTAAATAGAAATGGCCACGCCCATTGAAGCATATAAGGATACCAAAGATTGAAATCCTACAACCTACTTGACTACTTGAGAAGGGGTTTCCTACTTGGTTGCCTACTTGGGAATGGTATAGAAAGCCTGTCTTCCCCGAGAGTCTTCCTCTATAAAACAACAACAACATTAGTGGATATAGACTATGGTAAGGGACGTACTTCATCTCTGTTCTTACCCAAGGAAACCACTTTCTGGGTATCGATCGTAAGGGGCGGTATAGGAAAGGAATGGATCAATAGTAACTTCGCAGCAGGAAGAGTATGGCGCTCCGCGGTGGCGAGGTCTCGGAGAAGCAGCTGTTCGTGTGCAAGAGGGAGCAGTACGGAAGGAGGTAGTGCTGAGTGGAGCGTTTGAGAAAGTAATGGAGTATAGTGCTTACCACATGTTAGGTAACAACCCCTGGTTGGCTAGCAAGTAGGGAAAGAAAGACCTGTCGAATTAGCAATGGGAAAGATCCTCCTCTTAGCCCTCCCTTCACAAGCTTGACCTAATCTACCAAATTGGGAAGCATGCATCTAAACAATCAATTTCATACCCTTGCCAGAAGGATCCTGTGGAAATCGAAAATAATACAACCCCCACTCCTCTTTTAAGGCACCTTTGCTTTCATTTCACTTCGAGGGAAGACCTTACTTTTGTTCCAGCATTCGCTTAAGGATGAAAGGAAAGGATAGGAATAGGAATAGTCATATCGCTCGGGACTTCCGTTGGATAGCGTACGTTCGCCATTGATTCCTTTTTGAAAGGAAAAGAAAAGTTCTCAACCTTCCCTAAGCAAGTCGATCACACCAGATCAATAAAGTAGTCTTCCCTATGTGCGTGCAAAAGGATAATACTGTTCAACCAAGGTTGCTCTCCCTATAGTTCTTTTAAGAATCCGAGTTCAGGTCAAACCCCATCAAACTATGGATCCCTTCTATCTCTTCTTCCCGTTTCCTCAAACCAGTGCTTCTTAGTCCAACGGTTATTGCTATTCAACCAGCTCGTACTTCGTATCATACCGCCAGCCAAGCCAATTCCTATTTTAGAATTAGTTGCTGCTACATGACATCGTCAGTCGGGGCTAGTGCTTTTCTAAGAACCCCATGTCCGCTCCCCCGAGTGAAGGGTTGATTCAACCAAAGCAAGAAACAACCCTATCTTCTGAGTGAAGGGACAACCCAATCACTCCTAAGTACCAGAGCCATTCCTTTAGTTAAAGTCAATAGTAGCCTACCCTCCGTCCCTTGCCGAGTCTACAGTAGTGGAATTTGCTTTTTCTTTCACTTGCTTGCTCACCCGCTTACACCACTGGAATAGAACTTACGAGGCCCCGGCTCCAGCAATTGCAGGTTTTTCATCTGGACTGACACGGATCAGAACTTTTTCTCTACGGGCTTGGCACTCCAACTAAACTATCAATAGGAAGCGAAGTAGCTTGGAGAAGCAGGACCTCTATATGTCAGTTCAAATGGATTAAAAAACCGGCTGAAAGATAACTCTCAATATGATCGCAAGTCAATCCTCTCGAGAGAGTAGAGTGAGTCTAGTTTTCTTCCCTACCGCCTCTACCTATCAAATCAATAGAGCACTTTCTCTCTCCTCGCTCGTGATAATTCATCTGACCTTAACCCTCAGGACTGTTGAATTGAAATAGTCCCTCAAAAGGGCATACTTATGCTGTCCCTCTTGCATAGTAAGTAAGGGAGATAATGCATTTCCTCCTGATTGTCCACCTTTTCGGAGGCAATCAAGTAGTTGATCACTTATACGAGATTCAGAAATGATTGTTATCTCTAGGCACATCTTATGGGAGGCATCTTTTCCTCCGGAGAAGCAGTCGAAGCGATAGCCATGTCTTATCCTTTTCTCGAGCAAACTATTATTAGTTTAGTCTGGAATTAGACCTGCTGCCTCTGCCTCTGCCTTGACCCTTCCCCTAGAAGTAAGGGCACTCAGCGGGCTGCACCGATTAGAGAGAGTACGTCGTCTATTCATTCCTCTCATTCCTAACGTCCAAAGGTAAGAATTAATCAAGTTAATAGGAGGGTAGGCGTACTTAGGTTCGTAACATACCTTTCTCGGAAGCCTTGTTGAATTAATGGCAAGGGAGATATTAGCTTAATGGCAAGGATCAACTAGATTAGTGAACTCCTTTGTCTCAGGGATTCCTTTTTTCTGCCTTGTCGTGAGAATCTGATCTCATTGCTTATAGAAAGAAGCCAGTAAAGTAGGTGCTTTTTTCGAGATGTTTGAGTTGGCACAAGAGAAGAAGTAAGCAAATAGGGCAAACCAGCTATCTATAGATAGGTGTTCTATTTTGATGAGAGTGCTCAGTCAACTTCCTATAAGAGTTCTGCTTTTGCTAATCAAAGACAGACATCAATCCCTCATCCTACTCTATCTGTCAGTCGGTTACTCAGTTCTGTTAGCTACTCACGTGTCTATACTAAGCTAAGATATTCCTCATTCTTGCATAGGAGAGGGGAGCTTCAATCCTCTTCTCATGTTATGTGCTTAAACCATGCCAATGTCGCCTTCTAGGCCCAACTTGGGAAGTCCCACTCTTGTTGTCAAAGCGTAGGCCAGGGATGCGAATAGGATTAGTGATAAAAGAGAAAGGAATTGTTCTATTTATCGAACAAAGCTATCCTTCCTTTTATTTTATAAGAACCAGGCCCCGAACCTTTGGATTAGCAGAATAAGAAAAGGAAGAGTTAAAGTACTGGGCCTTCATCTCAAGCAAAGCAAGTCAAGGATTCTAATCTGCTAATCCGAATCCTTAACTTGGGAGGGTAAGTCTTTGAACTTTCTAACTGAAAACTAATGAATACTCCTTAGTTTAGCATTTCCCACTAGGCTATGAACTTACTCGCCTAATTAGTCCTAAGTATAAAAGCCATTTTGGTTGAATAACCAGGTAATTTTGTTGTTTTCATACATTCGTCAATTCATAAATTAGTAGTTACAATAGGTGATTCCGTCCTTTCGGCAGGAAGTACTACATAAGATAGCTGTGGTTTCCTACTGTCCATTCGGCAAGAAGAAGTAAGTACATAGCAATTTCCGCCCTTTTCAAAGTCTATTTTCCTCCCTGGTAATCGTAGTAGCTTGAGTCCTGACAAGAGAAATTCCCAATTCACACAAAGAGGTGAGAAAGCTTATGTGTGCCCTTATAGCCGCATAGTTGTTACAAGGCTTTCGTGAGCAAGGTTACATTTTCTTCCCTTCTGTCTACACAAATAGCATCTCTTTTCCAGATGTTCAATCCACAACTTCCTTTAAGAATAAGTGGGTCTGGTCCTCTTTTTAACGACAAGGTCAAAGACTTGTTGTCCCAATAAAAGGGGCTTATGGTCTTCATACAGTCCATCCCAAGAACTACATCATATGTTCCCAAATCTATCACCCTCAGGTCTACCTGAAATGAATGACCTTGCAATTCCAGTTTGACCCCAACACACTTTCCTTCTTCTGAGCAAATAAATGTAGTATTTAGTCCAACCAATCATTGGTGAATCTCTTGTATGTCTTTCATGAAAAGTGGAGTATTTGTGCCCAAGATCTTTCTATCCCCTTTAGTAGGTGCACACATCTCATATGGTATGGTAAATATACCATTGTGCCCTATAAGGTAAGATTGATTGACAGAGTCAAGAGATGGAGATCTTGGTTTAGCAGCGGCTACTTGTCCTTTTGTATCGTGAAAGGTATGATCTAGAGTGTGATTCTGAACTCGTGATTGGGTGCTTGGCATAGAATGAGTGGAGCATACTAGGAATGCCGAATGCTCGCTCAGTGAGGGAGCTATGTTGGAGAAGAGTGGGACTAGAAAGATGGAATACCCATGTCAGGCCATGTAAGGCCAATAGTTGAGGTACCTGGATCCAGACAAAACTCCAAACATGTAAGAATCTACCTTCAAGCAAGGTTTCTACTGGTTAATGCATTCCACCCTATTGATGACAGCTAATGTTACTAAAAGCTTAGATGAAGAAAGAGCTTCTGAGCGAAGGCTTGTTGGCTTTGGTTGTTGGCATGGATTATCTTGTTAAGCTCTGCAGAGATGGTGAGCGTGAAGAACTACCATCAAGGACAAAGAAAGACAGCTCTCAAATGGATTTGTTGGTCTATGATGACCAAGTAGAAGCATCCGTTCCACTTAGGTGAGAGCCAAGTCTTGCATAGGTGCAAGCTCTTCTCAAAAGAATTTCGTTTATAGGATTCCATCGTCCGTTTGTTTTGTTTTGAATTGACATAGAGAAATCTTTCTCGCGTTCCCTTAATTTAGGAATAGGTGGCGAAGGCTACTTGTTCCTTGGAGGACTATATATAAAGGAAAGGGGTCATTTTTCCTTTATGGCAATAAGAGTTGATTCCCTTGCTTGTAGTTTTTTATCGATTTCGTGTATTTAACATATTTTAGAGTGGTTAGGAGAGAGAATCAATGTTTAGTAGTAGGCCCGGTTCACTAGGTTCTACCACTGTTTGGCCCAATCATAGTCAAAACCTGAGTTTGATCCTGGCTCAGAAGGAACGCTAGCTATATGCTTAACATATGCAAGTCGAACGTTGTTTTCAAGGAGCTAGGCAGAAGGAAAAGAGGCTCCTAGCTAAAGTTGTCTCGCCCTGCTTCAAAACTACAGGGCTCGTGCTATGGCTTTGACCTAACTCCATTTGCTGGAATCAGAATAGTTGAGAACAAAGTGGCGAACGGGTGCGTAACGCATGGGAATCTGCCGAACAGTTCAGGCCAAATCCTGAAGAAAGCTCAAAAGCGCTATTTGATGAGCCTGCGTAGTATTAGGTAGTTGGTCAGGTAAAGGCTGACCAAGCCAATGATGCTTAGCTGGTCTTTTTGGATGATCAGCCACACTAGGACTGAGACACGGCCTAGACTCCCATGGGGGGTAGCAGTGGGGAATCTTAGACAATGGGCGAAAGCCCGATCTAGCAATATCGCGTGAGTGAAGAAGGGCAATGCCGCTTGTAAAGCTCTTTCATCAAGTGCGCGATCATGACAAGACTCGAGGAAGAAGCCCTGGCTAACTCTGTGCCAGCAGCCACGGTAAGAGGGGGGGCAAGTGTTCTTTAGAATGACTGGGCGTAAAGGGCACGTAGGCGGTGAATCGGGTTGAAAGTGAAAGTCACCAAAAAGTGGTAGAATGCTCTCAAAACCAATTCACTTGAGTGAGACAGAGGAGAGTGGAATTTCATGTGTAGGGTTGAAATCCGTAGATCTACGAAGGAACGCCAAAAGCGAAGGCAACTCTTTGGGTCTCTACCGACGCTGGGGTGCGAAAGCATGGGGAGCGAAAAAAATTAGATACCCTGGTAGTCCATGCCGTAAATGATGAGTGTTCGCCCTTGGTCTACGTGGATCAGGGGCCTAGCTAACACGTGAAACACTCCACCTAGGGAGTACGGTCACAAGATCGAAACTCAAAGGAATTGATGGGGGCCTACACAAGCGGTGGAGCATGTGGTTTAATTCGATACAACGCACAAAACCTTACCAGTCTTTGACATATGAACAACAAAACCTGTCCTTAACGAGATGGTACTGACTTTCATACAGGTGCTGCATGGCTGTCGTTAGCTCATGTCGTGAGATGTTTGGTCAAGTCCTATAATGAGCGAAACCCTCATTTTGTGTTGCTGAGACATGCGCCTAAGGAGAAATAGCCGAGGAGCCGAGTGATGTGCCAGCGCTACTACTTGATTGAGTGCCAGCACATAGCTGTGCTTTCAGCAAGAATTTCACCATTGGGAGCCGGTGCCTTTCGAAGCACTTTCACGTGTGAACCGAAGTTGTCTTGCTAAACTCAAGACCCACAGAGACCTACGTATAGTGACGTCAAAGTACCAGTGAGCATGGAGGTTTTGTTACGACGACGTCGAGTTGGCGGTGGAGGAAGACTTGGCATGAAGGCCAGCCGCCCAATGGTGTGGTACGTAGTGGTAATAGTACGCGCCCCGCTCCGAAACAAAGAAAAAGGTGTGTGCCGCACTCACGAGGGACTTCTAGTGAGATACTGGAGGAAGGTGGGGATGACATCAAGTCCGCATGGCCCTTATGACCTGGGCCACACATGTGCTACAATGGCAATAACAATGGGAAGCAAGGCTGTAAGGCGGAGCGAATCTAGAAAGATTGCCTTAGTTCAGATTGTTCTCTACAACTTGGGAACATGAAGTTGAAATTGCTAGTAATCGTGGATCAGCATGCCGTAGAGAATATGTACCCGGGCCCTGTACACACTGCCCGTCACACCCTGGGAATTGGTTTTGCCTAAAGCATCGGACCAATGATCACCCGTGACTTCTGTGTACCACTAGTGCCATAAAGGCCTTTGTTGGTCTTATTGGCGCGTACCACGGTGGGGTCTTCGACTGGGGTGAAGTTGTAACAAGGTAGCCGTAGGGGAACCTGTGGCTGGATTGAATCCTTCATGATGGAAATGACCTCGCCTACTTGACTAAACTAAGGACCTCAACGAAAGCTTATGTAGATCGACTAAAAATATGATTCCATTTTCCTTCTTGTTTATCAATCACCAATCAAGACAAACTGGGCACTACGGTGAGACGTGAAAACACCCGATCCCATTCTGACCTCGATATATATGTGGAATCATCTTGCGCCATATGTACTAAAATTGTTCGGGAGACATGGTCAAAGCCCGGGTTGAAGCCCCTAAAGGAGATTTCTTTCAGCCAACATCCAGCCTTAGTGGCCCCTCTCTGATAAGGTTTGAAATCAAAACGAAAAAATGACAAATCTAGTCTGATGGCTCTTCTCCACTAACCACAAGGATATCGGTACTCTATATTTCAACTTCGGTGCCATTGCAGGAGTGATGGGAACATGCTTCTCCGTACTAATTCGTTTGGAATTAGCCAGACCCGGCGATCAAATTCTTGGTGGGAATCATCAACTTTATAATGTTTTAATAAGGGCTCATGCTTTTTTAATGATCTTTTTATGGTTATATGTCAGCGATGATAGGTGGATTTGGGAATTGGTTTGTTTCGATTCTAATAGGTGCACCTGACATGGCATTTCCATGATTAAATAATATATCATTCTGGTTGTTGCCACCAATTCTCTTGCTCCTATTAAGCTTAGCCTTAGTAGAAGTGGGTAGCGGCACTGGGTGGATGGTCTATCCGCCCTTAAGTGGTATTACTAGCCATTCCGGAGGAGCAGTTGATTTAGCAATTTTTAGTCTTCATCTATCAGGTGTTTCATCAATTTTAGGTTCTATCAATTTTATAACTACTATCTTCAACATGCGTTGACCTGGAATGACTATGCATAGATTACCACTTTTTGTGTGGTCCGTTTTAGTGACAGCATTCCTACTTTTATTATCACTTCTAGTACCGGCAGGGGCAATTACAATGTTATTAACCGATCGAAACTTTAATACAACCTTTTTGATCCAGCAGGAGGGGAGACCCAATATTATACCAGCATCTCTTTTGGTTCTTCGGTCATCCAGAGGTGTATATTCTCATTCTGCCTGGATTTGGTATTATTAGTCATATCATATCGACCTTTTCAAGAAAACCAGTCCTATGAATTATTGTATGGTTTCATCATAGTTGATAGCCGCTTTCCAATTAATTCCTAGTCACCTCTACCCTTGCTTTTTGTTATTCCATAGGGGTATGGATTGAAGTAATCACTAATCTAGGAAAGATGGATCTTTAGCTAGCTCTACGGCAAAGCCAATACGCCATGTATCAAAACAATAGGGATATGGGTAATTGTATACCACCTACGAATAGGAATATCCTAGGTTTAGTAATAAATCTAATTTCATCAATTCTAAGCACGGTAACGGCAATGCTCCTATCGAACGGCTGGGGATCTATTCGATTTATCAATTTGCTAATGCCGAAAAGCTTAGGTTGTTATTTCATCGTCTTGCACTAAAAAGGCACCCTCCTATTATGCTAAGGCCAGGGACGGATAACAGCAAAGCAGAACAGCAATAGCGAAAAGCAGGTACAGTAACAACACTATCCCTAAGTGGCTATGGCAAATCAAAATAGAGAAATTTAATGTGTTGCGAATTCAAGAAATTATCTAGGAGGTTTCGTCTGCATCTAGTTAAACCCTTCCTAGAAAAATAGGTTCCTTCCTTTGGAGGTTGACTTTTCGAAGCATACGAATGGATTACTATGAATAGAGAAATGACGAGCTTATAACCTAGCGAAAAAGACCTAGCGCAATACGAACAATACGATTTAGCGGCAAAGGCAAAGCACATTCTATAGTTGTAGATACGGTATGACAATCTATGGCTTCCCTCCTCTAAAGCAGCTTCCTTCCTTTGCGGTTTGTAGTGGTTATGAGCAGAAGTGCAATTCAATTTGAATCAATTGCTTTGATATGAGATATGACGATAACGAGCGCTAGAGGACATTGCTAGAGCTCCCTTTTTCGTAGGTCCAATATGAGCTCGTTGGCCAGTACGAGCTCCTTTACGGCGTATAAAGCAATGAAATCTATCATATCATGATGCTTGGAACCCACATCAGGCTCAATAGAAGGATAGGTTGTCTCAGAACCATTATGCTAGGAGGGAGTAGAACCGGTATCTTTTATACCCCATATTCGTACTGAAATGATCCACCCGGCCAAAGCTTTGGCAATTCCACCATTAGGAAAACACATGATATGTAGTATAGAAAGTAGTTCCTCTATGGGTGTAGTTCCGATAAAGCCTCTCTTCCCAAGGACAACCTACTCCTCACTCTATGCCCTGCGTTTCATTCTACGAATATAATCAATTCAATAATGTTATCTGGTACACCCCAAACCCATAAGAGCAGCTTCCCTATTCCTCTTCGTCTTCGGATGATACTTTCCTAAAAGCTGTGACATCTCATCCTATTTCTGTGGATAGATATTTGCCTAAAAAAGGAAGATATCAATTCCTAGAAAAGGCATTCAAAAAATCTTTGGTATGCCTTTTCCTATTTTACTCCTCTATTTAGTAAGCCTTCCCCTGGGATTTTGTTCGCAAAGTCTGTGAGCCTAGAAGCCTAAACCACTCTCTTCGGCACATTTTCCTAGCTCTACAAGCTACTCTTTCTTCTCTCTTGCTCCTATTTGACAGTAGCAATGCGAACAGTTAACTAGCAGAAAGGACTCTTTTAAATAAAGGATGAACTTTGGAAATACCTCTACCAGCCAACTAGGTAGAACTTATAGGCTTTCCGGATACTACACGTTTTACCCTATCTTTGGTAAAAGAGCTTCACATGCTTAAATACCAGGGTACGGTACAGAGGGCAAAGAGACTAAACCTTCATATAGGTTTGATTAGGACTAACTTTTTTTCTAACGAAGAGACACTTAGTTTAGAGGGCCTAGCCCTTTGTTAAGATAGGCGTACAGAATGATGAACATATGGAGTTAGTTCAGTGGGTTGGTTGGGGAGTGATTTTTTACCTAAGATTGAAGATTTTGGGCTCACAAAGCTGTAGCTGAGAGGTTTCTTTCATTGCTCAGGCATGCCTTCTTTACTTAGGGTATTTCAAACCAACGTCTTGACTGACTTATCACACCAATCTTCTTCTTCCCTTGACTACAACGAGAGGGCAGGTGATGTAAAGCAAAGGATCAGGAAAGGAGAGTTTCTAAGGCTATCGCTCAGAGTCCCACAAGCAAGTTTCTTTTCTTAAATTAGATTCTCAATCGCCGAAGGATAGGAGGGAAGAATGAAAAGGTCCTCTTGTCCGTCGACCCAAAGAACTCACTCGATTCCCCATGATGATATGCATCAACGTAAGGAATTTTATAAACTACACTTGCCTTCAACTCCCATCTTGGGCCGATTGCGGGTGAGAAATAAGCTCCAATAGCATAATGCAATTGCTATCATGCTTGGAGCATAGATAGAAGAGGTATGGGTATAGGTAAAATGCACACATCTACCAGGTATGTGAGACTCTTTCTAAGTAAGAGAGAGCTCGTTCTAGCTTTGTCAATCGCGGAATGAGCAGCTCCTTCCTTACCATAGAAAAATACCTTATCAGCTCTGACTTAACGCTACTGCTTTCACAAGTCTATGGGTCGGGTACAACTTTTAAATATCCTAGAAAAACAGACATGAACTCGGTATGAATATAGAATACGGCTAACGAGAAAAGTCCCTCTTGCGCCGGCCGGTAGTCTTTTTAGTAGCTGAGATAGAGAGAGAGTGGTTATCCCAACAAGTCCTCTATGGATTTTGAGCACTTATTTTCTCATAGATCACCTACTCCATCTACTCTCAATACATTGATTAATCAATCCACTCATGATGATATCAATGCAAGTAATCCTCCTTTACTGCAGTCTCATTGCCCTCTTCAACAATATCATTCTGATATAAAAACAAAAGAAGAGACATTCGCGGATAGCTCTTCGAAGAAATCCGATTCTGTTCATATCTCTTAAAGGAGATTTCTTGCAGTTCTCTCTCTTGAAATGCCATGCATAGAGAAGACTAGGCCCAAAGCATTGTAGGTGAGCAGATCAGCAAAGAATCTCTTGAATATCAGAAGCAATAGAGATGGTTCTTTTGGGTCTGAAAAGTTCAAACTTATACTCTCAAGGTAATGAAATTCTGATGATTTTGATCCTTTAAGAAATTGCTTACTGAAACTGAAATCGACCAATCTGCTTTGTTATCAGATAAGGACCATATTTTGTAGTAGTAGCTTTTCTCACTGGTAAAGCTAGATAGGTTAGTGGATGTGTTCATGGGACACAAGTGTCTGCCCGGATGTACATCAGTCGACATGTGGTGTTCAATGAACAAGTTTTTCTCTCCCTTTGCTAAATTATCCTCTCCTGTCTCTCCTATTACCAGCTCCATTTCTTCAACCTCATCCCCTCTCCAAGTACTTACTCCTTTCACTACTCCTACTACTGAATCATCTTCCCCCACTTCTCCTGTCTCTTCTACTTCCCCCTTCTCCACCTCCTATTCATCCCATGGTGACTAGAAATCGTGATAACACTCGCATTGTTAGGAAAAGCGAGAAAGTACTTTCGAAGCATCCTTCTACCTGCCTTGGCACCATATATCTGAATTAGTTAGTATCGAAGGAGATATTCATTCCATTCAGGCGGGTGAGGAAGGGCGGTGTCGGCTTGACCCTGTCTTCTCTCTTGGTCGGGTCCATTTCCTGGATCTGCTTTACAGGAGTGATGCCCAGGCTTTCTTGGGTAACTAGTCCTTCTCCGTATTGACTACTGAAACCCACGCTTCCTGCTCCCAAATACGGTAGTGGATAACAGCAATAAATAGTTGATAGCAAAAAAACAGTTCAAGGCAGAAGTCTCTTCAGAATGCAAAAGGCCTGCAAACCTAGTTCACACGAGCTTTCACAGCGTGCCCTTATTTATGCTAAAAGCAGTCTCATCAGCAGTGAAAGTTCCTAGCCGAATACAAAGTTTCAGAAGTCAAACCTAGCGGCCTTGCAATGATAAGTAGTCTAGTCTAAGAAGAAGTGTTGTGATAATAAAAAATACTAGCCGAAAAAGCGGTTTCATTCGAATACTCTGCTACGAGAAAGAGGTAGATCCTATTAATCGACAATCTAAATGTCTTTGTGGGACATAAAGAAATAAAACAACATCTGGTCTTTGCTGATGTATTCTTCTTGTTGTAGAAGTTTGATTTTTACAAGTTTGTGATATGAAGAGCCTTTAGATGACCCTACTAAGAAAAGTAAAATAGAGAAAGACTAACCAGATGAATATGCTTTTTTCACTTGGGACTAGAGCTTGCCTTCTCTTAACGGTAGAAAAAAGGAGCTCTCCTGAGCAGTAGCAAGCGCTTGATGCTATCTTCGACTTGAGTCTATAAATTCCTTATGAGCTAAGCAGCATACTTATATGTTGGAATAGAAGGAATGAAAGATCCATCTTTGTAGGTTCGGCCCCATGAAGCGGTGTGTATCATGGGGTTGAGTACAAAGCATGTTTCATTGCCCCACCTATTCTTCCCATCCTCGGGCTGTCTTCAATAGGAGATCTATCATGGAATCTAAATCTAAAATGGTTCTCTAACCTAATATTTATAACCTTCAACAGAGTATATATATAGAAGGACTATTTTGAGTATTAGTAGAGGCATAACTTAAATTTGAATATAAAAATGATTGTTTTTTTAGTCTTGTTTTTGAGAAGATTAAAAATATATATTGAATTATTTGCCGTACCAAATGATGAATGAGCGTTGTATTTTAGGCAGGGGTTGTTGACGCCCGCTACGCTCCGGTCCCCCATCACCTCCTCGGCTCCTCCGCTCTCGGAACCCGCCCCCCGCCGCCCGCCGCCGACGTGCCGGCTTCCACCTGCTCCCCGTCGTCGACGCCAATCCGCTTGCCTCGCCGTCGTCGTGGCCCCTGTAAATAGGATCCTGACGCGCGTGACCTGCGTCACGGCCTTTTCGTTCGTAGCGCCGCCAGGGCGAGCAGGGCAGCGGCGACGGCGGAGTGACGTGCGGTGGCAGGGCTGCCTCCCACCATGAGGGCCCGTCACAGTCTGCACCGGCGCCGCCAGCCCAGCCAACACGCTCGACGTCTCCCTTTCCTCAGTCCTTGGCGTGGGTGACCAGGGCGATGTGTGTCGGCGACACGGCTACGGCTGTACGGCGGCGATGTCTCCGAGCGCGCCGCGTCGCTCAACGGCCCAGATCTGCGACCCTTCCTTCTCAGCCACGACGCAACGCCGAGGGACGGATAGGGCGCCAGTTCTTCGCAATCATTGGATTCTCCGTCTTCCGCCAGGTGTGACTTTCTCAATGCTCAGTCAGATGCAGTCGGCCATTACCTCCCTCTTGCTCTTTCCCTCTCCAACGGCACCCTCTACCTTCCAGCATCCCTTTCTTTCTTTACGCCTGCATGTACAGTTCTTATTTATTTTGCTTCAATTTATATGAAGGGATTCGTTGCTAATTTACACATGTTCTTTAAAATTCAGACGGATTTGGAATCTTCAGATATGGGTACTCTCTGTCTTTCATTCAAGCAACAACGAAGTTAAACGTTTCGGCTGAAACGATCGTACGTTTCAACTTCGTTGTTGCTTGAATGAAAGACAGAGAGTACCCATATCTGAAGATTCCAAATCCGTCTGAATTTTAAAGAACATGTGTAAATTAGCAACGAATCCCTTCATATAAACTGAAGCAAAATAAATAAGAACTGTACATGCAGGCGTAAAGAAAGAAAGGGATGCTGGAAGGTAGAGGGTACCGTTGGAGAGGGAAAGAGCAAGAGGGACTGGTTTGGTATGATAGAAAAATACTGTTCTGGCTTATAATCTACGATCGTTTACGACCAAGCAAATAGGCTGCAAATCATAGGTCTGTCTTCCCCAAATGGAGATCCTGTTTTTGATTGTTTGTTATCTTTGTGCAAGCCAGATAGGGCTGCCTGTGTATATGTTTCCGGTTCATATATGTATTTATGTCCCATTCTCTTACCTATACCTATCGTCATGGGATGACAGCAATGGAGTTTGGTGTTTCGTTGTTACAATATGTATCCTATGTGTTGTTTTCTAAATTCTACTGGATGATAAATACTTCTCGTGTGCACATTCTTATAACTATCTAATTGAATCGATCGCTCTCTCAACACTGTCTGCAAAATTCTGAGGTGCTCTTGCGTCACACATTTTGGTATATGTAGTACGGTTCAGCTCTATATCATCTTTATTAGTATTCCTTTCCAGCTTTAAACGTGAAAAGTAAATTCCCGCCGTTTTGTTGCCAAATAGTTTAATATGGCATCTCATTTGTTAGAATAAAACATGTTCCAAAATTCCTTTCATAATTTGATTCTGTGGCCCTGCATTTTTTTCTAATTTCACGTGGTTATTTTGCGCCAATGAGTATCTGTGGTGCCATCACTCCTGAACTGATTTGGTGATTGCTACTATTTCAGTTAAACCTTTTCCCCTGGCTTCATGAAGACATAGGCACAGCCAAGTTCAACATCTTCGAATAGTGGTATCCCTTCTTTTCTCCTTTCCCACTGCAGCAAAGTCTACATTAAGTACTTCTGGGTACACAGTGACCATATGATGTACCATCATGTTTTTTTTTACGGCAAACCATCATGTTCATCATCCCTTGATCCATATATGTTACGATTCACTAACTGTACAAAAATCAATGAGATCAAGACTGCCATATAATTTCCCCATGATTTGGTGCTACACAAATTGGATACCGTGATCTATTGTTGGGATATCATCTTTACCTTGCCTAATATTATACAGTCTGTGCTACTACCAGCAAACGAATTCTTTTCATTTCCAATTCTGAAGTTGTTCTGCTTGACTACAGTGTAGCGCACTACTAGGATCAGCTAGGTTTGCTTGCGTCCTTGCCTTTTGTAGGCTATGTTGGAAGTGGTCATCTTTGCTATATGAACAGAATTGATGAGACACACTATGTACCCTTTTTTTCCTTTGGACTAGGCATACGAAAACGATTTATTGGCCTCCTAATCTTAATTCTGATTACCATTGTGATTCAGTGCCTATTTTTTTTAGATAAGGGGAAAAAAGGCACAGAATCTCAATGTGCCTATAGGAACCATTATAGATTTGCTCTCTTTTGTCCCATGCCTGTTACTTTGCACATGTTCAGTTTTCCAGCAAAATGCTCAGTAACTACTTACTTTGCTAGGTTCCTGGACGTCTATTTATAATCTTAATTTATGGCTCCAACTTCTTTTGCCTGTAGATACCTAGCCATATGTGTATGCCCTAGCGGAAAGCAGTACCACAAGACTGCAGCCTCGGGTGACCAATCAATGTCAGCAGCGATGACCTACAACACTCAGGTTCATTTCACACAAGGAGTTGTGCCCATTACACCCTTAAAGACCATCAAGACCACCTTTGTTATCGCTGCAGTAAAAAAATGTGCTCATATGTATATGATGTATACGAACTGTCAACCTGTGTATGATAGTGCTATGACTGCCCCAGCAGTTTAAGACATGTTGTATTTACGAAACCTTTATGCTGGAAAACATTGTTCATGCTGGAATGCTGGAATGTTGTGAGAGAAAAATACTATTCCGGCTGAAAAAAATAAGCCGAACAAGTCGGCTTAAAGTGCAGCCGAACACTGCCGGCTGACGCAGGTACTACATCTTTACGTTTCCTTATCTGTATTGCACTCATCTTTAGCGAACAATATTTTAGCCACAAAAATGCACGCACAGTGGACTAAAGTTTGTTTTGGAGGACCACAGTACACTAAAGTTGAACAAGCAACGGACCATTTCATGCCTCATGGCCCACGCCTCAAGACCCATAAAATGTAGCAATCACACAACAGAGAGCGAGCTTAATAATATACGTGCGTCCCAACAGACATTTAGCCTACAAAGAGCGGGCTTAATATACGTGCGGTCCAACAGACATTTAGCCTACTGGTACACAACTACACATACGATGACTATGCTAATCGTAGCTGCGCGCGCAGCGAAGCGCGCGTTACGTCCTAGTTGTATATTCAACGGTCACTCTTAAAAAGATTTCAAGGGACACCCTCAAAATTAACAGAGACGCGTGTTTTTAGGTACCTCTCTAGAAATAGCAGATTTTTCATTAAGACAAAACATCGCTAAGGCTGTAGTACTGAGATATTAGGACTACTAAAGTGCGAGTAGGAAAAGATAACAAATGTCGACTAGATGTATTGCTGGTATTTTAATGACGGGTGCTACGATACCACTCGCCAGTGACGATAAGATTGGCACATTGTATGGGTGGAACATCCATCCAAATTTCTTTATAGAATTTTTTAATGAAAAGACATCTAAAATCACCGAGAAACAAGACTTGGTATCCTTTACCATATTCACTTCCTATATTCCCTTGCTTTTAGATGCTATTGTACTTTCAGGAAGATGCACGTCTCTATTAACTTTTTACATAGAAGGCGGGCATACTAAAGTGATTGTCTTTATAAATAGTTGATTAATAGAGATGGTTGACTGAGAACGCTCACCGACATTCGCCTCGGTAAATAGGTGATTAAGATGTGATCGTTATTGGTGTTCTACCACTGGCAATAATTTTTGAGTGTATCATATGTAGCAGACAATAAGAGGGATAGCACACGGGACGTATATAAATTTATATTGCTTGGAGTGGAGGGTGCCCCTAGTGCATAAAAGTGTTCTAGTATCACCTGTGCACCGTATGCCGGTATGCGCTAGAATTGCTTCTTGTGTCTAAGGTTCTCTATGAAGTACCCATGAGGGTCTCCCTACCCTTGTTATATAGTCTACGGGAGTAAGCTTATGAGATTTATCCTGATTGGTTTATAGGATGGTTTTCTAGTCGATTACAGAAATAATCCTAGTTAATCTCGATATGCCTAATCTAGCACATTAATGAGATACCTCGTGTAAATCCTCCATGTTAGGTGTCGGTGTTTTGTAAACCGGACAATTAAACTTATATGATTGCCGCGCTGCTCTAGGAAGACGATGGTATACTGGTTCAGGCGGGAGCCCTACGTCCAGTCTCTGAGATGATCGAGTGCGTGTTCCTCGCTTGAATGCTCTGAAGTTCTTACAATGGGGGATGCAAGAATGGTGGAAGAGGTTAGAGAGCTAGAGCTAGGAGATGGACTACCTAAAGGGAAGCTCCAGGAGCCCTACTATGAGGGATAATAAGTAAAATGGTAGAGGATGTCCCGAGACGGGTGCACCGGCTGCCCTTATATAGAGTTCGGGGCCAGGGCATGTACAGAGAAGGAGGTTCTCCCGACCGAAGGGTCGTGAGTCTAAGGGAGGTCCTAGCTAACTTGGCTTGCAAGTTACGCCGTCTTGTGGTGCATGTCCGGGCGTGATTGTTGTCACGGTCCTATGGCCACATTGCGGCATGGTGTGGCGTGGTGCTACTGTGCCAGCCGTGGCAGCACTGTAGGCATGGTGGTGGTTCGCCAGCCATCTTATGCGACGTGGTCTCCTCCATGGTCTTCATCATCGCCTCCTAGTTTTCTAGAGCATCGTACATGAGTTGGTAGCCACCTCCGGGTCATCGATCGCCAGACTGGCTTGTGGAACTGAGGGCCACGATCCCAATTATAACACCCTAGGTGTTAGGCTTGTATAATTTGATTTGCATTGCATGAGAATAATCATCAAGCATTCTTATATGAGCTTTTACATATGAAACATACAACTGAAACATGTGAAACATGCTTTGTTATTTTATGTTTCCATATGTGTATGCTTATGATCTTGTTGAATAAGTGTAAGTGTTTGATGTTGGTCATTAAAACACCTTAGCTACACTTAGGATGACTAATGAAACATTGTTCATGTAGATCATTTTATCTAATTAAGCTCCTAAGTGATGATATGCTTGTTGACCTAGGAAGCATTATGTGTAACCAATGTATGAAATGCTTGTGTGACCTTAGGAATATCTTAACCATGTTTAGAATGTCATTATGAACAACTTTGGTACTCATGACTAGGGCTAGTTTGGTCTCTAAGACATAGATATAGTGTAAGTCATCATTTGAAAGTGGAATGTTTGACCTAGGTTGAACTATGTCATAGAGACTTTGCATGGATGTGTTCACTAAAGCAAAGTTGTAGTATTTGAGTAGAGGAACAACTTTTATTTTTGAGTCATAGGCTAGTTCAGCTCCTAACATTCTTGAATTTGGCTTACAAAAATCAGCAAAACCCAATTTTCCACACTTAGAAAAATTGTTATCATTTGGAGTTTACAGTGTGACGTGCTCGACTTTGTGCCGATGTATCTTCCTAACCATTGAGAATTAGACTTTGATTTATAAAGAAGTTTTGTAGCTGGTACATAGCTCTACAAGTTTGGTTTTAACACCATGCACTAATTCGCTGTGGATCGAGAGAATTAGCACCTTCAATTTGCTCTGTTAGTCACTTGATCGAACCCTAATGAACGCCACGTTGCGCGCCGAGGTGGCCGACCGGGCGCAGCTTCTAGCCACCGCTGGCCGACATCAGGCCCTTGCCGCAACGCACTGGCGCTCGATACCTAAGACCCCACGTGCCTCATTTTGCATTCACCCACTCACTCGCTCCCTCTCCACTGCTTTCTCTCGCTCTCGCCGCGGAACCACCGAGCGCCGTCGAGCAACCGAGCAGCTCCACTGTTGCCTAGCGCCCGTTCCACCACGCCATTACTGCCTCCATCTCGTAGCTAGCTTCGCCATATTCCCCTCTACCTCCTCAACTTGATTGCAGCACCGGACGAGCTATGGTGAGGGCGAAATCGCCGTTCCCGCCCTCGCCGGAGAGCTCAGCTTCCATGGCCACCTCCACGTCGAGCTCACCGCTGCTGAGCTTGCATGCACATTGCTTTTGATTCCTAGCGTTAGAGCTTGGTTAGGGGTAGGCTAGCTAGTGGCATGACCTCACCATGAATAGATGCCTCGCTGGCGCGGAACATGACGCGCAGCGCCGCCGTGCTCTCACCACCGCGCCACCATGCACGTGGACGAGCCTTGTCGGAGCATCTCGCCTAGCCTAGGTTGCCTCGCTAGATCCGCGTCGTCACCGCAGAGCTCGTGCGCTCCTCGCCTGGCCTTGCCGTGGCCTATAACGGCCGGTGTACCGCAGCGACGTGTCACCATGCCACCATGGCCGGCGACGAGGTGGCTCCTGTGCGTCCGCGCCTCCACCACCTAGGTCAATCGATGCGGCTTTGTGAGTAGGTCATGTTGGTGTAGTCAGTTTCACTAGAGTGCTCACCGTCGGCGAGATAGCGCCAGCAAACCGCCGTGCTCTGCTTTGGGTCACTAACGGGTGGACCCCGCTGACTCGTGGGTCCCCTCTGTCAACGACTACTAATTAGGATTTTTGTTAATTCTTTCATAGATTTTTGTACTAACTTTGAAAAATCATAAGTGGAGTTCTAGATGTACATTTTTGGTGAACCAAATTTTGTTGTGTTCCTTAGGAAGTGTAGTATTTTATAAAAATATGAGATGTACAGTTCTAGTATTTTTATTGATGAATAAAATATGACTAGATAAGTGCTTTTTGAATGCTTACAATTTTGTAAAATGTGTAACTTGAGCTAGGAATATGATAAAATTGTTATTCCAATTTTGCTGGTCTTGTGTTGACATGCTCTAGCTAGAAAAAAATATTAAGCTTGCAGTAAACTTAATTGAAATATGATCTTTCTTTTTATCTATTAATAAATGGCATTTCTGAGGAAAATTATGGGGATAAAAATATGTAACATATTGCTATGAAAATTTTTGTACAGTAGTATGGAACAAATATGAAGCTAGCAAAAATATAGAATCTATTGTTTGACACTTTTCTATAGGGTTAACTATTTTCACTAAAATAGACCTGGCTAGCTTATCATTTTTGTATAGGATGTTATACAAGTCCAAATGATATGAATTTTTTATAGTAGTCTATTGTGAGCACTAGGAAGCTACTGTAATGCTATGAGAATTTATTGTGCAAATTTCATATATGTTTGTTATTTCCCCTAATTATCTAATTCAATTAATAAAGACATTTAAATAATTAAGTTGTGATTGACCATGATGTTTTCTATGGTTCTTGTGATGCATAGTAACTGTTGATGTTCATAGTAAGGCTTAGAAGCAATTGGTTGTATGCAACTAATTAACTATTGCTCTATAATTCAAATAAGTGGTTGAATGTATAGTTTCAGTTGTGTGGATGATTTCATGTTGATAATGGCCTTTTATGTAAAACTTGTTAATAACAAAGTTGTAGATAACTTACTAATATACCTTGTGTTAAATGTTCATGGTCATAGGCTAAAGTTAGAAGTTTGCTGTCCTAATTGTTTACTTTCTGGACAGATTTGTTTGACTGAATTGTTTGACCTAGATAACTGTTGAATCACATCATGAGTATTGAAAGAAAGTTATAGAAAATTTTCATAAGCTTTCTAGAATGTCCACAACCATATGATTTCGATGTATATATCTCCAGTTATGGTTAAAATAAGTAGCTACTATTTTATAGTTCGGTAAATGCATTGCAGAAGTATTTGCTTAAGTAATAGAGAAGAGATATGCACCTACTTAGTAGAATAGGATGCACTTGTTATTACTTTGACACCATGCTGTTGAAAATACTTATGAGGATGCAATCATCACTTTTTATCATAGTATACATGTCGTCATACATGCATTCGCGATATCTTATTCATGATCATGCATATAGGATCGACCGAGGAGATAACATTGTTGGAATTCAACGAAGAAGAGGAATAGGATCAGTAGGAGACTCCTCAAGCCACAGCTCCAGGAGAAGAGGAGCAGACTCTAGAAGATCTCCCTGAGTGCCTTGATCACCGCCCACCTCTTTTCTCAAAGGCAAGCCCCAGAGCATTATAAGTCTCCTAGTGTTTAACAAAATACTACTTGAGTCATTTATGATTGATGCATTATGTTATAAGAGTTGACTAAAAACACTTGATGCATGGAACTACCTTGTCCAGATATATGCACCTTTAACCCTGTGTAGGTCTAGGATCGAATATATGCTTAGCCATGCTTAGACCGGTAGTTGTCGGGTGATTTTCTATCACCTGCGAGATATAGGTGGATATCGAAGCACGGTTGGCTATATTTGCTATCGTGGAAAAGAACCATGGGGTAGTGTAAATGGAGGCCGGGTGGAGTCTATGTGTAGGTTAACTCATGTGATCCCATCTATGCCGATTAAGGACCATACCGTTGTTGGTACTTCTGATAAGATTGAACGCATGCCTATCACTTAGCTAGCTGGATAACTCATTCCGACCGTAAAGCCAAGTAGCTCAACTCAGGCTGGGCCCCACTCTATCAAAGTGCACACTCTAGATGGTAGTAAGGATATGTAGGGAGCCAGGCGTGAGCCCAAGGGTAGGCCAGGCCTGAACATCCTGGCAGCTGGTTGTCCTTGATTGTGCAGCGTTGGGCAAACCCACGAAATGTGGACTTGAGTTGTACCAAAGGTGACCTAAGGTGACCATTGATTTGGTCTGCCTAGGTTTGTGTTAGGAATAAATTCCTAGCTGGTTGAAATCAATTTGAATCACCGTCTCTCCCGGATAGTGAGAAACTTGGCTAGCTCCAACATCGTAGTAATTGTATTATGGAATGTGATGGTTCAGATAAAGATGGAATTACTACACCAGCTATGGTTACTATTATATGCTCTTCAATGATATACCACATGTTTGGCACAGGATAGTTGCTAATCTAGAGATGAATAGCTATAATTAACTTGATGACTTAAATACAACTGTACGACTGAGTTAATCGCTTTTTATGCAAAATGTTGTCAAGCTACCTCCACTTATAAAGCCTTGCATAATCCTTGGAGTCAATTTATTTCTGGTTTATGATGGGTAAGTCTAGATGAGTACCTTCTTGTGCTCATGGTTTTATTCCCATTGTTGTAGATGGTACCGTCTATCACGGCTATTGCAAGAATTGCTTCTATCTCGCTGTGGATGAGGAGTGAGCCTTGGACAGACATCTTTAATAATCCTTCTATATGCTTTTGTGGATGGTGATCATGTGTTGGCACTGTATTTGAACTATGTTGGCAAATGCTACTTTCAAACTTTAATTTGCTTCTGCTACTATCTATCGAACTTGGTTTGTAATAACTATATTTCGTACTCTGATGAATGAACTATATCTATGAACCTTATGTAACATGTGACATGTATGTTGAATCATGTACGATCTTGGTTGTATGTGGATCGTTTATCGAGACCCATCGCGGTACTCGACGAACTACCGGGTTTATATGGTCTCAAGTATAACAGTGCGACCGCTTGTGGGTTGCCATTGTACTTGTGCTCTTATAAATTGGTCGATTCTACGATAGCTGGCATCAGAGCAAGATTCAACATTAATTGCCACTTGTGTATTTAAAACAAAGGTTTTTGTTTTCCAAAACTAGTTTCTAGCAACTAATAGCTATATAAATAGGTATTTGAAACCTAGAGTTGAAATCTAAAGTATGCAAGTGATCACTTTCTTTATGCCCAGTTAAGGACTCTTAGGTGGCTATTTAAGTACTAACATGGGGGTTTTTACTTTTGTTGTCCATACGGCGTGCTATTGTATGGATGCCATTCATTTGAGTGGTAATGTATGGATCAAATGCCTCTACGCCAAGGTAAGAAGGTAAGTTGATAAGTGGCATGACCGCAAGATATGAGCGTGCGGTCGGGGAGAGCTAGCTTTGGTAGGACTATGTATGCATGCTTGCATGTGTATATGGTGCGTATTTAATTGTGGGTAATAAATTGTTATCGGGTAGCTTTGATACGGAAGTATATGTATGGGTATACATATATGAAAGTATTTAGATTATAACTTAGAGCCCAGATTTACATTCTGCATATATAATTGTGGGGTTGGGCTGAAATGAAACTCTTGTGCAGGTACACTAACAACGAAATGTGTAGCCCGACTAGCTACGCTATATATGAGAGAAAGTATGTATGCCACCGTGTATGTCGTTAGAGATAAATTTTTCCTAAGTTTTTAAGGACGTATGGAACATGCATGCATCATGATAAATAATTATTTAATACTTGCATTGTTCCTCCCCTTATAGATCTCTTACTCGGTTATGTAACTCTTATCCATTATGACTTTGTCTCATGAGAGTTGCATATGTTGTTGGCATAGATGGCAGCACCGACTGGAAGTGAGAGTTTCCTGTTGATGTTTGGAACTCCTGCTCTGCTTTAGAGAGTCTTGCACTATGCAGGGTATTATGAACCGCCCCTCTATCACTGGAATGAAGTACACCCCTAGAGGGATAGCCATGGTATGAAGTGCAGCTAACCATACCAGCTCTTACTCAAGCACCCTTCTGGTAGGAATGGAAAGCGAAATCTGAAGGAAGAAGTCCTTGGGAAGCTGCCCAAGTAGTAGACTTTGAGGTACTGACTCAGATTTGTCAGCAGTACGGGGATGAACTTATCGGCAGTGCCACTAGTGTTTTTCCTCGGGTGGACCCATCCACAGTAGTATGGGCACAGCACAATCGCAATGCGTTGATCCGAGATCGGGATGAGCAGGCAGATAGTTCTAGTCTCACTATGAGCGCCATGTTTGTAGTAATGAAGATGTTCTACACTCATCAGGACACTAGGGATTTCTGGTAGGAATCCTATACCACTTGCATAGATAAGCTTATGAGGGCTGAAGCCACACAACCTAAGCTCAAGAAGCATGTGCACAAGCACAAAAAGGCAGTAAGTGAGGCTCGATGGGAAACCGATCAAGCCTATATAGCTTTGGAGAATCTCCACACCCAAATGGAGCAAGTGGATCAATAGAGAACTACCGCTTAGGAGGCAAGAGCAGATGATCAAGCAATGCTAGCAGGACTGCAGGAGTAGCTGGAGGTCGCCCATGCCGAGGCGTTCATCGGTACGTGCCAGTGAAACCTACCGAACAACCATGCTGCTTCAGTAGAAGCAGAACATGATAGGACCCGTGTCATGAGTGGCATGTAGGACCATGCTGAGAGGGACTTGTGCTAGCAGCTTGCATAGGCCCAGCATGTAGTGATGGATCTTCAGCATGAGGTGCATTTTTTGAACAACCAACTGCACGCACTCCTTGACGAGGAAGAAGATGGTCCAAAAATGTTAGTAGAAGATGACGGCTGGGACATGGAAGAAGTGGAGCCAGAGAATGAGGATGATCCTATCTCCAACCTCAAAAGCAATCATAATAAAGATTAGAGTTGCCTAGTGACTAGTTGAAATGCTAGATGTATCCCCGCTATTATGTAATGGACTTGTAGTTGAAGTTTGGTAATTTTGGTTGGACTTTCATGTAATATTGGTACTTGCATGCTATTTTATGTTGGGTTGAACTCTAATGTAATTCTAGTTTTGTCTTACTGGTGATATGATTTGTGTGTTAACGCACTATGATCCCGATAAGTGATCAAATTGGTGATATCAAATTGGTGATGTCATGTTGCGAGAATAAATTATTACACCTCTATTTTATTGTATGAATTTAAGATTCTCTCTAGTAATTTCAGTTTGGCATGATTATACAATTCATCTGCAATCTCTTGACATCATCCAATAATCACTTATTGTTGCAACTTTGAAGATGACTCGCACTCATGCCGGAGCAGGCAGCAGCCAAGAGGGCAATGATGGTGACTTACCACCACTGCCACCACCGTCTGCAAATGAGTTCTTTGCACAATTTCTAGGAAGTCAGAGGACTATGGAGGAAACCCTGCGCCTCATTGTGCAAAACATGGCTTGCGCCCGCCAGCAACAACAAGGGCCTAAGCCGAATCAGTACAACACTTTTAAGGATTTCTTAGATACCAAGCCTCCTATCTTTAAGGTGGCTGAAGAACCGCTCTAGGTGGATGAGTGGCTCAACACTATTGAGCAGAAGTTCCATCTGTTGATGGTCATAGAACATCAGAATGCAGAATATGTGTCCCATCAGCTGTAGGGACCGGCTAGGATATGGTGGACCCATTTCCTGTCCTCTCTACCAGCCAATGCACAAGTCACATGGGAGCAATTCAAGTTAGCCTTTAGGGGACATCACATTCCCCATGGGCTGATGCTCATGAAGGCAGTTGAGTTCATGTGGCTCACACAAGGGACCAAAACCCTTACTGAGTATATGCATGCTTTCAACAATCTATCTCGTTATGCCCCATGTTTGTTGACACTGAAGAAAAGAAGATATAAAGCTTCAAGAGAGGCCTTGGCACTAAGTTAATGAAGACTATGGCCAACTCGAGGTGCACCACCTACAATAAGTTCATTAGTGATGCATTGACTCAGGAGAACCACAACAATTTGCATACAGCAGCAAAGGGCCGCAAGAGGGTAGCTGAGGTAGGTGCCTCCGGGTCTTCCTAGTCTAGAGCTCTAGTGGTAGCTAGGCCACAATTTCGACCACCGACGCCAAAGTTCAGGCCTCCTCCACCAAAAGCTCAGACCAACCGACCTCAGAAGATGTTTCGTAAGGCATTCACCATTGGCTTACCCAAGGGGAATGGAGGGCAAGGAAGTTCAGCAGGACCCAAGAGCAATCAACCATGCTTCACTTATAATCAAGTGGGTCATTGGGCCAAGGAGTGCCCCCACCCTAAGAAGAACAACAATCAGAGCAAGGGAAATCAGAGGCAGGCGAATCCTAAGGCATGTCCTGGATATGTGCACTATAGTACTATTGAAGAGGTTCCCGTGGGAGAGGTTGTCACCGCTGGTATGTTCCTTGTTAACAAACATCTCGCCATTGTTTTATTTGATTCGGGACCTTCTCATTCATTTATGAGCCAATCATTTGCATCTAGACATGATTAGAAAGTAATTGAGGTAAGCAAGGGTGGTTATAGTATAAGTTCAGCTGGGGCTACTATCTCTACGAATAAGATGGTTAGAAATGTGCTCATCTCTATACAAAAGAGGTGTATACGATGAATCTGATAGTATTGCCTGGATTATCTATAGATGTGATCTTAGGCATGAAATGGATGAGCGATCATGGTGTTCTCATTGACACTAGCACTCATACTATTATGTTGAGAGAACCAAAGGGAGGTAATGCTTTCCTCGTACCACTTTCCCGAAATTTTGAACTCCAACACTTGGCTTGTGCTATCCAAGCCACTACCCTATGTGATATCCCAATGGTTTGTGAGTTCCCTAATGTATTCCCAGATGAGTTACCAGGTTTACCACCTGATAGGGATGTGGAATTTAAGATTGAGTTAGTGCTAGGTACGACACCTATCTCAAGAAGACCCTATATGATGCCACCAAATGAGCTAGCTGAACTTAAAATTTAGTTACAAGAACTACTGGACAAAGGTCTCATTCAACCTAGTTTTTCTCCATGGGAATGTCCAGTATTGTTTGTAAAGAAGAAGGACAAGTCCTTGAGAATGCGTGTGGATTATAGGCTACTTAATGTTGTGACCATAAAAAAAAGTATCCTTTGCCTCATATCGATATCTTGTTCGATCAGTTGGCAAAAACAAAGGTATTCTCCAAGATTAACTTGAAGTCAGGCTATCATCAGATAAAGATCAGGCCAGAGGATATACCTAAAATAACTTTCTCCACTGGGTATGGCTTGTATGAGTATTTGGTCATGTCTTTTGGACTAACAAATGCTCCTGCCTACTTCATGTACTTGATGAATTCGGTATTCATGCGTGAGCTCGACAAGTTCATGGTTGTGTTTATTGATGATATCTTGATTTATTCAGAGAATGAGGCAGATCATGTAGAGCATCTGAGAATTGTTCTATCTAGATTAAGGGAACATAAGTTATATGCAAAGTTTAGCAAGTGTGAATTTTGGTTGAGCAAAGTACCTTTCTTGGGTCACATATTATCAAGAGACGGAATATCTGTAGACCCATCTAAAGTACAAGAGGTCATGGATTGGAAGGCCCTGACTTCGGTTCATGAAGTTTGTAGTTTTCTAGGGTTAGCAGGTTACTATCGTCGTTTCATTCTAGATTTCTCCAAGATAGCTAAACCCATGACTAGACTACTTTAGAAAGATGAGAAGTTTAGTTGGACACTAGAGTGTGAAGAAGATTTTCACACCCTAAGGACTCTGTTAACTACAGCTCCTATTTTAGCACAACCCGACATTGAAAAGCCTTTCGATGTGTTTTGTGATGCATCGGGTATAGGTTTGGGGTGTGTGCTCATGCAAGAAGGAAGAGTTATTGCCTATGCTTCTCGGTAGTTGAGAAAACATGAAGTCAATTATCCTACGCATGATTTAGAGCTTGCAGCAGTTGCTCATGTATTAAAGATATGGAGACATTATTTGTTGGGCAACGTATGTCACATATACACTGACCACAAAAGTCTCAAATATATCTTCATGCAACCTGAGCTGAACATGAGACAGTGAAGATGGTTAGAGCTAATCAAGGACTACAATTTAGAAGTGCACTAGAAATGGCTACCTTTAGCCAAGTTCTCCTACAACAACAGTTATCAAGCAAGCATCAAGATGGCTTCGTTTGACGCCTTGTACAACAGAAAATGTAGAACTCCATTGAATTGGATTGAGCCCGATGAAAGAAGATACTTTGGCATTGACTTTGTCACCGAAGCTAAAGAGCAGGTGCGCATTATCTAACAACATATGAAAGCAGCTCAGTCAAGACAAAAGAATTATGTTGATAAAAGAAGAAGACCACTGACTTTTGAAGTGGGAGACTATGTATACTTAAAAGTGTCACCCATGAAAGGAGTACAGAGATTTGGAGTGAAAAGAAAGTTTGCGCCTAGGTATGTAGGGCCATACAAGATTATAGAATGGAAAGGGAATGTCGCTTACAAGTTACAACTTCCCCCTAGAGATGCGTGCCATATTCGATGGCTTCCATGTCTCGCAGTTGAAGAGATGTCTTCATGTACCTGAGGAAGCCATTGCACCCACCAACATTAAGCTCCAATCGGATTTGACCTATGAAGGGAAACTAATCCGAGTGTTAGAAGAGATGGAAAGAGTAACCCAGAGTAAGTTCATTAAGTTCTATAAGGTGGTGTGGAATAATCACAACAAACAAGATGCCACGTGGGAATGGGAGGATTATTTACGTGAGGTTTATCCCACTTTTGTCAAAGAATGGTAGGTCTTGCAAATCTCGGGATGAGATTTCTGTATGGGGAGGGGCTATAACACCCTAGGTGTTAGGCTTACATAATTTGACTTGCATTGCATGAGAATAATCATCAAGCATTCTTATATGAGCTTTTACATATGAAACATACAACTGAAACATGTGAAACATGCTTTGTTATTTTATGTTTCCATATGTATATGCTTATGATCTTGTGTGAATAAGTGCAAGTGTTTGATGTTGGTCATTAAAACACCTTAGCTAAACTTAGGATGACTAATGGAACATTGTTCATGTAGATCATTTTATCTAATTAAGCTCCTAAGTGATGATATGCTTATTGACCTGGGAAGCATTATGTGTAACCAATGTATGAAATGTTTGTGTGACCTTAGGAATACCTTAACCATGTTTAGAATGTCATTATGAACAACTTTGGTATTCATGACTAGGGCTAGTTTGGTCTCTAAGACATAGATATAGTGTAAGCCATCATTTGAAAGTGGAATGTTTGACCTAGGTTGAACTATGTCATAGAGACTTTGCATGGATGTGTTCACTAAAGCAAAGTTATATTTAAGTAGAGCAACAACTTTTATTTTTGGGTCATAGGCTAGTTCAACTCTTAACATGCTTGAATTTGGCTCACAAAAATCAGCAAAACCCAATTTTCCATAGAAAAATTGCTATCATTTGGAGTTTATAGTGTGACGTGCTCGACTTTGTGCTGATGTATCTTCCTAACCATTGAGAATTAGAGTTTGATTTCTAAAGAAGTTTTGTAGCTGGTACATAGCTCTACAAGTTTGGTTTTAACACCATGCACTAATTCGCTGTGGATCAAGAGAATTAGCGCCTTCAATTTGCTCTATCAGTCACTTGATCAAACCCTAATGAATGCCGCGTCATGCGCCGAGGTGGCCGACCGGGCACAGCTTCTAGCCACTGCTGGCTGACATCAGGCCCTTGCCGTAGCGCATTGGCGCTCGATACCTAAGACCCCACGTGCCTCATTTCGCATTCACCCGCTCACTCGCTCCCTCTCCACTGCTCTCTCTAGCTCTCGCCGTGGAACCACCGAGCGCCATCGGGCAACCGAGCAGCTCTGTCGTCGCTTAGCGCTCGTTCCACCACGCCAATGCTGCCTCCATCTCACAGCTAGCTTTGCCGCATTCCCCTCTACCTCCTCGACTTGATTGTAGCACCAGACGAGCTATGGTGAGGGCGAAATCACCATTCCCGCCCTCATCGGAGAGCTCGGCTTCCATGGCTGCCTCCACGTCGAGCTCACCGCTGCTGAGCTTGCATGCACATTGCTTTTGATTCCTAGCATTAGAGCTTGCTTAGGGGGTAGGCTCACTTGTGGCATGACCTCACCATGAATAGACGCCTCACCGACACGGAACACGACACGCAGCGCCGCCACGCTCTCACCGCCGCGCCATCGTGCACACGAACGAGCCTCATCGGAGCATCACGCCTAGCTTAGGTCACCTCGTTAGATCTGCGTCGTCACCAAGGAGCTCATGCGCTCCTTGCTTAGCCTTGTCGTGGCCTATAATGACCAGTGTACTACAGCACTGTGCAGCCGTGGTCAGCGACGAGGTGGCTCCTATGCGTCAGTGCCTCCACCACCTAGGTCAATCGATGCGGCTTTGTGAGTAAGTCATGTTGGTGTAGTCAGTTTTGCTGGAGTGCTCGCCATCAGTGAGATAGCGCCAATAAACCGCCGTGCCCTACTTTGGGTCGCTGATGGGTGGACCCCGCTGACTCATGGGTCCCCTCTGTCAGCGACTACTAGTTAGGGTTTTTGTTAATTCTTTCATGGATTTTTGTACTAACTTTGAAAAATCATAAGTGGAGTTCTAGATGTCCATTTTTGGTAAACCAAATTTTGTTGTGTTCCTCAGGAAGTGTAGAATTTTATAAAAATATAAGATGTATGGTTTCTGGTATTTTTATTGGTGAATAAAATATGACTAGATAAGTGCTTTTTGAATGCTTACAATTTTGTAAAATGTGTAACTTGAACTAGGAATGCGATAAAATTGTGATTTCAATTTTGCTGATCTTGTGTTGACATGCTATAGATAGGAAAAAAATATTAAGCTTGCAGTAAACTTAATTGAAATATGATCATTCTACTTATCTATTAATAAATGGCATTTTCTGAGGAAAATTATGGGGATAAAAATATGTAACATATTGCTATGCAAATTTTTGTATAGTAGTATGGAACTAATATGAAGCTAGAAAAATATAGAATCTGTTGTTTGACACTTTTCTATATGGTTAACTATTTTCACCAAAATAGACCTTGCTAGCTTGTCATTTTTTATATTATACATGTCCAAATGGTATGAAATTTTTATAGTAGTCTATTGTGAGCACTAGGAAGTTACTGTAATTTTATGAAAATTTATTGTGCACATTTGTATATGTTTGTTATTTCCCCTAATTATCTATTTAAATTAATAAAGGCATTTAAATAATTAAGTTGTGATTGACCATGATGTTTTCTATGGTTCTTGTGAAGCATAGTAACTGTTGATGTTCATAGTAAGGCTTAGAAGCAATTGGTTGTATGACACTAATTAACTATTGCTCTATAATTCAAATAAGTGGTTGCATGTATAGTTTCAGTTGTGTGGATGATTTCATGTTGATAATGGCCTTTTCTGTAAAACTTGTTAATCACAAAGTTGTAGATAATTTACTAATATACCTTGTGTTAAAATTTCATGGTCATAGGCCTTAGGGTTTAAGAGTTTTGGCTGTTAGAAGTTTGCTCTCCTAATTGTTTACTTTCTAGATAGATTTGTTTGACTGAATAGTTTGACCAAGATAGCTGTTGAATCACATCAAGATTATTAAATGAAAGTTGTGGACAATTTGATAAGCTTTCTAGAATGTCCACAACAATATGATTTCTATGTATATAACTCTAGTTATGGTTAAAACAAGTAGCTAGTGTTTTGTAGTTCGGTAAATGAATTGCAGAAGTATTTGCTTAAGTAATAGAGAAGAGATATGCACCTACTTAGTAGAATATGATGCACTTGTTATTAATTTGACACCATGCTGTTGAAAATACTTACGAGGATGCATTCATCACTTTTTATCATAGTATACATGTCGTCATATATGCATTCACGATATCTTATTCATGATCATGCATATAGGATCGACCGAGGAGATAACATTGCTGGAATTCAACGAAGAAGAGGACGAGGATCAGCAGGAGACTCCTCTAGCCGTATCTCTATGAGAAGAGGATCAGACTCTAGAATTGCTCCCTAAGTGCCCTAATCACCGCCCACCTCTTTTCTCAAAGGCAAGCCCTGGAGCATTATAAGTCTCCCAGTGTTTTACAAAATACTACTTGAGTCCTTTATGATTCATGCATTAGGTTATAAGAGTTGACTGGAAACACTTGATGTATGGAACTACCTTGTCCAGATATATACACCTTTAACCCTATGTAGGTCTAGGATCAAATATATGCTTAGCCATGCTTAGACTGATAGAAGTCGAGTGCTTTCCTGTCACCTGTGAGATATAGGTGGATACCAAAGCACGGTTGGCTATATTTGCTATCGTGGAAAATAACCATGGGGTAATATAAATGGAGGTCGGGTAGAGTCTATGTGTAGGTTGACTCATGTGATCCCGTCTGTGCCGATTAAGGACTGTACCATTGTTGGCACTTCTGACAAGATTGAACGCATGCCTATCACTTAGCTAGCCAGATAACTCGTTCCAACCATGAAGCCAAGTAACTCAACTTAGGTCAGGCCCTGCTCTATCAAAGTGCACACTCTAGATGGTAGTAAGGATGTGCAAGGAGCCGGGCATGAGCCCAAGGGTAGGCTGGGCCTGAATGTCCTGGCAGTTGGTTGTCCCTGATTGTGTGGCGCTGGGCGAACCCATGAAATGTGGACTTGAGTTGTACCAAAGGTGACCTAAGGTGACCATTGATCTGGTCTGCCTAGGTTTGTGTTAGGTATAAAGTCCCAGCTAGTTGAAATTGATTCGAATCACCGTCTCTCCTAGATAGTGAGAAACTTGGCTAGCTCCAAATCGTAGTAATTGTATTATGGAATGTGATGGTTCGGATAAAGATGGAATTAATACACCAGCTATGGTTACTATTGTATGCTCTTAAATGATATACCACATGTTTGGCACATGATGACTTAAATACAACTGGATAACTGAGTTAATTGCTTTTTATGCAAAATGTTGTCAAGCTGCCTCCGCTTATAAAGCCTTGCATAATCCTTGGAGTCAATTTATTTCTGGTTTATGACGGGTAAGTCTACTTAGTACCTTCTCATACTTAGGGTTTTATCCCATTGTTGCAGATGGTATTGTCTATCATGGCTATTGCAAGAATTGCTTCTATCCCGCTGTGGATGAGGAGTGAGCCTTGGGCAGGCATCTTTAATTGTAGTATGTGGATCGTTTAAGTAGACCCGTCATGGTACTTGACGAACTACCAGGTTTATATGGGCTCAAGTATGACAGTGCAACCGCTTGTGGGCTGCCATTATACTTGTGCTCTTATAAATTGGTCGGTTCTGCGACACCGATGTTGGGGTCGTGGCTCCCGCCAGTCTAGTTGGCCTCAAAGTCAAGACCCTCATCGTAGATCCCATCCCATAGTAGGTAGGATCGTACATGCATCTTGTTGGGGCATATTTGGATGGTGGATACCGTACCGGCCATAACCATCGAGCGATGTTGTCTTGTCTAGACTGCATGGTGTAGGGATGGCATCTAACCAAATCGAGGTGACCGTTGTCCCCTTGGTCCTTGCAGATTTGGTGTGGCGTGCTTTCTCTTGTTAGAGTGGGCATGTTTGGCTGGACTTGACCTCTCCTCTTTCCTCCTAGAGGTTAGGACGGGGGAGCGGTCATGCTCCCATCGAGCATCATGCGGCTAAGGCATGAGGGAGGGGTCATGGCTGACCCCGGCCTTGGCGTCTGGCCTAGTTTGCTTGGCCTAGCTGGGCCTCGGTCATTTGGGCCTTCGCTAGCTGATGTCTTGTAGGCCGCTTGGCCTACTAACTAATTGGTGCCTTGAGACACCCTGGGGTTATAACCCCGATAGTAGCCCCGAGTGTTTTTGTGATCACGAAGTGATCATAAAAGTGCTGAGATGCGTGTGTATTCATGCGCCGGTTCATAGTTGTGGCCTATTCGAGCTTCGTCGCTCAACCCCTCGTGGATTGGTGCGTTCAACACGGTAGGTGGCCATTATGTTTGGCCTTGTCTGGGCATCCTGACGACATGGTATGTGACTGGTGAGCCCTGCCGTGCTAGTGTGCCGTGTTTCAAGGTTCGTGACCCAAGCAGGACCGAGTGGTCTTGTCGATCCTATATTGGTTCGGCCTTTGGGAAGGTCTTAGTTTCCCTGTCCCCAACGGGCATCTGACTTTGGTTGTGGCTTCCCATGTTGTGTTGCGTGGTGCGGGGACCACCCTCAGTCCTATAAATGGGTGCCTCCTTACTGTTCAAACCCCCTTAAGCTTTTCCTACGAACTTGGCTCTAGCCTAGGATGATTTTGAGAAAAATAGAGGGGAGAGAAAATTTGAAGGGAGCCTTGGGGCTCCAATCATGTGATCCGCTAGGGATTGTCTGTGGTGGTTGGAGACCAGCATCACCCCTCCTAACAACTGGTGCTAGAAGGTGACTTGCAAACTAGGGACTAAGAGGCAGTGTGGCCACTGAGTCAGGTCATACGTGACATCAGTTTGCTACCCCGTCACCACTTCTTGCTCCAACCTTGGTGGTTCACGTGCTCAAAATGTGCGATGGCCAGAGGCATTTCTGGCTTCCCCCTGAGTTTCACATGTAGTCCGGCATCATGTTAGGATTCTACTAAAGGTTCACCCAATGTGTACTTGGGACTACTCATGGAGCTAGGGGAGGGCAGAGTAGCGCGGCCCTATCATGCTATCCATGTTAAACGGATCAGGATGATGTCCCGTTCGCGCTTTGTGTGCCAGTGATAGCCGAGCTCCCTTTGTTTCTGAAGGGATGGTAGCAATCCTTTGGCATGTGATCCCCAGGGTTGTGCTATTCACTGAGGAGCAGGTGGGGCATGTGTTGCCTATGCTTCCTCCATGTCGTTCAGCCTCAGGTTGTCAGTTGGCATCACCATCGAGGTGACGCCGGCCCTTGGTGTTTTAGCAGCTTGTCCATTCTTGTATTCATAATTTTTTTGGCTTCCCTTATGGTTGTAGTGGGCTCTCAAGCCATGGGTTCGGGGTCATACTTCTGGTTTGGGTTGCCGTAAGGATTGTTATGTCCTGACTTTGTATGGAATTTTCCCCCGACCTCTTTTTGCATGGTCGCGAGGGTTTCTGTGATCATGTGTGGGCTCATAGGTCTTGGACCTTTTATTTTTTCCATGTGACCAAGCCATGATCATGCTTTGAGCCCCACATTGCTTCACAAGGAAGACTCTACTGTGCTACTCAGGCCATCTGCTTCGTCAATCTCTCCCGGAGAGGTCACAGACCTCTGTCAGTTTGCGAGTGTTGATGGTAGTTACCATCCATCATGAACCGTCAACATAACTTGAAATCTTGCATGAAAATGATCACCAACATAGACTTAGGGGTTTAAATTGACAATTTTCATGAGTTTTGGTGAATCTATGTTTTTAGCAGGGTTTATCCAGAAAACCGTCAAGGAGGATCAAATCATCAAAGTAATTCGTGCTTATCCATTGCGAAAACTACCCCAAAAGGTTCCAGAAGACTCAAGAAGACACCATACCAAAGCAGGGGCCGAGGCACTGCTAGGTGGGTCCAGCCAGCCCCACCTATAGGCTGGCTAGCCCCTAGGGCCCACCTATCAGTTCCTCATTCGTATGTTGGTTCTCCACCACGTTAAGTATTGCATCTATATTGTTTATTCAAGTCGGTTTGATTCGAGGGCTCAGAATTGACACTCTGGCCTATATATACTAGCCCTTGCCCCCACTCAGGAGATTGCCATAAGTCAAGAGTAGATCAGAAATTAGGGTTTTCAGAGAGAAGAGAATAGAGCTCCAATTCTTCAAAGTTCTAGTATATGCTAGATAGCAAGGGTCAAGTAGAGTTTGGGTTATTGCTCAGGATTTCGGATTCGCCGTCTAGAGGCCAGTATATCCATTGCATCCCTCTTTATTTATGACTTTGTGCTACTTCAATATTATATTGCTATTTATTATGTTCCTAGTTTGCTTTAGTTGTATGCTTGATATAGTCATGATTGATGATGAATATATGCATATGTTCGCAAAGCGCTTAGCTCAATACTCGAGTGAGTTAAGTGGTCGACATTATGTAAGTGTGGTGCTTAAATATTGTTTACCTATGGATGCATTCTACACTCAGGGTCATGTGGTAGATCGTGGATGTGACACTCCCGTTGAGTCCTTTGTAGTCCACTCCCCATTTGTAGAGCAAGTAGAACCCGGTTACGAAGGGAGACAAGCTCTGTTCTTGATCTTCCTTAGTAATGTTCCTTATGCATAGATACAGAGTTAATTATGCTATAGATGAGAGTGTATATACTTGGGTGTACAAAAGACTTAGTAAATAAGGAATGACTTAGGAATCTTTTGCTCTTAATTAATCTCCTACCTAGCCATACTATATTATGAGTATCTATTGCTATCTCTAGAATACTACCAATGCCTTACACTTATCATTTATTTATCATTTAACTTACCCCTACTATAGCATGAGAGTTAATGATCTTGTCATAAGTATGCATATTTGCCAATATCTCTTGGCACCCCATCGCTCCTCCCTATGGATAAAATATAAATAACGATACTTGATATACTCCCGGGTCAAATGCTATAATGGTATATTATCTGTGCGCTTGCGGATACTTAATATATATATAATTTTCTCTAAGTTTATAGTATCATTAAAATTACCAACCAATATATTTCTAGCATCATTGCTAGGGATGACAACTTAGTATTAAGGTGATGCTAAGGAATGCCAACAAGCATTTCTGGCAATGTTGCTGGGGAGGGGCACAAAACTAAGAGAATTGATCAAATAAATACTTATAGACAAGATCATAACTTTATAGCTCTACTTTAGTAGGCTTACCCTTGTTTGTCTTTATTCATATCTTATATAGGGTATTGTAGGTTTGGTTCTGATTCATCAACAAATTCCATCAATCACAATAAAACCAATCAAGATGAAGCACAACACCAGTTTCTAAAGCTATGGCTAAAAAGACTCTGCATGAGTTCTGTACTCCAAGCATTGAGAACATCAACACTAGACCAACACTCAAAACCAACAACCTTGAGTTTGAGGTCAAGCCAAGCCTCATCAACATGGTGCAAGCTACTCCATTCAGCAGAAAGGCACATGAAGATGCTAGTGTTCATCTCTAGGATTTTTTGGAAATTAACAGCACAATCGTCATCAAGGACGTTGCTTAAAACATCATACTACTCTGCCTATTTTGATTCTCGTTTGTGGGAAGGGTGAAACAGTGGTTCTACACCAATAAAGATAACATCAACACGTGGGCAAGATATTCGAAGGCCTTTCTAGCAAAGTTCTTCCTTGCATGCAAGACCAATGCCTTAAGAGGAAAGATTTCCAATTTTGAGCTGTAGAAAGGAGAGACCATTCTAGAAGCATGGGAACATTTTCAACAATAGATTTTTGATTGTCCTCATCATGGGATGGAAGATTGGTTCCTCATGCAAAGCTTTTACCATGGATTGACTTAGAAAGCTCATGAACAACTTGATGCTACTGCTGGAGGATCATTTATGTCACTCACCCTTAGAAAAGCTGAAACTCTTATGGAGAAGATAGCCTCTAATCAAGGCTGGTCCTAATGCAATATTCAATCATGCAATAAGAGCGAAGAAGTACCAGAAGATGGACATCTTGTTGAATTGGCTTGAACAGCGAGCCAATTACAAGTAGGATCGTCAAGCTATACAAGATGCTTTCAATGCTCAAAACACATGTGGAGAATACTTGGGGGTTGAATTCCCTAAATATCAAGAGGATGCAAACACTATCGTCAACAATTCTGCTCCACAACAACAGAGGTAAGGATGGGTCAACAACAATGGTCAAGTTACCAAGGTAATTACCCAGGTAATTATTCTTCTAATCCTAAATAGCCATCCTTGAGAGACTTGATGTTAGAACAAGCCAGGATTAATGAGAATGTTTCAAAAAACTTGCCTTTAATGACAAGGTCCTAGAAAACATAAACACTAAAATGGATAGTTTTTCTTCTGCTATGAAAGACCAACTTAGCTATAATAAAAAAGATAGAATCTCAATTAGTTCAGTTGGCCGCTGCTCTGCCTATTGCCACTAACCTTGAAAAGGTCAACGCCATAACTACAAGAGGTTGCAAGTCTACTCGTGATCCACCATATCCAATAGGGACAGGTAAGACACCGGCAACAGTACAAGCAGAGAAGAAGAATGATGAAGTTGAGCCACAAGAACAGGAAATGCAACAAGATTTTCATGACACCACCTTCTTACCATTTCCACGCAGAAATTGAAAAGCCAAATGGATGAGCAGTTTGGTAAGTTCATGAAGGTAATTCAAAAGTTATATATCAATATTCCACTACTAGATGCTAGACAGGTACCCACCTATGTGAAGTACCTCAAAGACATCCTGAACAACAAAAGACCACTACCCATCACTAAGGTAATCAAGTTAATGGAGGTGTGTAGTGCCACTATGCTGAACACATCACCTGTCAAGAAGAAGGATCTAGGATGTCTCACTATCGACTATTCGATCAGAAACAAAAACTTTGAAAATGCGCTATGCGATCTTGGAGCAAGCAACAGTGTCATGCCCAAGAAGGTTTTCGATAAGCTCAAATATTCTACGCTCACACCAATGTTGATGTGCCTACAACTAGCATACCAATCAGTTCTCTACCCTATAGGAATCACCGAGAATATTCTGGTAAAAATAAGAAATTTCTTTGTTCCAGTGGATTTTGTAGTATTTGACATACAGGAGGATATGAAGACACCCCTCATTCTTTGAAGACCCTTTCTAAGCACTACAAATACACAGATTGATGTCAGAGCTGAAGAAATTAAATTCCATATCAATGGCAAGGAAGAAGGCTTTGCCTTCAAGCCACGACCAGAACAATGCTCTAACTTGGAGTGCCAAGAGAAGCCAGTATAACCATCAGGGTCTCCATCTCTGAGACCGACTGATGCACTCAAAGAATAAAGGACTTCTCTAATCAAGTCTGGTTCGGTGGACTTAAAATCCTGAACCCTCGTCGGGAGATAAATCGGTAGTTATCCATATTTACTTCTTATGTTGCATTAATTATTTTATCCTAACATATTTAATTTTCAACACCTGCATTATAAAATAAAAATTCTCATCATGGCAATATATAAATTCAAGCTCCATGTAAATAATTTTTACGGAGCTTAAAAACCCGTAATAAATATTTACCGTGGAGGTATAAAATTTTAAAAATACCATTTATTCATCTTCTTATATTTCATATTTTTTATAAAATATTGCATATATATATACGTGAGTATACGGTTGAAATATAGACATGTGGGACCCACTCAACCACCATCCATCACTTCTATCTCCACCACCACCTCCATCTCCACTCAGGTTATTTCTCCACCGATGGCCATCCATTCTTGCTTAAGTGTGAAGCAAAGAAATATCTGGAGGAAGTGGAGGCCAGTTGGCAACCATGGGGGCCGGCCGGCCCTACCACTTGGACGGCTATAAATACCACCCTCCTGCTTGTTCTCAGCCACAACCACAACTGCAAATCAGCACCCCAATTTCAAAATTCCAAACTCCAATTTCGTAGTTTGAAAATTCACTTAGTAGAAGTGATTTTTGAATTAGGAAAGAAGTGCAAGTTTTAGAGTGGAAGCATTGCTAAATTTTGAGCAAGGCTGAGAGAAATTAAGAGTAGAAGTGAGAAAGTTTAAGAGTGGATGTGCTGTTAAAATTGAAAGCAAAAATCAATAGAATTAAGGGGTTCTACCAAAATTTTGATTAGAAAATTTATTAGGCAACCTCAGAGGATTGACCCTCGAACGATTAACTCTTGAACGACTAACTCCTAGATGGCTAACTGCTAACTTTTTATTTTCCTAATCCATTCCACGAGTTGTGTTGTCTTTTTATTTTGCAGGAAGATGAGCAAGTATTTGGGCAAGCTCAAACGCGCGACATCGTTCTGTTCGACAAGAAGCTTGTCTTCTAGAGGAAGCACCGACATGCAGTTCGACGTTCCATCTCTCGCTGTCAGAGCATCATCTAGGTCATCATCCGCTGAGAAGAACATTCTCCAAGAAGAGAAGCACCTAAAATTTTGGAACAAGACAAAGAAGGACACGTACTCAAAGCTGAAGACTCGGAGGTTTATTCTCACTCCTACTTATGATCCAGCTCTTCTGCGTTCCACAGGTATGGACACTGAATTTGAAATCATATTTAGAACCATTGGATGGGAAAATGTTTTGCAAATTGATGAGTCATGGTCTAAGCTTTTAACTGCTGAATTTCTATGCACCTTGCAAACCACTGATTCTGAAGTCACATTTAGACTTTTTGGGAAAGACTTTTCTGTTCCCTGGAAGAATTTTAATGAGCTTCTAGGACTCCATGCTTAGTGTGTAGTGGATGTAGACACTGCTATACAAGATTTTGATAGGACAAAATTTTGGAGAGAAATATCTAAAGAACTTACCTGTTACCGTCCCGTACAAATGAAATTCATCACCCTACTCTGCGTTTTATGCATAAAAGGCTAGAATTTTCTTTATTTCCTAGAAATGATTTTCACACTATATGGAATGATGAACTTAAACTACTTTATGCTATGGTTAAGATAAGAAAGGTTTCACCGGTAAAGTTTATGATTAAACAATGGAAATATATTCTTGAACTTAAGGGAGATGTTGGGTGTACTTCTTTGGTCACCCGTATCACCAGAAATTTGGGTCTTTTGGAAAATAATTCTATTGCTTACATTGATGACATGTACAAGCACACATGTTAAAAAAGAATAATAATGGTCAAGTTGTCATGATGTACATGGATTATTCAATCGAGATTCTGTTACCAGACTTGAACCTCGAGTTGTATGTGGTGAATTCTTTTGTCTTTGATTTATAGGTCAAGGAGGTAGCTCCTCACAGGAGTGTCTCTGCAAGATTGACATGCAATCCATAGCCCAGGTATCATGGTGATGATCCAATTCTAGAGGGGTCTGCTTTCACCAGCTACGCGGGCTAGGATCAGCCAGGATCTTCCTGCATGTATCAACCCGAGCATGCTAGTTAGGAGTAGCCCGCTCCTCAGCACACTGAGAGCTCCTAGCAGCAGAGCAATGGCAAGATGGCAACTTTGACTACTATCAGTAGTAGCAATATGAAGAAGTTTCAAGTGGCCACTAGGGAGGACGTATGTCTTTCTCTACTCGTGGCTCCCATGATCAGCCCATGGGTTATCTTGACCGGCAAATGCATCATGCCCACCACGACAATAGGTTGACAAACATAGAAGAGACATAGCATGACATTCATAACACGCTTCACTAGCACTCCCAATGGCAAGCAAAAGTAGGAGACCGCCTTACCAACATCCAGCAACACCAGCAGGAGGAGAATGAGAATTGGAACTATTTGTTCGGAAGACTTAACTTCGACCCACCATTCTGAAGGACTACGACAACACCTAGCTTGGGGGAGGAGAATTCCCCGCTATCCGAGGTAAGTTTTCTTTTCTAGTATTTTGTTTCCTTTTCCTTTCTTTATTTTGAGTTTGTCATATATATATAAATGCGTAACAAAAACAAAATAAAAATTTATCTTTGTTTTTTATATATTAGTAGGTGTGATCTAAAAAAATGAAAACCAAATAAAAAGAGTGTGTATAAAGTTTGCTGTAATTTCTATTTTTAAGAGGCAATAAATAAAAAGAACTTGAAGATGATGAATCATAATAGAAATGATGAATAGTTGCTCTGTTGTAATTCCTTTCAAGTACCTAGTTTTCAGCCTTAAAGTCCCCCGAGGTTTGGATATGACGGTTTTGATATGAGAATTTGCTCTGAACTTAAAACTCGTGGGTAGCAAATGCTTGATCTAACTCTAGGTAATTGATGGATATGATATGAGAAGGTCTGAGTTGCTATTTATCTTGTTCCAAGTGATGCAAAAACTCTAGAGATTTCTTTTGAGAAACATAAAAAGGCAACATGATAAGTTCCTATATGACAAAGCCTAAATTCCAACCAGAGCCAAACATGATATTTAGTCTAGGAAAATTTCCACTCATATATGCTGCTTGTTTTACATTGAGGATAGTCAAGCTTTGTTGATCCTTATGAGAGGTTTGTTATGCTCTTAAAATCAAGATCACGTACACACCACCCATATATGCACTACTCCTACAGTGGGGGTAGGCGCAAAAACATGCATTCCATCTAGATCCACCCAAAAATGTTTTACTCCTACACTGGCAGTAAAGACGAAAAATATTCTTGATAAGAATCAATCCACCAAATAAATGCTCCAAGTTCTAGTTGCTATCTCTCAAAAGTTTCATTGCAGAGAAGAAGCGTGGGCTATGCAAAAGTTATTCATAAAAAATGAAAATTAAAATGGATAAGTGTCTGAGATATCTAAAACAATGGGTACACAGATGCCCGCCTAAAATAGAGAGATGAATAAGATAGCCCATGTCTTCTTGTAAATATTTCCAAGTTTTAAAAGAGAGATAAGTTTTCAAGGAGCATAGTAGAATTAGGTTAGCCACCTTATATATCCACCATATTCCACACACATGCACATCTTGATTTGATTGTATGACTCAACTCTCTTTGGATCCATCGTTTGACTTTACAATATGCATTGCAAGTATGTTCTTTAATATTATCACCATTCCTTTGAGCTCCATATAAGCCTTAGTTGTAGGAAGAGAAAGACATAACATCATTGTTTCCTTGGTAAGTATCCACAAATATCACATATTTTTGTGAGACTTCAGAGTGTCATTCAATGGAAACTCTGAGTTTTATTTTGAAAACTTACAAAAACTCTAGAATAATGGTTGAACAAAGAACTTGAGACATAGTGCTTGACTTGATCATTTTGTCTTTCAGTTGCTCAAGACACAAGTGAAGGCTACAAGCCCCATAATAGAAGGTAATATGGGTAAGTTTGAAAGTCAGACCAGTTTGTTCTAATCTAGAGGAGAATTCTTGTTTGAATGCATGTGTACTTTTGAGGAGTTACTATAATGTTTTCAAAGATCCTAAACTCCTGTTCCATTTCTAGGTTTGGTATTGCTCAGGGATGAGCAAAGGTTAAGCTTGAGGGAGTTTGTTGATGGTAGTTACCATCCATCATGAACCGTTAACATAACTTGAAATCGTGCATGAAAATGATCACCAACATAGACTTAGGGGTTTAAATTGACAATTTCCATGAGTTTTGGTGAATCTATATTTTCAACAGAATTTATCTAGAAAACCAACAAGGTGGATCAAATCATCAAAGTAAATCACGCTTATCCGTAGCGAAAACTACCATAGAAGGTTCTAGAAGACTCATGAAGACACTAGACCAAAGCAGAGGTCAAGACGCCGCCAGATAGGGCCTACTAGCCTGGTTGGCCCTAGAGCCCACTTGTCAGTCCCCTGTTCATATGTCTATTCTCCACCGCCTTAAGGATTGCATCTACGCCATTTATTCAAGTCGGTTTGATCCGATGGCTCAGAATTGATGCTTCGGCCTATATATTCCAGCCCTGCCCCCCTCAGGAGATTACCATAAGTCAAGAGTAGACCAGAAATTAGAGTTTCTAGAGAGAAGAGAATAGAGTTCCTATTCCTCAAAGTTCTAGTATAGGCAAGCCTAGCCATACTATACTATGAGTATCTATTTCTATCTTGTAACACCCTAAAAATTTGCTCCTTTTTAAATAGAGTTAAAATGGTTTTATTATGAATTTCGGTGCTCATGAAAATGTATAAAAATAATATTTTCATTAAATTAAAATTTATCATAAGTCTTAGCAACATTTTTGTGCATTCATGCTGGTGCATGTATTTTATTGTACTATGTGGTTTTGATCAAAAATCCAAAATGAATTCAAATGCTTTTGAAGTGAGTTTGAAAAATGGTTTAAGAAAAAGGAAGGCCTCACCCTCTCCTCCTCCTCCTTTTCGGCCTGTAGGCCTAGACCGGCCTGCCCCTATTGTCTACCCCACTTGGGCCCAATGGTAAGGCGAGCCTGCTCTCTTTCCTTCTGTTCCCATTCCTGGCCAGGGCCCAGCTCCAGCTCCACTCGGCCCAACTTGGCCATAGCCCGAGCGGACGCTGAGTCCCCTCTCCTCTCTCTGTTGGATGACAAGATGGTACCACTCCTACACTCACTGATAGCCTGGGCCTAGTGTTGGTCATCCCCTACCTCCGTTCATGTCGAGCTCGGACTCTGCTTCCACCGCCGATCTCTGAATCTTTTGGCATTTGGTGTGCGCCCCAAGACCTGTGCCCTATAAAGCCAAGCCCTACATGTGTGCCACCCCAAATAACTCTAGCATAGCCGCCCTAGTGCCCTAGAGCCCTAGCACCACCGCCAAAACCCTAGATGCTGCCGCTGTTGCTCAATCCACCGCCATGCCGCTTTGCCGTCACCTCGAGCCGCCAGCCCAGCTTCGAAAGACGGTAAGCAAATCGCTAGAACTTTCCTTTCTCTCCCTCACACTCTTAGTACCTCTCATGACCTCACCATCAAAGCTGAGCCATGTAAGCAAGATGTGTGCCATCTTCGTTTACTCACCGCTAGCACAAACACCCTAGATGGATCGGCCGTGCTCCCCTCTCCTTTCCCCATCTAATCTCAACCGTCCGCTCCTGATCCCAAGACTCAGATGAGCCCATACCCTTTTGGCTGCTATTTTGCATAAGAACACCTTAGGTTCTTAGTTTTCTAACCCAAAGTCCAAAGCGTCCTCTCTGAAATACGTTTTCATGATTTCAAAAGCGTAGTTTAGTTCGGTATATTTACAAAATTGCCATCTAAAGCTTGTTTTCATCATAACTTCTACATTTTAGCTCCGTCTTGATCCATTCAAGTTGTGTTAGATTCATAATTGAGTAATCTACATGTTTATACTACTATTAAATATATTTTCAACTTTTAAAATTTGAGGTTAGATTTAATCCATTATTTTATTAAAGGAAATCTTGTTTAATTCATATTTTCTACGTTTTAGCTCTGATTTGACCTGTTCAAGATGCGCTAGATTTATTACAATGAGATTTACACATTAGTAACAATGTTTATAATGTCACTATTTCTAGAATTTCATGGTTTAAGCTCTAATTTGAATAATAATTATGCAACTGGATTTTATAAATAAAATATGATTTGTTTTACTTTAGTTTTATAATTCAAATCTAAATTTGACTTAATTCAATTTATATAAGCTTTTATATAGTTAAAACACATGAAGCTTATAGTTTTATATTTTCTCTTATGAGTAGATCTTTCGAAAGCCATTTCTTTCAAACCGTAGCTTCGATTACTGCGCCTCTCGCGACTGTGTGTTCGTAGCGATGCGTAGAATCATATTTCAAACTCTTTTACTTATTTTTCTATGATTGGTGTATTGTTCTAATGTAGATGTAATTGTATGCTATGCATGTATGTGTATGGATGATTGTGTGGTGTTCTACAATTACGTCTAGTCGGTGAGATATACATGGTGATCAACAACAACAAGAAGAAGAACGTTGAAGATTAAAGCTTACCGAAGGATCGGTGTTTATGGCAAGTATAGCATGAGATCTTTCTTGTTGTCCTATACACCTTTAATCATTTAATTCATGCTGCATGTGTCTACCTTGATTACCACTAAGGATTTTCTAGTACTTTGTTACCTTGTACCTTGGATACCTATGGGGTATTGCATTGGGTAGTATGATGCTAGAGCTCAATTAAAGACCATGATCTTGTAACTTGACTAATGGTATATACAATAAACACTAAAAGATGCTTTTTAGCAACATGGAACAAGGGGGATAGAGCATTGGGCTATTTTATGGTGCTCTAGATTCCTCTCCCTAAGGACTTATCTGTAAGCGAACATCCAGGACTTACGGTACAGCTATGAGGGCTACATGGCTCTAGCTTTAGCTTAGTATGAGGACCTTTTCTAGCTTGTTAGTGGTTACCTTTATGGCACAAGAGGGGCTCCGATAGGTATGATCTCGGCCTACCAAGAGGGTGCACTTTGGTTTCTTGGTATTTTGTTAGTCACTCCTTGGAGGGGGGTTCATGCTTATTGATGGGGAAACCTTAGCAGGCCTAACTTGTTAGACGAACCTTTGAAAGGCTTCATAGTGAACCCTACCGACCTTCCTAGATAGTGGGTCAAGAGGCTGATCACCTCAGGCAAAAGGGTAAATCACGACTCATAGTGAAAGTGTACAACCTCTATAGAGTGTAAAACTGGTATATCTGCTATGCTCACGGTCACGAGCGGCCTTAGAACTCTTACGGAATAGATGATGAGCACTGATGATACTAATGATAAAGATGCTCATTAATGATGACTGTTTATGCTATTCATTATTCATGTTTACCTCATCATGTGTTTATATGGGTCTATGAATAAACTTGTCGCCACCCAATTGCTAAAACGTGACTCATTAAAAGCTAATCGCAGTTAAACTAGTGTCAGCCTTTTGAGCCTCATGAACCCCATGATATATTTGTTGAGTATGATGTGTACTTACACTTGCTTTATTTTTCACATATTTGGATAAAAATCCTAGATGGGTACCAGATTGCTAGAGTTTGGAGGAATTAGGCTTGTGATCAATCAGTTAGTTGTCCTCGTGGAAGTGGAGTCTTCACCTGAAGATCAGAGTTGTCTTTCTGCTGTCTATACCCTGAGGTTGTATTCTTTGTACTAATATGCTATGTAATAAGCATTGTCTTATGATATTACCCTTATTTGTAGCTATATGTGAGATTTGACTTTCTGGGCTCACATATGGTGTGTATCTAGTTTTGTTCTTAAAACCGGGTGCTACATATCTCTGAAATACTACCAATGCCTTACACTTATCATTTATTTATCATTTAACTTACCCCTGCTATAGCATGATAGTTAATGATCTTGTCATATGTATGCATATTTGCCAATATCTCTTGCCACCCCATCGCTCCTCCCTATGGATAAATATAAATAATGATACCTGGTATACTTCTGGGTGAAATGCTACAATGGTATATTATTTGTGCGCTTGCGGATACTTAATATATATATATAATTTTCCCTGAGTTTACAAGTGTCATTAATAATTACCAACCAACGCATTTCTAGCATCATTGCTAGGGATGACAACTTAGTATTAAGGTCATGTTAAGGAATGCCAACAATGAGTCTTCAAAGCTTGCCTTTGGTCTTTAGACCTGGAGATGCTGGGAGGAGTTTTGGTGACGGCTTGGCCTCGACCCTTCTAGTGGGTTGTGGGAACCCAAATCCTAATTTTCCCGGTGCCCCTGTAGACCTTGAGAGGTCGTGATGCCCTATTACAGGTAGGTTTGGTTTCACCCCACGTGGGGAGAGGCATGCCCACTATAACCACGTGGTCAGAGCGGTGCGCCTCATCAGGGTCGATGGGTAATCCGAGTGGGACCCGATATCCTCCCCAATCAACGTGGAGTTCAGCTGTGCCTCATATAGAGACGTCCCATAAATCATCAGCCATTAAGCCTATTGGTCCCTGACCACTTCCATAGTGGTCAGAGGGCAAGATGCCTCCCCTAGAGGGGGTCAACCCAGGAAACTTTGAAGTGGATGACTCAAACACAGAGAGATGGTCATGTGGCTCCGCACCACCAATTAGAGCCATCGGGGCCCATCTTTCCCCTACCCCTCTCCCTTTTGTGGCCTCGAGCCCTTCTAAGGACTGGCCCAAGAGTGAGTTTCCTAAGCACAATGTGGGGTCATGGTCGTGGTGGGTCATTCTACGCATGATCTCAGGGGGGGTCTATTGGCCTCCCCAGTCACATTGTGGCATAATGGCGCCCACTCACATGTAGTCGTGCACCGTGGAATGCGGGCATGCAAACCAAAACGATATGGAAAGAGTGGGGATGTGCACAGCTTATTCGGTTCATGCTGCTATGTGGGCATCTATCATTCTGCCTTCCCTCTGATCGCTTCACCTGTTCTGCGGGGTTTTCCAAATGGTTAGTAAATGTGAATGAATGCACGTGTGCCTTGAGTATCCTCAACGGCTATAAATACACTTGGAGTGTCACGGCGAGGAGGCATTCGCTCTGCATCGCTTGCTACACTACTTCCCTGTTCTCGCTCTTGCACATTCGGAGTCCCTTCCTCGCCGATGGGAATGAATCAAAGCAAACGATCGTTGGAGGAGTTGTTGGGTGCTGGCGAGGCACCACCACCTCTTCATCCTTGCCTGTGTGATCAAGGGTAAGTGCTTTTGGATGATGTCCAAGTTTGAGGGTTCAACCTATATTGATTATGAGTGTTTGTAGGGCCACCTACCATGGCATGTTCGGAGGGGCCACCAGCGCTGCTCACACTATGACCCCACCCATAAGGGGGTTGAGCTCATCATTGTCCTCCGTGGATGATCGGTGTGAGTTCTATGAGCTTGTCCACAGAGCGAACAAGGCCAGCCAGCGCTACTCTGATGCCACTTGCGAGGTGAGCCATCTAGAGCGCTGTCTTGATGGTGTTAGGGTGGCCCTCAAGGCCTTAGAGAGGGAGACCGCCATTGCGCAGGTGGTGGCACTGATGCCTAGGCCCATGTCATGGGTAAGGGAGCTTCTTCATCTTGTTGTCCCATTCATTGCTCACAATTTATGATCTTCCTCTAATCTTCCTGTCTTCTTGTTATCAGTGTTGGAGGAGCAACTGGCGGCCTCCCGCCAAGAGACAGAGGTGATGGAGGACTGCAAAGGCGTGGTGGTGGTCAGAATTTGGTAGGGAGCCAACATCGCTCTCGCCACCCTACAACTCCACACCGACCAAGACTTCTGTCAGGTGGCACTCAGGTTCTCGGACCATGCGAGGCAAGCGGAGCGGGCGGAGCTAGTCGATGACTTCGCTGCCACCATGGCTACGATCATGGCCACCATAAACATGGAGGACATCCTCTGCAGTGGTGGCCAGGGACCTTAGGTTGTACCTAGGGTCTTTCAATGAATAAAATTCCTTGGTTTGTATTTCATGCTTCTTTTCTTTTGTGTGCTCGTCGATGACCCAATTGCTTGAATGCTGTAGTCGCATGCCCTTGCCTAGGGATGAACCTATAGAGCTTAGTTTAGTGCGACTTCATTTTTGTGATTGAGGTGTCGTAGGACAGATCTGGCAGCAACGCGCCTTTCTTCATCCTCTTTCCTTTGGGTCATGATGATATCTCCTCTGGTGAACATCGGTGCTTGGTATGTCGCTGTGTAGCTCTCACAAGTGAACTGTGTTGACTAGCATGCATCGATCATCAAGGGCCACTTGGGGTCACACGCATCGTCAAAGTGTCACTTTGATATGTGCTTACTAAGGCGTGTTGTGATCTCTGGGCAAAAGGACGTTTCATTAATCGCTGTGTACAAAATCTCAGTTGGCTGAGAGTAGCTTTGATGTGAATGCTGAGTGTCTGCCCCACCGGTCGTGGCCTTAGTCATTTGTGGTGCTCGATGTGGCAAGGCCTAGAGCATGTGGCTCGTTGAATCGAGGAATGTGCTGTGTCACGAGCCCTCTGGCGCTCATCGATCGCGTCATCCTTGTGCTACGTCCTTGCCTACCTTGTTGCGTACCATGGCTGAGGTCATAGAGCGTGACCTCCATATGCTCCCCTACCACATAGGGAAGTCATGTTTGGGTTCTACCCTCGAGGGTTGGCACACAACTGTCACAATGTCGTAATTTTCCCATTCGTAGAGGTGGGCTTACTGGAGGTAGCCTCCTATGGTGATGAGTCCATGAGGACCGGGCATCTTGAGCTTTAGGTAGGTGTATTTTGGGACGACCATGAACATGACGTAGCATGGTCGGCCCCGGATGTCATGATAGGTGTCGGGAAAATTTGCTACTTCAAAGGTGAGCGTTTCTGTGTAGAAATTGGCTCAACCTCTGAACACCACGGGTAAGTCAACCTGCCCGAGGGGAATGGCCTGAATCTGGAGTATGACTCCATGAAATGGAACACCAGATGGTCGTATCGCCGCTCGCGATAGTCCCATGGCATTGTACGTTTTGGCATAGAGGAGGTTGAGGCCACTCCTGCCGTCCATGAGTACACAAGACAGGCAGGTCTTGCCAATGATCGGGTCCATGACAAGGGGGAAGTGCCCTAGTTGCGGAATGTGGTTGGGGTGATCATTTATGTCAAAAGTGATCGTGGTTTCTGACCATTTCAAGAAATCTAGGACAGCTTTGCCCAGGGCGGCCGTGTGGACCTCCCTAGCCATAGGTTCTATCAGCATTTGGACTCGTACTCCACTGGTCCACCGAAGACCATGGGGCACCCTTTTAGTTCGGGATACACATCCCCCTTCTCTTCATTGCCGATGGGCCTAGACGGCACATCCATGCCAGTTGGCTTGTAGTCACCACTGAAGTAGCGCTTGATGAGGTCGCACTCATTGAGGGTGTGCTTGACTGGATAGCCATGATTGCGGCATGACATCTTGACTATCTTGTCAAAGCTGACATGGTTGAGCTTGCCAGTCTTCTGCTTATGGACCCTATTGACCACCACGACAAACTCGCTATCATGGTGCCTCTAGCTATCCTTCTTGCCCTTTACCCATCGATTACAGTCTTTAGCCTCATCTGTGGGTTTAGCTTAAGCCTTACCCTTGTATTTGCACAAGATTGCACAGACAGCCTCCTCATAGGAGACATGGCCTATCGCAAGGTCGAGCAATTCCCACGTCGTCCGTGGTTTGCAGCGTCCGAGCTCGTGGACAAGTGCTTCATTAGTCTTGCTAGAGATGAAAGCTCAGATCATGTCTACATCCATGATATCAAGAAGCTCATTGCACTATTTGTAAAAGCGGCGGATGTACTCGCGCAGAGTCTCTCCTGTCTTTTGCTTACAGGCTTTGAGATCCTAGGAATTTCTAGGGCGCATGTACGTGCCCTGAAAGTCCCTACAAAGATGCGTTTGAAGTCTGCCCACAAGTGGATGTTGTCCATGGTGAGATGCTCGAGCCATGCTCAGGCACTTTCCTCAAGGTAGAGCGACAAGTATTGGATGATGAAGAGATCGTCGTCCGCCCCGCCTGCTCGATAGGTGAGGTGGAAGTCTTCCAACCATATGGCAGGGTTGGTGTCTCCAAAGTACTTGATGATATTAGGCGGTGCACGGAAGCGCGCCAGGAATGGTGTCTGCCGGATCCTTTTTGTGAATGCCTATAGCCTGCAGGCGTCTGGGCTCGGGCTATGTCAAGCTTCCCAAACCCAAGGATGTTGGCCATGGTTGTCCGGGTCACTATCACCATAGTGTAGTTGATCTTTGCCTGCCCAATCTGCCCTAGGGTGCCTGGCACTTTGGGCTAGTCAGGCATTAAGGTTTCTGACATAGCGGCTATGCGCTGGGGAGGGTTCTCGCCTACGCACCATGTCGCTGTCACTTGGCTAGAGCTGTGAATGAAGCTGGCCTCATGGTGCCACCTCTCCGCAGAGGTTTGAGCCTATCGCACCTCCTGATGAACATGCTTTCCTTTGTCGGTCGAGGGTTCTGGGTTCGTCCGCATGATCATGGCAGCCACCATGACATTCTGGCTAGCGCAAGGGAAGACAAGCGTCTCCCTCTTGCCCTGCTAGATTTGATCATATACTCACCATGCCGGCACCCATGCGCCCTTAGCACCGAGGTGTTGTGAGCTAGGGCATCCATCGTCGTGATGTTGATTGGCCTGATCGGCTTCACGGGCCCTGGCTCATTCTAGGCGATCCTGGTCATACATGGCCTATTCTCTGGGGGTGCGTGGAATTGGATAGGTGTCATCCTCTGTGTCCTCTGCTGGTGCCACCCCATCCTCTGAGAGATGCAACATGTTGCATTATCTTAGAGGATGGCAACTCTGCTCAAAATCGGATTCAGTGTCCGTGTTCTCAGGGGTCACTAGAAGGAGGTCATAGATGGACTCTGGGTCCCGCTCCATCATCACCACAAACCTAGAAGAATCTGGCGTCATTGAATGGCCATTGTGCCTGGTGAGTTCCCGCTCAAAGAGTGCGATCACATCCCTCATTTTGGAGGGCAGTGTAGTGCTGGGGTTCCCAAATTTGGTCTCTAGTGGCAGGGGACCGCTTCCGGAGAGTTGGGTGAAAGCGTTCTCCAACACGTAGAAAATGAGTTGGCTTAGCTCTTGTTAGAGATTTGCCTCGAGATATGCGTCGATTTTGCATACTAGAGCATCAGAGTCGACGATCACGGGACCAGCTTGGGCCGGTCCATGATTAGGCGTCGAGATGTGCGGTGGAGCTGCATTCTCTTTGTTGAGTCACAATTGACCTAGGTAGTCAGCCACGAAGTCCAGGTCCCCAAAGCGTAGGGCTTGGATGGGGAGAAGGTTGTTGATGGGCGCTGGCCCATCGATGTTGGTGAACTCAAGGCTTCCGAAGCGGATGCAGCCACCGGGGGCCATGCCAAGAGCAAGTCCGACGTAGGTGCAGGGAGCCATCACTACCTTCTCAATAACGAGAGTGTGTGACTAACCCCTACCTAGCACGCCAACTGTTGGTGTTTTGTAAACCGGACCAGTAAACTTATACGATTGCCGCGGTGCTCTAGGAAGATGATGGTAGCATCCAAAAGACACGAGGATTTTTGCTGGTTTAGGCCGGAGCCCTACGTCGAGTCTCAGAGATGATCGAGTACGTGTTCCTCACTTGAATGCTCTAAAGTTCTTACAATGGGGGGGTGCAAGAATGGTGGAAGAGGTTGGAGAGTTAGAGCTAGGAGATGGACTGCCTGAAGGGAAACTCTAGGAGCCCTACTACGAATGAGTAAAATGGTAGAGGATGTCCCGAGACGGGTGCCCTGGCTGTCCTTATATAGAGTTCAGGGCCAGGACGTGTATAGAGAAGAAGGTTCTCCCGACTGAAGGGCCGTGAGCCTGAGAGAAGTCCTAGCTAACTTGGCTTGCAAGCTATGCCATCTTGTGGTGCACGTCAGGGCATGGTTGTCATCATGGTCCTATGGCCACATCGTGGCATGGTGTGGCGTGGTGCTACTATGTCGGCTGTGGCGGCACTGTAGGCACGGTGGTGGTTCGCCAGCCATCCTGTGCGACATGGTCTCCGCCATGGCCTTCGTCATTGCCTCCTGGTTTCTTGGGGCGTCGTACAGGAGTTGGTAGCCGCCTTTGGGTCATTGATCATCGGGCTGTCTTGCAGAGCTGAGGGCCGTGATCCCGATTGTTGGGGTCATGGCTCCCGCCAGTCTGGTTGGCCTCTAAGTCAAGGCCCTCATCATGGATCCCATCCCGTAGTAGGTAGGATCGTACATGAGTCTTGTTAGGCCATATTTGGACATTGGATACTGTACCAGCCATCACCATCGAGCGGTGTTGTCTTGTCTGGATTGCGTGGCATAGGGATGGCCATCTGACCAAACCGAGGCGACCCCTGTCCCCTTGGTCCTTGCGGGATGAGTGCGGCGTGCTTTCTCTTGTCAGAGCGGACGTGTTTGGCTAGGCTTGACCTCTCCCCGTTCCTCCCGGGGGTCGGGACGGGGGAGAAGTCGTGCGCCCGTCGAGCGTCGTGCGGCTAAGGCAAGAATGAGGGGTCGTGGCCGACCCCGGTCTTGGCGTCTGGCCTGGTTCACTTGGCCTAGCTAGGCCTCGATCGTTCGGGCCTTCACTAGCTGATGTCTTCCGGGCTGCTTGGCCTGTGAACTAATCGGTGCCTTGAGACATCCCGGGGTTATAACCCGGACATTAGGTTTACAGATATGTTTCCTAGCCGGTTATAAGGAAAATATAACAACTAATCTATCATATCTTTGTACGAGTCGGCGTCCAAATCCTCCACGTTAGGTTTCTTTTCCACAACTTCTGATGATTTACCCTGGTTTTGGTGGGCCTTGCTGCATTCGGCCTATCCTGATAGTATTGGGCTAATATATAGGTGGTGAGTTACCCTGGGTCCATAGCACCGACAGAAAACAGACTAGTTCATCGAGAAGTATGAAGAAAGCACATGTAATTCTTAATCGTTATTCCCAAATTTAGTGGAGAAACAAACTAACTTATGTATTTTATCTATCTTTAGGAACCTGGATTTTGATGGGATGAACACCAGCGGCTGGGGGGGGGGGGGGGGGGGGGCGTTTTATCGAGCGTAGAATTGGAGCATAATGTAAATGGGCCTTCAATCCAGTGCAATCTAGAATAGTGGTTCATGCTCTTTTTTATTTATCTATACACGTTAATGTGTTCTCCATGCAATCTAGAATTATATATACAAGTATACGTTTATGTAAATAAATATGCCGCAATCACAATCCTCTTTCCATGTCTATGTTAAAGGTAAGTCGTCCCAATTATCTAGTGATTGTGTTCCCCTCCTCGAAACAATCCTCTCAAAGAGATATACCCCCCCTCCTCTGAACTTGGGAACTTGAATTTTTTATCCACATCTCACGTATCTGTTCCTCGTACCCTTCGTATCGGAAACTTCGTGACTGTGGGCATGAATATTCCACTGTGGGAACTGTACCTCAGTGTGGTGAAACTAGATTGAAATAACTTGGAACCCTTGTGTGTTCTAATAATCATGGTTAACAGCAGTTGTGATTTGTTCTTGTGAGGCATGCTTATGGTTTTTTGGAGGGAATATCAGAGTTATTCCTTTTAAGATGGTTAGTCGGACAGCCTATTGCTCAGGTTGTGGGTTAATATAGGCAGCTCCTCCTCACAATAGATCTTTCATATAGAATGCAAATGAACATTTTTGTGCTCCATACAAATTAGACTACTACATGCATACATTTTTCTCGCCCACTCGTCTTTTCCTGGTTAAGGAAATAGCGAATGCTGTATGCATGTACTTGATTTGATATAATTTGATATAATAATGCTGCATGGAAACACATAACAATACAAAGGAAAAAATTCAGGGACTCCAAATATAAAGAAAGAAGGCAACGGAAGAGGCGCGCGAGCCACAAAAATCACTAATACTAGGCACAATGGGTGATGGGACGCAATGGCTGGCTACTAGATCCCCCGTTGGACGCGCTTACGTGAGGCACGGCAGAGCACACACTTGGCGGTCCTCCCATGGCCGTGTGGGCTGCACTCTTGTACGCTACAAAACTTTTCTTCCCTCCTCACCTCCTCAACACTTCCAAACCCTATGCATCATTGATCGCCCTATGCTGCTCACAAACACACCACAGCTCGACGTGCCCTCTCGCAAAATTTGAGCAGTGTTTCCTCGTTCCCTTGTCCATTGGTGTTAGTTTACTTGCTTTCCCTCGTCCTCCCAATCAACAGTGTTGGAAACACAAGCACAGGAATAGCTCATGGATGATAATAAGGTGAAAGATAATGAGCATGAGAAGCATGATGGGGCTGATATTGAGGAAGAAGAAGAGGATGAAGAAGGCCACAAACGCTTTGTTGTTCTTGGGCCCCAAGTCCCCCTCAAGGAACAGCTCGAGCTCGACAAGGTATCTGCATTAACATCTTCATCTCTGTTTTGACCATTTAGGAAAAAAAGGTGATATCTTACTTGTTAGTGTAGGATGATGAGAGCCTGAGGAGGTGGAAGGAGCAACTCCTTGGGCAAGTTGACACAGAGCAGCTCGGAGGTGATTTTAGCCTCTTCTTTGCATCTTTTCCTTATATTCATACAGACTTTGGTGGATTTCTGAACATATAACAAATTTTGTTGCAGAAACTGCCGAGCCAGAGGTTAAGGTGCTTAACCTGACCATCCTATCACCGGGCCGGCCAGATCTAGTCCTACCAATCCCATTCCAGGCAGACGATAAGGGCTATGCATTTACACTCAAGGATGGCAGCCTCTATAGCTTCCGTTTCTCCTTCACTGTCTCCAACAACATCGTGTCAGGCCTCAAGTACACCAACACCGTCTGGAAGACTGGAGTAAGAGGTGTGCAACACCAAATATGCCTGTGCATGATTACTATTTTCTAGTACTGAATACAACTTGATTAGATCTTTGTGTTCTGCTCATGCAATTTTCATTGAATCTGCCGACCGAGTCATATATTACAGATGACAGAAAGTTTGAATCTCATAGTCTTTGTATATGAACTTACTAAGAATAGACATCAGTGTGAAACTTGCTATTTTAATTTGTTTTTGTTTGAATAGACAACTTATTGTTTCTCCAGTTCATGATATACTTAAAAATGCAGTAAGATTTGCTGCATTAGTGACATTTGTAGACAGTTTTTTTGTACGTAACATTTGAAGATAGTTTTCCTAGTTCATAGTAATCCTCTTATGAGGCAATGCATGATTCACATTATTGTGACAGTATTTTAAGATGTAAAAATAATAACGTGGTACATAAGTGCTGAAAACAAAAACAAAAAGAATCAGGGAATCAGGTTCATGTTGCAGGATAAGTCATTGCATTAGTCATCAAACAAAAAGAATAACATGAGTACCTGTAGACATTTCCATACGGTACATGAGTGTAGGATTTGATTCTTCATGGTCTACCTGCTATTATCCTTTTTAAGTCGTTGATATTTTCCCCCTTTATTGCAGTGGAGAACAAGAAGATGATGCTGGGGACATTCAGTCCCCAGCTAGAGCCGTACGTCTATGAGGGTGAAGAAGAGACCACACCTGCTGGCATTTTTGCAAGAGGTTCCTATTCTGCTAAACTAAGGGTACCTCTATTTACCAACTTTTATTTCTCATTAATCCTTCATCATTGTTGCTTCACCAATCATTAATAACATTATGTATTCTCTTATAGTTTTTTGATGATGATGGCAAGTGCTATTTGGAGACGAGTTACTATTTTGAGATTAGAAAAGAGTGGCCAGCAACCCAATGATATGGAGCAGCGTTGGCTTCTTTAAATATGTTAGAACTCTTAGTTAAGACAAGCAGACGATCTATTTTATTGCTTCTAAACAATGATTGCTTCACATATCGTTGTCGTTAACCACCTTATTTTGATTCCGTTATTTTACACTCTCTGTTGCATAATATTGTTAATTCACATTATAGAATCAGTCATGTATGAAGAATCAATGATATATTTATGTACTGATGACCTTCTTGTTTCTCTGAAGCACGCACGCTCCCAGCTTCCTTCACTACTTCATCAATTGTTTAACATTTCTCTATCCTGTAGTCACTTTGTTATCATTTATTTTCAAGAACTTACCACTTCTTATTGTATGAATGCATTTGACCCAGTTGTCAGGTCAAGGTTGTTTGTTTGAAAGGCTACAAGCTAATCTATTTTTTTAACCTACCGTTTTTTTTTAAAAAGGAGCAAAACTCTTCTTGGAAAGCAATTCAGAGCATGATAAGCTGTGATACAAGACTCCAATTCTGGGATTACCAGCTTACATGAAACAATAAGAAACTCTCCGCACTCAACTAAACCTCAATCTTCGCGAACATTAGCAGTGTTAATATAGTGCCTGGTGATAAACTAGTAAGCAAGGACGTCATAACACAACTTGAATTTTAGACTTCTAGTGAGGTGGGCTTCTCCTAGTGTTTTAGCATTCAAAATTTAGTATAAATTTTCCCTATTAAATGCTTCAAAGTGAGATTCTCATGTGCTATGACTAGTGGTAGTGTTTTACTACTACTTAAAAACACTAGGAAAAGTCCACCATTTTGGTAGTGTAATCTTGAGCATGCGTGTTACCCTTTCCTCGTCCTCCTCACTGACATTGACTAACCATTTTTGCATGTAAGATAAGCAAGAAACATCACATTCAATGGCCTTGTTAGTCTTTTCGAATGGCCATTTTATTGCGTATGCTCCAAATCTCCCATGTGGACCCCTCCAATCCAGAAAAGATTAAGATATTTCGGAAAGCCAAGGGTTGGCAAGCAATTTCTCCAAAAATCCTGCACACTGAAGCAATAAGACCCTATTTGGATTCATCAACTCTAATACCTAGCTAGCGGATAGCTCATAGCCTTTTTCCCTTGTGCACGGTGCCCACATCTTGAGGGCGTGGGGGCTAGGTCAAGGCACGCGCAGCATGGGAGCTGTGGTTCGCGGACAGCGACCATGTGCGCAGTGAACAAGCGGCAGACACGGTTTGTAGCAAATAGCGATGGTCGGGGCAGCAGGGGACACGTAGGGACACGTGGGCGGGCACATGGCGAGGCAGCATAAGCGCGGCGACATGTGGGCGGCACACGGCTGCCATTGGGGCAAGCCACCAAACAGCTGGCGCAAAAACATGTGGGTGGAACAAAACCATGTGCAGTTTATGATCGGTTTTGTGATCATTTCCATTTAGACTCGGGTGTGGCGTCCTACACAAAATATCTTCACCCCGTCGTGATCTACGACATCTATTAAGGGCTCAAGGTCATTGTGGCCATGTATTAGTGGGTAATTAAAAGCAAAGTAGGCACTGCCAAGCTGTTTCTAGAGTTCGTGGCATTGCTTTAGGGGTTTCAATTTGACACTGTTTAAATTCAAATTTGATGACCAAAACATGATAACAAAATGTTCACCAGCCACCCAAGGCTCTTCTTCCGAGTATTTTGGAAGCTAGGTTTGTTGTTTAACAAAAAATAAAGAACATGAAGTGTCAATCTCACAATGTTAAATTATTTTCACCACTTAGAATATTCGAAGTTCTTTTATGAATTTGAATTACATTCAAACTTGGAGGCTTCATTTAAGTTCTTTAAAGTATTTTCAACATTAGGTCTCGTGAAGCCTTGGTCTCCCAACAGACACAAAGGCTCCCGCCCCGCGTACCTTCGGGTGCGGCCTGCATAGCAGACCTACAGACACAAAAGGAAACGAAGGTAGGGGCAGCGGTCGAAGGTCGGTCCCCCTAACAAGGCCTGATAATGCTGAATAAAAGAAATATGAAAATTTCAAAAATTATATGTGGACCAGAATGAACCACAAAATCTCTATCATGAATGTAATTGAACCACTGATATGCTTGACCAAATATGCATGGTAGAATAGATTGAAAACTGAGCCGCTTGTGAACATTCACAAAATCTACAAACACATTTCTTATCCCAGTGATGGATATACCTAAATGTCGAGGCAGAGGTGAGGTCAAAGCAATGGCATCATTGTTCCTTTGCGGCACCCTTCCAAGAAGGATCCTAGTATTGGGCAATGGCCATCCACCAACACTCGATTGTATCCCCTTGGCAAGAAGAGAGAAGGATCAACGAAATGAATCGCCATGTTCGTAGATGGTGCACTGGTGCTTGAGGACTTGGTTGCTCAATGACATTGAGAGAAAGAAAGAGCACCAGCGATGGAGTGGAGGCACGATCCATGAAGGGCAACAAGAAAGGAAGGACCAGTGAGCTGAGGAACCCACGGAGGTGACAAAATATGGAACCACCGAGACATTCGGCAACTTAAGAGAGGGATCAAAGAGGAAAACGTTTAGGATGCTATAGTGGGATCTATAGGCGTTGGACCTAATTTAACCTGAGCCAAATGATCAAAAGAGTCAAAACATAGGGCACCACTAGGCCCAGTGATGAGAGTCAAACATAGGGGTATGTCAAGTCCCTAGGAAAGAGACTCCCGACCGAGAGACCCTCGACTGACCCCTATAGGGTCACTCGGGGGCTATACCCATTGGGTACACTCGCATGTACCCTCCGGTCAAGGATCAGGCAAAGCCCGAGCATGCTCATGGCACCTGCTCAGGACTCGGGGGCTCGCTAGAGCACCTGGCTCTCAACCGACGGTAGCCCGAACCTGATCCCTGGCTTGACCCTAGTTTGAGCTAGTGTCCAGGCAGGATCCAATGCCATGGGCATCCACCCTCCTGAGCTTCCATGGATCTAGAAATGGCTCGCGGTCTCCATGGCGCTCGCCTAATTGACAGGCATGAGGTGCTACTGGGCACTCCACTGACAAGACCACGCAGATGGCGTGACACAAGGGGACAAATCATCCCTCTGATCTTAGGGGCGCCAGGCTCTCGTGCCCGCCCATCAGCCCCCGAGCCAGAGCGTCTTCGCCACCAAGGAAGCCTCGAGAAGGCTCACTCGGTGAGGCCAAACTCACAATAGACAACACCTATGGTCAAAGCATCAGGGCTAGCAGAGTCAGGTGTTGCCCAAGGTGCCTCCGACTCCATGACAACGCTAAGGTCCATCCACACCGCAGTGGTGCCCTCCTGGAGTCTGGTGCACGAAGATCATAGACTAAAATCCCAAACCACCTTGTACCCTATTGACACCTGTGGAGGCACACATAGATAAAATCCGCAAGCGCACGAGTATCGAAGTAATTTTTACCTAGAGTAATATCGAGTATCGTATCTACAGGGAAACATGTGTATGTCGTCTAAACACTAGTTTATCCAGGGATAACAATCAAGGTATAAGTATGAGTAGAGAGGATTCCTATGGTTATGACCCTATGCAAAGCAAGGCTTATGATTCTAGTGTTCACTTTGGGACGCCGCTTAGACGGTAAAGCACCGCTAATAGATAACTCTACCAACACGACTATGGACCTACTAATTTAAGAACCTGCTCAATTTGGAGTGGACTACAAAGGATAGATGGGGCTATCACCTCCCACTACTACATTGCAACTAGGGAGCTGGGAGCAAACACAGGTAGCTGATAGACTAAGCACCATGCTTATGCTAACGATTACTACTCTAATCTAGCTAGCAAGAACTAGAGTACTCAAAAGAACTGTGAACCCGTAAACAATACTTTAAACAAAAAATCAATTACCAGAATATCTTAGATGTAGACTTGGAGAAGCCTAGATCCGCCAAAGTACAAGCCGTAGAGGTAGCACCGACATGCCGATACTTCCCCCATACTCTTGCCTTACACTCTCTCTATTGTGTACAAAGAATAGATCCTACCTAGAGGACTAATCTCTCTTGAATGTGATGCCCTGCTTCTGAGATGAGGATATGAATTAGAGTTTCAGGATGGCTCTAGGGAGGGGGAGGGGCTACTATATATAGGGGGTAGCATCAATTCTGGACCCTCAGATCAAACTGACTTGAAACAATGGCGTAGATTTGATCTTTAAGGCGGTGGAGAACCGACATACGAAGGAGGGGATGACATGTGGACCCCATAGGCCGGCCGGCCTATAGGTGGGGCCGACCAGCCTCTCCCAATGATAGGTGGGGCTGGGCTTCGGTGGTTTGCCTTCTGGATGGTTCTAGAGTCTTCCTAAGTCGGTTTCGTCGTGGATAAACATAATTTGCTTTGACGATTGGGTCCACCTTGCTTGTGTTTTTGGAAAAACCCTGCTAAAAACACAGATTCAGCATAACTCATGGAATTTGTCAGTTTAAAGTCCTAAACCTATCTTTGTGATCATTTTCATGCATTTATACAAGTTATGTTGATGGTTTATGATTAGTGTTAACTACCGTCAACAAGCTCCACCATACTTAACCTTTGCTAGTCCCTAAGCAAAGCTAAACTCAGCTAAAAAGATCTACACAATGCCTAGAGGGGGTGAATAGGCGTATCTAAAAATTTCTATGTAATCTCAAAGTCAAATGTCTGTGATAGTCGGAAGTCCTGATAGTTTGGGCCAAAACTTCCGGCAGCTCGAAGTTCCAACACAAACAACTAGGAGTTTTGGCACCTACGAGAATTTCACTACAAGTGCTAAAATGAACTTTGAGTGAAAGTTTTCTTACAACCCCACTCCCTAGTGGTAAAATGAAGTGTTGGTGTTGCACCTTTGATGCTGGAAGGTCACCAATCCGTAGATCAAGTCCAAACCCTAAGAGGAGAGTTAGGGAGGAATACAAACCAACAAGAACAAATATGATAGCACAAATCAAAACAACAACAAGCACGTGGGACACAAGAATTTATCCTGAGCTTTGGCAACCCCACAAAGGAGCTCCTATGTCCTTGTTTTTGAGGTGACCACAAATTTTAGAGTCTCTTCCACCTCCTTGCCTCTCTCAAAGCAACCACAAAGGTTACTTGAGCTTTCCACTAAGAAATCGAGGGTAATACAAACTTCCCAAGGCTCTTCCACAAGATGGAAGCTCTTGGGTGATGCCTATCCAGCTAGGGTTCTAAGAACCCAAGTGTAATAGACGTAGATCCAATTGGCTTAACGAAGAAATCAAGTGCTCAAGCTTGCCAAAGTGATTCTCTCACTCAATCCATTCTCCTTTCACTCAAAACCCTAGGGGGATCGAAGATTGGAGCAAAGGGGAGAGGAGAGGGGTGCCTTGAATGCTTGGGAGCTATTTTGGACGAAGGTTGGTGAGCAATGAATGAGTAGTGCCAAGTTAGAATAGAGAAAAGAGCTATTTATACTCATAGGTTAATCCAACCGTTCAGATCTGAGTCAGAAGTTCCGACATAGATAGCCGGAACTTCCGGCACTATGCAAAAATACTGTTCACACAAATAGTCCATTATACTTGCTCGCATATCGTTGGAGCTCCCGACGATCGTCGGAACTTCCGACAGCTGGGACTTCTGGCTTCTGTCGGGACTCCCGATAGACATGGCGAGCCAGGCGACTAAGTCCCAAAGCGTCGTGACTTCCGACAGGAGCCAGGACTTCTAGCACCCAGAACTCCCGACTTCCGTCGGGACTTCTGATGGGTGAAGGTGCATAGGCGGGCTACGGCTAAGTCCGCAAGCGTTGGGACTTTTGGCACCAAACATTGGGACTTTCGACAGTCGGAACTCCTAGCTCACGCTGGGACTTCCGACTATCAAAAGTCCATAAACTATGTCCAAGTGTTCATGAGGTGATTTTATGTCTCTCTTTTGATTTTATTTTTATGCTTGAGCACTCTATCTTCCTCAAACCACCTAAACTTGCATCCCTCTTTATAGTACGGCATACCTAAACAAAAAACAAAACACAAAAGCTTTGGAGAGCGCTTTGGGTTCATCCGCTTTTTGCACTTGAAGAATTGAGGGATACTATTTTATCTTAGATCAACTCTTTTAAAGCTTACAAGGGACTAGAGCTACAATATATCTCATTAAGATTTCATTAGTCCCTAATTTTGATGTCATCAATACACCCAAACCCACATAGGGGGCAAATGCACTTTCAATCTCCCTCTTTTTAGTAATTGATGACAACCAACTTAGGCTTTCATAAGAATGTAAGAATTTAAAGCTTTTGAGCCCCAAAATTTACATAGAGCTCCCCCTTAATATATGTAATGAATTTGAATTTCAATGATGATCATGAACACATCACTTGCATATATTAAGATAGAAACTCCTCCTAAATTTTGCAATCTATGGGGTGCAACAAGTGTATGTGAACAAGTGAATATCCATGAAAAAGGACATGCAATATGACATGTTATATTCACACAACAAGTAAAAGAAAATATGATGGCCAAGATCTCAAAGTAACAACTTTAAACAACACATGGCCATCCAAAATAACATCCACCATTCACATGTAGAGACTAATAGATATGTAGATAAACATTACTTGTCCTACAATCATCCATGACACACACAAATATAGTTGTCCATCAGATACTGCCACTACATGACATACTTCATACAAGCTAAAAGTTTTAAAGTCTGACAAGCTCCAAGCGACCAACTAACTTATTACAATAAGATCAAAGCCTAACACTCCCCCTTTGTCAACAAGTGCCAAAAGGGGTAGGCCGCATGAAAGAAACGACTACTCATCATCGTAGTCCTCGTCCTCGTCATGGTCACCACCACCACCATCGTCTTCGTCGCCATCATCTTCCTCGTGGCACTCCTCATCATCAATATCCATTTGTGACTTCCCATGGGGGCATGGCTGATTGGACAACTCTCCATAGTATGCCTTGCAAGCCTCATCATAAAGCTCAAAAGAATCACGAAGTTGCTCCAAGTCCCGAGGCGTTACGCAGTGAATGTCAAGCTTCTGCTCAATGCGATGCATTCGCACTAGCATCTCTTGCTCATGATCAGCACTCAACAAGCTCCAAACAGATACTTCATGAAGAACTTGAACTTGTTGGAGGGCTTACCACAAGAGGAAGAGGAGGACTGAGGCTCCTCACTATGAGCACGGCGAGGGTGCATAGCACGTGGTGGAGAAGAACGGCAAGAGGAAGAGCCCAAAGCACTTTTGCCTTTGCCTTTGCCCTTAGCAATCTCCTCCAACTCGTGCTTTGCCTGAAGGGAGAGCGTGTTGGAAAGTTTGAGCTTCTTGTGAGGATTGTCTGTAGGGAAGTGAATGCCTGACACATGCTCAATGATATGCATGATATACGAAGCATAGGGGTAGTTGTTCACCACATCCTCACTAGCATCAAAGATCTTTATCCAAATGTACCGGCTAATAGAGAACTTGGTAAAGTCATCGCCAAAATAGTCAAGAACCACCTAAGAGTCATCACGAAGAAAAGTAGAGTCACCATGCTTTAGATACAAGATCTAGCAAAGAATGTTGTTGAGCACATAGTAGTAGGGCTTCAACCAAACTATCTGCCCATCAGCACGATGACAATCCAAATACATGTACTAATACTCATCCACAGCAAGAGGGCAAATCTTAGCAATAGTAGTTGAGCAGTGATCCCTATGATCCAAACCAAGAAGGCAAGCAAAGGTAGGAAAGTCAACCTTGTAGTGCTTCCCTTCAGTGGTCCAATGAATGACATGAGTATCTTCACGAGTGTCCAAGTGGTAGGAGGCATAGAACTGACAAATAATCTCGTTGTTCCATGGCTTGTGAAATGCCATCAGCTATGCTAACCCCATCCTCTTCAAGTTAGTGATCAGCTGCTTAAGCTCCAACCCAGGCAATTTACCAAGTTCGTAGGTGTCAATGGACTTCATCTGAACCACTAGAGCCTCTCTCTTATTGATGTGGCAGAGATAAACCAAATGATGATAGAAGTCAAAATGAAATGGTTCCTAGAACCTGTACTCAATCCTCAAATCCTTGGGCTCATCATAGAGAGGATGGGCACACCGATGACAAATCTCAGCCACATGATGACGATAATCTACCATCAAGTGCGGGGTGTAGCCACCAGCGGGATTAGGGGTGTGCTGAGGCTCCCGATTGGATGGAGTAGGACTAGCGAATGAAAGCAACCTGCTAATCCCAAAATAGCCTGGACCATAAGGCGGGGTCATTGTGCACACATCCTCAGCAATAGTCCTCCCTTCTTGATCAAGAGGTTCCTTAGCAGGATCAATAGCGGGCACATCACCAAGGCCAAGAACGAACTCCTGAGCAGCAGCACCAACGTGCGGAGCTAGAGCTTGGGTTTGAGCATGAGCAGCACGAGCACGACCACCATGACCACTAGCTACATCATGTGGGAGGGATGCCTTGGTGCATCCAGTCAGTTGAGAGGATGCAATGGGGTCATTGTTCTTCTTGGAACGCTTCTCACTACAACGTGGAGGAGTGTCATCACTACTAGAAGCCATTGCTACAGAGAAAAACAAAGAGAAACTAAGAATCAAGATAGAAGAAAGTTGAACAAGAGCCTAGAGATGGAGAAACATGGATGGAGTAGTGACCAAGGGGTCGGAGGTTGGAGCCGGGATTTTTGGCACACTTTGGTGGCCAATCATACATGGGGCTTCAAATCTATGCAACCATTCACACAAGGAAGGAAGAGGAGGAGAGAGGGAGGAAGAACAAAACTAGGTCACAAGGTACACTCAAAGTTAGGGTTAGCCATGGAGGTTGTACCTTGGGATAGAGAGGAAGAAAAGGAGAAACACCAAATCCGCAGCACCAATGAGCAGATCCACGATAGGAACCACCTCTTCCAACGATTGGATGGCCTCTCCACCACCAGTGGCAATGACAAACATTGGGAGGCGGAGAAGTTGATAGTGTCGAGAAGTGGATGCAGTGGCGGCACCGAGATTCTTGAGTGGAGTATGAGGAAGGACGAAGCCAGAACCCCCAATGGTGAGGACAACCAAAGCTCCCGTGGCATGGGCACAATGGTGGCTACGGGCGACATGGGTGCACGGTGTGGCTTGGGGGAGGGTGAGAGGGGAGAGGAGATGGTGAATGGCAAGTTACTGGTCTAGGCCGCAATCAAAGCAAGTTAACCCTATGTCACACGTGGTCAAATGGGCAGCCAAAGGAGCACCGACATAGATCTACGTTGGAACTTCTGGTGCCAGCGCTGAGTTGGGAGTTTCGGCAGTCGAAAGTTCTAGCCGGAGCCAGGACTTTTGGCAATCAGGACTTCCAGCTTGAGCCAGGACTTCCGACATAGGAAGATTGAAAAATGTCCTAACTTGTACTCACAATGCCATGTGGGGCAAAAATATGATGGACACTAACATTTTCACATGTGACTAGATTTCAATCATCCAACACAAAGCAATAGTCACATAGGAAAATTATAAAATATATTTTGAAAGCATCACACAAAACTTTAGCAAATCTTTTCTCTTTTCTAGATCATACAGATTATGTGCAAGACATCAAGCCATGTTATGAGAATCAATGATATTTAGCTCACTCCTCAAAGCACAAAATCTTGACTCATCTAGGGGCTTTGTGAAGATATCGGCTAGTTGCTTTTCGGTGGTCACATGATGAATTGTGATATCTCTTTGGCTTCGTGGTCTCTCAAAACGTGTTTCCGAATGTCTATGTGCTTTGTTCAATAGTGGTTTATAGGGTTGTTTGCCAACTTAATAGCACTCTCATTGTCACAGAAAAGGGGAATCTTGGTTAGCTCACAACCAAAGTCTTTGAGAGTTTGCTTCATCCAAAGTAGTTGGGCACAGCATGCACTAGCCACCAGATACTCGGCTTTGGCGGTGGACAAAGCAACAGAGTTTTGCTTCTTAGAGCTCTAAGTCACCAAAGACCTACCAATAAATTGACAAGTCCTAGTGGTACTCTTTTTGTTCACTTTACAATCGGCATAATCCGAATCGAAATAGCCAAGTAACTCTAAAGTGGAGCCTTTAGGATACCACAAGCCAAGATTAGGAGTGTGCACTAAATATCAAAAAATTCTCTTAATGGCCATCAAATGACATTCTTTCGGATTAGCTTGAAATCTTGCACACATGCACACACTAAGCATAATATCGGGCCTAGATGCACAAAGGTAAAGGAGAGATCCAACCATGGAGCGATATACCTTTTGATCGATGTCCTTTCCTCCTTGATCAAGGTCAAGATGTCCATTGGTTGGCATAGGTGTCATGATGGGCTTGGCTTTGTCCATGTCAAAATTCTTCAACATGTCTTTGGTGTACTTGGTTTTACTTATGAACGTGCCATCCTTGAGTTGCTTGATTTGAAATCCAAGGAAGAACTTTAACTCAGCCATCATGGACATCTTGAACCTATTCATCATAACCCTACTAAATTCCTCACAAAAAGCCACATTAGTGCTACCAAATATTATGTCATTGACATATATTTGGCAAACAAAGATATCATTATTGACTTTGCGAGTAAATAAAGTAGCATCAGCCTTTCCTATCTCAAACCCTTGTTTGAGTAGGAAATCCTTCAAGCAATCATACCAAGCTCTAGGGGCTTGTTTGAGCCCATAGAGCGCCTTATCGAGCTTGTAGATGTGGTTAGGATACTTGGGGTCTTTGAAGCCCAGTGGTTGCTTTACATACTCCAACTTGGATAGGGGGCCATTGAGAAATGCACTCTTCACGTCCATTTGATATAGCTTTAAATCATGATGAGCAGCATAGGCAAGTAGAATATGAATTGATTCTAGCTTAGCCACCGGTGCATAGGTCTCCCCAAAATCTAAGCCTTTAATTTGAGTGAATGCTTGAGCCACCAACCTTGCCTTGTTCCTTGTCACCATGCCATGCTCATCTTGCTTGTTGAGGAAGACACACTTGGTTACAATCACATTTTGCTTGGGCCTTTCCAATAAGGACTAGACTTCATTCTGAGTGAAGTTGTTCAACTCCTCTTGCATGGCTATCATCCAATCTGGATCATGAAGTGCCTCTTCCACCCTATGAGGTTCCAAAGGAGAAACAAATGAGTAATGTTCACAAAAACTTGCTAAATGAGAACGTGTCGTTACCCCTTGTCGGATGCTCCCCAATATGTTATCAAAGGGATGATCCCATTGAATGGATTGATGCACTCTTGGATGTGGCACTTGAGTTGATCTTTGGATGGGGCCATCATCTTCATCATCATTGTCATGATCGATTGGAGGGTTGTCTTCACTTCTTTCTTCATTGTTGAGTGGAGGTTGAGCTTGCTTATTATTGACACCATCTTCATGAGAGTGACCTTGTGTTTCATTTGATCTCCCATCTTGATCATTTCTTGTTGTGGAAGCTTCACCATGTTCATTGGATGAAACATGATGAATGGTTGGATCAAGATCAACATGTATAATATTGTCATCATCTTCATCTTCAATGGGCTTTACTTCACCAATTGCAAGCTTCTTGATGGCTTTATGTGGAGCTTCTTCATTACCTATAATCTCAACATTGACTTGCTTCTTTTGAGAGCCGTTAGTTTCATCAAAAGTCACGTCTACCACGATTTCAATCAAACCGGTGGTTTTATTGAAAACACCATATCCATGTTCATTAGTACCATAACCAAGCATGAAACCTTCATCAACCTTTTGTGCAAACTTTGAGCTTTTGGATTTCTTGTTAAGTACGAAACACTTGGATCCAAAAACTCTAAAGTAGTGCACCTTAGGCTTTTTAGCGGTTAGAAGTTCATAGGCGGTCTTGTCCCTTTTCTTGTGAAGATATAAGCAATTGATAGGATGACATGCCGTGCTAACTGCTTCCACCCAATAGTTGGTTGGAGTCTTGTATTCGTCCAACATTGCTCTTGCGACATCAATGAGCATTCGATTCTTCCTCTCCACAACACCATTTTTGTTGTGGAGTGTATGGAATCGAAAACTCATGCTTGATTCCTTCTTTAGCAAGGAACTCTTCAATGTTGGTGTTCTTGAACTCCATCCTATTGTCACTTCTAACTCTCTTGATCTTGACATCAAACTCATTTTGGGATCTTTTTGCAAACTTTTTGAAGGTGCCATGTACTTCACTCTTGTCATGCAAAAAGAATACCCAAGTGAAACGTGAATAATCATCAACAATTATGAAACCATATTTGTTACCACCAAGGCTTATATAAGCGACGGGGTCCAAATATGTCCATGTGAAGCAATTCCAATGGCCTTTCAGTTGTCACAACATTCTTGACGGGATGTTTAGCTCCAACTTGCTTTGCCACTTGGCATGTGCTACAAATCCTATCTTTCTCAAAAGAGACATTTGTTAGTCCAAGGATGTGTTCACCTTTTTGAAGTTTGGCCAAGTTCCTCATCCCAACATGGGCAAGTCGGCGATGCCATAACCAACCCATGCTAGATTTGCCATTAAACAAGTCTCGGGATTTACTCTATTTGATGTGAAATCAACTAGATAGAGTTTCCATTTTAAACAACCCGTAAATGCAATAGAGGAATCCTCCCTTCTATAGTCTTCCACACCCTTATCCATAAAGAGACAATTGTAGCCCATCTCAAAAAGTTGTGAAACAGACAATAAATTGTATCTCAACGAATTCACAAGTAAAACATTGGAAATGGAATTATCATTTGAGATAGCAATTTTACCCAAACCAAGAACTTCTCCTTTTCCATTGTCACCTAACACAATGTTCCCACTTTGGTCATGACTAGGTTAGAATGATGTGAACTTGTCCTTCTCTCTGATCATATGATTGGTGTAACCACTATCCACCACCCAACTTGTTCCGTCGAAGGGATATTCCTACAAAGACAAATCAAGCTTTTGTTTTAGGTACCCAAACGAATTTGGGTCCTAGGGGTTTAGTCACATAAAACCTAGGCACCCAAACACTCCTCATAATCTCCTTCCTCTTTTGGGCACCAACATACTTGACTACAATGCTGCCATCCTTGCCCCAACAACACATATAGTCACTAGCATAGCACCGTGGAAGTGGTGTTGTGCCTTGAGGGCCTCGGATTACTTCGTCTTGATTATCTTGTCACTTGTAGGTTGGATCTTAGGAATGTACACCTTGTTGTTGGCCTTGCATATAAGTTCATCAAGAGCAATGCCCTTGTTGAACTTTACACAAGGCACACCATTGATCATGTTCCTTCCATTGGCCTTTCCATCATACCTATTGTAGCCAATGCCTTCCTTAATTGATGGGTGCCTTGATGACTTATATATAGTCTTGCTGGATTGCTCTTGACACTTGCACCTGTTCTTTAAGATCATCTTCAACCTATGAATCTCCTTGTCTTTCTTCTCCAACTCAACAAGGTTAGTTGTATATGCATTCACATCAATTTCATAGCATCTTTTACAACATTACTAGTGGAGACATTAGAGTCTTTGGTTGCCTTAGGAGAAGTTGAAGTGCTAGCCCAAAGAGTGCTATAGTTTAGCTCAAGATGTTGGTATTTTTCTTCCAAGCTTGTGAGGCTTTCTTGAGCCATGCTCTTCTCATTCTTGAGGCTAGCTACTTGATCATTAATTGAGGAATGTTCCTTAGTCAATTTACTAATTGTGTCATTGGCTAAAGACAATTCTACGATTAACTTCTCAACCTTCATCTTTTCCTCAGTGATAGATGCTTCAAGTGCAAGGTTTTTCTCTCGCTCTTGAGTGATTTAGGTCCCGTTTGGAGGAGCTCCGAGAGGCTCCAGCTCCGGGACTGTTCATGCACTATAGCACGGAGCCGGCGAAGCTCGAAATCGTGGCTTCGCCGGCTCCTCCTCTTTTTGGCTTCTTTTCAGTTCATTTTACGCCTCGATTTCCGAAATGGCTCCTGCTACAGTGTCGCTACAGTACCACGAGTCGAGGAGCCGGAGCCGCCAGGAGCAGCGCCAAACGTGTCCTTATATCTCCTTGCATCTCTAAGCATCTATCCCTCTTATCTAATTTCTTCATTAGCATTTTTATTTTAGTGAAGGCCTTTTTACCAAATTTTTTATCATAGTTGCTTCAATTTCTTCTATGTTCTCATCACAACTATCATACTCATCACTAGAGGGATCGGATGAGACATGTACCTTCTCCCCCTTAGCCATGAGGCAAGTTGGAGTGTAGTAGTCGTTGTCGATGAGGTTGAAGAAGAGCCTTAGTGATGAAATTAGGTTGGGGAAGAGTTTTGGTGGTGAAGTCGAATCCGGGAAGATCATGGTCGGTGAGGAAGCATGGTGGATGGTGATGTTTGTGGCTCCCTTCTTCTTCTTCTCATCATCACTTGAGTCACTATCATTTGACTCCCACTCTTCACCAAGATGAGCTTCACCTCTCTTCTTGCCTTTGTTCTTCTTGTCTTCATCCATGTCGTGCTTGTGCATCTTCTTCTCATTACGGCAATCAGCTATGAAGTGACCGGTTTGACCACATCTATAGAAAAACCTCTTCTTGTACCTCTTCTTTCCATCACCATAGGTCTTGCAGTTGCTCTTCTTTATAAACTTTCTAAGATTTCTAATCACAAATACAATCTCCTCATCGGAAACTTCTTCACTTGAGGAATCATCCTTCACTTTCTTCTTCTTCTCTTGACTTGAACCTTGACCTTCATGTTGTTGGGTTGCTTTAAGAGCTGCACTCTTGTTGTATCCCATTGCATTAGGATTTTGATTGTGAGCATTGATTGCATCTTCATCAAGACACTCATGATGCTTGAGTTTTGAAAGAACTTCTTGAGGTGTCATCTCATCATAACCGGGCCTTTCCCTGATGATGGATGCTAGCATGTTGTTCTTGGCTCTATAGGTTCTCAACATCTTTCTAGCAACCTTGTTGTCATCCCATTCGGTGCTTCCAAGAGCTCTTATGCGATTGACCAATGCCATAAGACTATCAAACATGGATTGTGTTGTTTCATTTTGCAAGAACATAAATCTTTTCTATTCACCATGAAGTAACTCAATGTTGCCTTTTCTCACACTCTTATTGTAACACCCTAGTGTTAAGCATGCATTTGGCATTGGCATTGCATGAGCACAAGCATCATTGAGCATTCATGAGCATGAGCATGTCAAATTCTTTCTTCACTACCTTGCTTATATCACATGTGATGCCTCTTAAATTTATACCTAGGCTAGGGTTCACATGTGATCAATGTGTGAAATGCTTGTGGGACCCTAGGAGTACCTTAAACATGCTTAGAATGTCACATGGAACAACTTTGGTATTCATGACTTGGACCAATTTGGCCTCTAATTCATGATTATAGTGTAAGCTAATATTTTCAAGTTGCATGTATGACCAAAGTTGAACTAGGCACTAGATTGCTTGCATGGCAATGCACCCTAAACCAAAGTTGTAGAACTCAACTAGGGTAACAACTTTTATTTTTGGGTCATGGTCTAATTCAGCTCCTAACTTGCTCTAAAACCATGCATAAGTAGCAAGAAAATACTGTTCTAGCACTGAAAAATTTCTAAGTCTGGGAGTGATTTATAGTTTCATTGTACCCATGTTTGACGCATTGTAGTTTGAAAACTAGGTCACTCTAGACCAAACTCATTTAAGCAAAGTTGGAGTACTCATGAAGCTCTACAACTTTGATTATTACAGTTTTTACTGAATCATGCTGGTTTGAGAGATAGAGAGTGAGGAAGGGGGCGGTTTTAGTCGAACTAAAATGGCTTAGGCCGATTCAAACCAGGCTGGTGGTGGCCGACCGGCATCTGGCCATGCTCGCCATCTAGCGGCTGTACGTCGGAGTGGGCCCCACTAGTCTGGACGAGGAGAACATCAACACCGCCTGACACGCTCGTCTGCTCTCTCTCGCTCATTTCCTCTCCCTTGCTCGCTCTCGCATCCGCTAAGGTGACATCGAGCTAGCCATTGCCATCGCAAGTTTTGCCATCGCGTAGTGCCGCCGTCGCCGCACCATTTTCCAATCAAGTAGGCCAACAGCTCCGCCTTGCTCCGCGCTACAATTTCCACCCCTTTGCCAAGCCAATAAAGTCTAGGTATGGGTGCATTGCTGTTTCCACCACCGGTGGTCTCGCCGGAGCACCGCCAAAATCCAAGCTCGTTGTGGCCAACGCAAGCTGGAGCCTTTTCATTTTCTCTCTCTCTCATCCTATCACCTCTGTAGGTCATAGGAACTCATGTCGGTGACCATTTAGACGCTACTACCCTAATGGCACCAAAACATGGCCGTGCACCACCGTGCCATCACCACGGCCGTGGCATGCATGTGGGCAGAGCTCACCGCTACCTCGCCAGAACCCTAACCCACCCTAGATAGCTTCATTAGGATTTCGCGAAGCTATAGCGCACCTCACTAGAGAACGTGATGGTCGGAGAACGCTGGTGTACTGGTGCGCTACCTCTGTCGTTCGCCATTGCCGTTAGAGAGCCATCTTCGGTGAACCCTAGGTCACGTCTTCACCACCAACCGACACGACTTGATGAGGGGAACATGTTGGTGTTGTCCTCGTCGTCGGTGATCTCATCGCTGGTGAGATAGGGCTGGCCAGAGCACCTCCCCTGCCCTGGTACCACTGACATGTGGGTCCTACTAACCAGCGGATCCCAACTATCGGTGGCTGTAGTTTAGGTTTTTTTATTCTTTTCATGAAATGCTTGTGAATTTTGAAAATTCATAAGTAGAGTTATAGATGTCCATTTTGGGTGAATCAAATTTTGTTGAGTTCATCATGATGTGTAGTATTTATTAAAAATATGAAATGCATAGTTTGAGATAATCTTCTTGGAGAATGAAATAGGGCAAGAAAAGTACTTTTTACTTGAATTAAACCTTGGAAAATGCATAACTAGAATTAGGCATATGAGAAAAATGTAACAATTTTCTTGATCTTGTGTTGACTTGCTCTAGTTAGGAAATATGTTGAACTTGCAATAAACTTGATTGGAGTAGGGTCTTTTTATTTATCTTTTAATAAATGGTGTTTTCTAAGGAAATTCATATGGATAAAAAATAAGTAACATATTGCCATGCAAAATTTTATATAGTGTTAATGGGTTTTAGGGAATCTAATAAAAATATGAAATCTGTTGTTTGACACTTTTTAATAGGATTAACTATTTTTCACTAAAATCAGCCCTTATAACTTGTCATTTATGTAGAGCGTGGTGTACTTGTCTTTTTGGCATGAAATGTTTATAGTAGCCTATTGGGATCATATATGAACCACTGTAATTTTCTTAGAATTTACTGTGAACCTTTGGCATATGTTTGTTATTTCACCTAATTATCCAATTAAATTAATAAGGGCATTTAAATAAGTAAATTGGGCTTGACCATTATGTTTTCTAGAGTGTATTTGATGTCTATGAACTATTGGTACAAGTGGTTTTGTCCAATTTTGAATGCTTATATGCATTGAAAATATTATTGCCCTATAATTCAATTTTAGTGACTGTTTGGACAGTTTTCGTTGTTAAGTAAATTGCATGGGTAAGGTGATGTTTTCTATGAATCTTGTTAATAAAAAAGTTGTAGATAACTTACTTATCTTGCTTATGTAAAATTTGTAGGACAATAGGCCAAATGGTTTAGGAGTTATGGCTGTTAGAAATTAGTCTCCCGAAATGCTTACTCTCTAGAATTTCTTGACAGACTTAGGAAGTTTACCTGTTTTGACTAGGATAGTTGTTGAATCACCTTTTGTTGATTAAATTAAAGTTCTAGGAAATTTTATAAGATTTCCAGAAAGTCCAAGATCATAGCATTTGGTTGTGTAGAACTTCAGTTATGATGTAAACTTGTACCTGTTGTGTTGCGGTCTAGAAATGGACTTAGTGTGGATTCTTGAAATTTCTAGGGAAGAGATATGCACCTACTCAGTAAATAAGAATTCAACATTGTTATCATCCTAATGACCTAATATGATAGTCATCATTTAACCATGCACATTATCATATCATATCATCCATGACCCTTCTTATGCATTCATGATTCTCACTTTTTGCATGTGCATTCAATAGGTGCGACGAAAGAAATCACCTTGTTGGAGTACGAGGCCGATCCCTAGGAAGAGCATCATGAAGTGAAGCAATAGGAGGCCCCAGGAGAAGGCGAGCCCGATGGTGAACAATTGCCCGAGTGTCCAGATCATCAGCCCTCAACCTTTGTGAAAGGCAAGCCCCAGAGCATTCTAAGCCTCCTATGTTTTCAAACTATCAACTTAAGTCCTTTTATGTTGATGCATTAAGTACTAGGAGTTGATTGGAACCACTTACTACATATATCTTTCTTGTCTAGATATATATCTTGAATCCTATATTGGTCCAAGATTGAATATATGCTTAGCCATGCTTAGTCGGTAGAAGTCGGGTGATTACCTATCACCTACATGATATAGGCTGATAACTAATCATGGTTGGCTATCTTTGCTAGCGTGGAAATAACCATGTGTCAACGAATAAAGGAGAATGGGCAAGATCACGATAGAGAAGCAACAAGGCATGGAGGTCTTGGGTGTAATACCCTAGGTGTTAGGCTTGCATCGTTGCACTTGCATTTCATAAACATGAGCATCATTCATACATGCATGAGCTTTGATGGTTTGAAACATGCTTTTGAAACATTGCAACATATATGTATATCCCATGTGTGTCTGTTTTATGATATGAATAATGAGCAACATTCAAGTGCAACATGTTCAACTCACTCTTGAAACATGTCACATACTTTAGTGAAACATGGTTAGCTAGTACTATGCAACAATCTCATGAAACACATGAAACATGGTCTTGAAACAGAAGTAACAAAGTTATTTGTTTTTCTTTGTTTCAATACATGTGATGCTTGATTTTGGTGACCAATGTATGGTGTGGCTATTTATCTTCTTAAGCAACTTAGTTATACTTAGAATGTCATTAGGAACAATGTTCATGTTGATCATTTTGCCTAATTAAGTTTCCTAGTCATGGTTTGACTAGTGGTGACCTCTAGAGCTCCTTGGTTTGACCTTTTAAAAAGTGTCACTTAGAAGCTTTGCATGTCTGAGGAACCTAAAGCAAAGTTGTATAAAATTTTATAAGGAACAAAAGTTATTTTATGACCATCTCATGAAAATGTGCAGAATATGCTCAAAAAGGGCCCACAAGGCAGTTTTGAGGTCTAGTTGGAGACTCTAAAAATTTTCTAAGTCATTAACCAATGTTTAGTTTGTTTGGCTCACATTTGGGATGGTTTTACTCCTCAACCATTGAGAATTGGAACATGATCCTTTAATATGAATTGTAGCTGGTACTTAGGGCTACAACTTTTATCTTGATTGTTTTCGCTGATGACCAACGGATTAGGAGAGCGAGGGCCACCAAGTATCGCTATCAGGCTTGATGGCTTAACTGAATGGCGAGCTATAGTGACTGACCGGCAACAGAATCTCCATGCCACATGTACGCCGCGCGTCACCGCCGGCCTAACCGCGCCAGCCATGTCGGGCTGCCGTGCGCTAAATGAAGCCCCTGAGTGCGCCCGTGTGTCTCCTAGCGTCTCATTCCATTCCTTTGCCTCCTTCGCTCACAGTAGCATCCGCAGCGCCACAATAGCAATGCCAGGCTCGCCGCCATCGCCATTGATGGCACAAGCTCGTGCCTTGTTGTCCAAGTGCCACCGCATCAGCTCCTTCATGATCCCACCATCACACCGTGCCCTCATTTGCTCACTTGCAGTGCTCGGTAAGCTACCACGCTGTGCGCAGCCTCACTGGAGCATCACCGCCATGCCCGTCGTCGTGGCTGGGGCACCTCCGTCCCCCATTCACCGTGGAATCTCATGCGCTAGCTTCGTCATAGCTTGTAGACACTTGTTCGAACCCCTAATTGAGCAGTCGCGGTCACCGCCGGCATATCGCCATTGGTCTGCTCCGCCGTGCCGCCTCTGACGCCGCCACCATGCTTAGCTCCGGCGATATGTCCAGCCAAGTAGGTCCATAGATGCGAGAGGTCGAGGTGGTCACGCTGGTGCCATCCTCGTCGCCGGAGAAGCCACCGTCGATGAGCTCCATCGATTCCCCGTCGAGCAGCACCGTGACTCTACTTTTGTCTCACTGTCATGCGGGCCTGGCTGACCGACGGGTCCCGCCTGTCAGTCACGGTGATTTAAAAGGATAGCCCATTAATTCAGTTTTGAATATAGTTTTGTAAAATTTGTAACTGGAGTTTGGTAGATCCAAATTGGGTGGTTCCAATTTTGTTAGGATCATGCTGAAGTTAAGTATTTAGGAAAAATATAACATGACACTTGTAGTGGAATTTTTGGAACATTTAAATTGAAACTTGAAATGTGTTTTTAAATGAATACAAACTTGTTTAAATGAACACTCGTCGTCTCTCCAGGATAGTGAGATCTTGACTGAGCAGCGGCAACATAGATGCACTTAATGTAACTTGATGGTTAAATCGATAATGATGATGTTACCACATGATACCAGATATGGTTACTAATGTTTGGAGTTAATCAATTGCTTGCTCTAGTACAGGTGCTAATCTAGTCGATAGGTTAATATTGATAATTTGCTGCTTACTCATAATTTAAATTATGCTCTCATATCACTAAGCTTTTATGCAAAATGGTTATCAAGCAAGATCCATTGATAAAGCCTTGCATGCTCCTTGGTGTCATTTACTTTTGGTTTACGACGGGTAAGTTTAGCTGAGTATTCTCGTACTCAGGGTTTATTCCCCCTTGTTGTAGATGACGTGCTCTATAACGGCTACTGCAAGTATTGTCTCCACCCTGCGGGGGATGAAGACTAGATCATGGGCATGATCATCTATGTTATCTTATCTTACTGCTTTTGCTGGATATGACTATGGAACTGGCTTGTATTTGAACTAAGTGTGTGTGATGGTCTCAAACTACTTTGCTTCCGCTATTTGTGAACTCGTTTTGTAATAACTATGTGTACTCTGAGGTATGAGGTACTTGTGAACTACTTGTGAAATGGATGTAACATGTGGCTTGTTATGTTGAATTACTGTGATCTTGGTTGTATGCAAGTTGGTTTGAAATCCTGTGGTTTCAGTTGACTACCGGGTTTATATGGGTTCAAGTATGATGGTTTGATCACTCCGGTGATTGCTTTCGTACTTGTGCTCTTATAAATTGGATGGTTCTATTACAGCTGGCATCAGAGCTAGATTCAACATTAAACATGTCATATGTGTATTTAAAACAAAGATTTTTATTTGCGAAAATCAGTTTGACAACTTATAGCTACTTATATATAGGTGTGTTCAAATCTGAAATTTTACTAAAGTGTGCCAGTGGTCATATCCTCTATGCCCAAATAAGGACTTTTAGGTGTCTTATTTAAGTAATGACTTTGGGGAGGGTAATTGCTTGCATTATGTTTCGTCGTCCATATGGCGTGTTATTGTATGGATGCCATCCGCTTGGGTGGTAATGTATGGATCAATTGCCTCTACGCCTAGGTAAAGTGAGTTGTGAGAGCATGACCATCCAACTGTCGGTCTAGGGGAGAGTTAGTTGTGGTTACCAGAATGTTTACATGTTGCACACATGTACATATGAAGGTACTTAATTGTGGGCATATCTATCGGGTAGCTTTGGATACCAAAGTATATATATCCGGGGATGTATATATGGAGAGTATCTTAGTTTACTGCTTTCATTGTGTGCTTATTTCTCTTTTGTTGGGATGGGCTGCAATGAATTTGTCTGCAGGTACACTAACAATGCAACGTGTAGCTTGACTAGATATGTATATGAGAGAACATATGTATGCCACCGTCTATGTCGCTAGGATTTTAAATTTTTCTTAAGATTCGTGAGGACGTACGGAACGTGCATGCATCATGTTCACTGATGCCATTACATTTTTACATCGCTCCCTCCCTTATCTTTAATTATTCCATTATAGATTTCTCATCCTATAAGATAATCCTCTCTCACCCAAGTTGCATGTTACCACAGATGGCAACTTTGGAAGTTCTACTGGATATTTGTCAAGAGTTTGGTGACGAGTTCATCGATGGGCCAGCTGAGTCCATTCCTCGAGTAGCTCTATCTAAGGAAGAGTGGCTGAATTTTGAGGATGATTCCTTGGTAATGACTGAGGTAGAAAGGGCACAGAGCTTAGGACCTGCTATGAGTGCTATGATGGCTGTTCTGAAGCTGTTTCAGGATCGCTAGGTAACTTATGTCGGTGCCTTGATAGCCCTTCGGCATGCACTGAAGGAACAACTCACGTGGAAGAAGCGTGCGTGCAAGAATGGTAAGGAGCTTAGGATAGGTCAAAATGATATCGATAGTCTTATGAGCGCTTTGGAAAACCGCAGGCAGCAGTTTGTAAGTGTTGTCAGAGAAAGAGATGTTAACCATGATCAGATCATGCAGTTAACTCGTGAGTGAGATGACGCACTCCATTTGGCTCAAACCAGGGACAATGCTAGGATCATGACAGGAATTCGAGCTGAAATAAGAGAGAATGAACTCCTCCACCAAATTTAAGAGCTACAGATTGATGTTCACTGTCTTAATAATCAGCTCAATCCGATTCCTCATCCTATTCTAGTGTACCTCGTGGTGGGAGGACCACAGGTGATCTTCGCTGATGATGATGGCATGGAATTAGATGCCAATGTCATCGCAGTACCAGAAGCTGAAGAAGATGAAGAAGAGGAGGAACTCGACCCTGTCGAGGATGAAGACGGTGAAGGAGTGATCGATGCTGACACTGATGAAGATGTGTAGTTTAGCTGTAGCACTAAGCTAGATGCACTAGAGCCTATCTTTGTTTTCTTTTGGAAGAACACGTAACTTAATTTCAGTTAGAGACTTGAATGTAATCTTTGGAACTTGCATGTTGGCTCCATATGGATGTGAGCTTTAAATAAAAGTCTAGCTTTGATGTTGTCAAAAATTTGACATGTAAGCGTATGCATCACGAGAATGTGCGGAGTAAAGTTATTGGCGATGTTATGAGGATGAATTATTGTGCCTCTGTTTATTGTATGAAATTAATCTCTCCAATAAGTTTAGTTTGACATAATTCTACAATTCATCTGCAATGTATCTGACATTGTCCATCATTACTAACAATTGCACTTCTATAGATGTCGCGCAATCTGTGTTCAGGCCGTGCTAGGGGTAGTGGTGATGATGATCTTCCACCGCCACCACCGCCCACACCATCTGATCTATTGGCCATGCTCATGGAAGGTCAGCGTGCGTTGGGGGATGCCATGTGTACCCTGGCCCAGCATCAAGCATAGGGCCACAATCAACGATAGGGACCAGAGCCCAACCAGTTTAGTGATTTCAAAGACTTCCAAGATACCAAGCCGCCAGTCTTCAAAGAAGCTGAAGAGCCGCTTTAGGCAGAAGAGTGGCTGAACACGCTTGAGCATAAGTTCTGTTTGCTCAGGTTGATAGAGCAGATGAAGGCGGAGTATGCTTCATATCAGCTACAAGGACCAGTAGGTATTTGGTGGCATCATTATAGGTCCACCTTATCAGAAAATGCCCAGATCATTTGGAATCAATTCCAGGAGGTTTTCAAGAGTCATTATATTCCTCCCGGGTTGATGGCCGTAAAGCACAATGAGTTTATGAAGCTGGTGCAGGGCACCAAGACACTCACTGAATACCTTCATGCATTCAATCATCTGGCAAGGTATGCTCTAGAATTCATTGATTCGGAATCAAAGAGAATTGCTAGCTTTAAAAGAGGGCTTAGTCCCAAACTAATGAGGTCCATGGGAAACAACAAGAGTGTCACTTTCAATGAGTTCGTAAGCGATGCTCTTACTCAAGAGAATAACAATAATGTCTATGCTGCTTCCAAAAATCACAAGAGGGCCTTTGAGGTAGGTGCCTCTTAGGCTAAAGCTCTAGTAGCGAAGACTTAGTTTTGCCCACCGGCTATAGCTGTTAGGTACCGGCCGCCACAGAAGAAGAATCAGGTAAAGACTGGTTTCAAGAAGGCCTTTACTGTACCTCTTCCAAAGGCCACCACTAGACTAGGGAATTCTGTTGTTCCACCAGCGAACAGGCCCTGCTGGAATTGTGGCAGGATAGGTCATTGGTCCAAGAATTGCCCATATCCTCAGAAGAACCATCAGAAGCAAGGGAATTCTGGTGCTCGTCAAGGACATGTTAACTACACCAATGTGACTGAGATACCCTCTAGAGAGGTGGTTACTGCAGGTAAGTTCCTTGTGAATCACCATCCGATAGTTGTACTATTTGATTCCGGTGCTTCACATTCATTTATGAGTCCAGCTTTTGCATCAAAATACAATTAGAAGGTAATTACAGTATCCACAGGTAGTTATTGCATTAGTGCAGCTGGAAGTAATATTTTGACCAATCAAATAGTGTTGGGTGTGAGTATCAAAATAGAGGGATGAGTGTTTATGGCCGATACGGTAGTTTTGTCGGGATTAGGGATAGATGTAATCTTGGGAATGAAGTGTATGAGCGGTCATGGAGTGCTCATTGATACTTCCACTAGGGTCGTTATGTTGAGGGATCCTATTAGTAAGGAGGCTTTTCTTGTGCCACTTCCTAGAGAGCTAGAACTCCACAACACTGCTAATGCTATCTAGACCCCAAGAATTGAGGACGTTCCAGTAGTGTGTGAATTTCTAGATGTATTTCCTAATGATTTACCTAGTTTACCGCCTGATAGAGATATTGAGTTCATGATCGAGTTAGTGCTGGGTACTGCACCTATTTCTAGGAGGCCTTATAGGATGCCGCCCAATGAGTTAGCAGAGCTTAAAGTTTAGTTACAAGATCTGTTAGAGAAAGGTCTTATCCAACCTAGTGCTTCTCCTTGGAGTTGTCCTGCTATATTTGTGAAGAAGAAGGACAAGTCATTATGCATGTGTGTGGATTATTGTCCACTCAATGTTGTGACAATAAAAAACAAGTACCCATTGCCCCGCATTGATATTTTGTTTGATTAGTTGTCTAAGGCAAAGGTATTCTCCAAAATTGATTTGAGATCTGGTTATCATCAAATAAAAATTAGATCGGAGGATGTGCCTAAGACCGCTTTCTCCACCAGATATGGGTTGTATGAGTATCTTGTTATGTCTTTCGGTCTGACCAACACTCCTGCATACTTCGTATATCTGATGAATTATGTATTCATGGAGGAACTGGACAGGTTTGTAGTTGTCTTCATTGATGACATCTTGATCTTTTCCACAAATGCCGAAGAACATGCCGAGCATCTGAGAGTTGTTTTATCTAGGCTACGAGAACATAAGCTTTATGCCAAGTTCAGTAAACGTGAGTTTTGGCTTAAGAAAGTACCTTTCTTGGGTCATGTGTTGTCCAATGAAGGGATTTCGGTTGATCCGTCTAAGGTGCAAGAAGTTAAGGATTGGAAAGCACCAACTTCAGTGCATGAGGTTAGAAGTTTCCTTGGTTTGGCTAGATATTATCATCGATTTATCTCGGATTTCTTTAAGGTAGCCAAGTCCATGACCAGGTTGCTTCAAAAAGATGTAAAGTTTGTTTGGAATCTATAGTGTGAGACTACTTTTTGCACTTTAAGGACCTTGTTGACATCAGCTCCTATTTTGGCACAACCTGATATTGAGAAACCTTTTGATGTGTTTTGTGATGCATCAGGTACCGGTTTAGGATGTGTCCTTATGCAGGAAGGCCGGGTTATTGCCTATGCCTCATGTCAGTTAAGGAAGCATGAAGCCAATTATCCAACTCATGATCTTGAGTTAGCTGTTGTTGTTCATGCTTTGAAGATTTGGAGGTATTACCTGCTCGGTAATGTGTGTTATATCTATACCAATCATAAAAGTCTGAAGTATATCTTCACTCAACTAGAATTGAACATGAGACAGAGAAGATGGCTAGAGTTGATTAAAGATTATAACTTAGAAGTCCATTATCATCCGGGTAAAGCAAATGTTGTTGCTGATGCTTTGAGTAGAAAATCTCATTGCAATTCTCTCTTGGAAGCAGATTATCATTTGGTACATCTATTACATCCTACTGTGTTGCACAGTATTACCCTTAGTTGCTCTCTAGAAAGTAAAATCATTGAGCTTCAGAAAACCAATGTGGGTGTGTTCCACATAAAAAGGAAGATGAAGGAACAAGAGACAAATCACTTTCGTGTTGATGAGAAGGGTGTTCTATGGTTTAAGGATAGACTTGTAGTACCAAAGGATAAAGAGCTCAGAAACCAAATTTTAGAAGAAGCTCACTCATCCAAGTTATCTATCCACCCAGGAAGTAGCAAAATGTATCAAGATTTGAAATCTTGATTTTGGTGGACCGAGATGAAGAAAGAAATCGCAGCCTATGTTGCAAGGTGCGACAATTGTTGTAGAGTCAAAGCAATTCACATGAAGCCTGCTAGACTTCTTCAACCACTGTCTATACCAGGATGGAAATGGGAAGAGATTAGTATGGATTTTATTGTTGGACTTCCCCTACCCAAAAGAATTTTAATTCCATATGGGTAATAGTGGATTGTTTAACAAAGTCTGCTCATTTCATACCAGTTAGAATTGACTATCAACCAAGTGACTATGTTGAGTTATATTTTAATCAGATAGTACGTCTCCATGGTGTTCCTAGAACCATTATATCTGATAGAGGACCTTAGTTCACCGCTCGTTTTTGGGAACATTTGCACAAGATGTTAGGCACCAACTTGGTTAGAAGTTCTGCTTATCATCCACAAACCTCTAGACAGACGGAGTGAGTGAATCAAATATTGGAAGATATGTTAAGAGCTTGTGTCATATCATCCATAGGTTCATGGGATAAGTGGTTACCCTTGGCTGAATTTTCCTATAATAATAGTTATCAAGAAAGTATCAAGATGGCCCCGTTCAAAGCGTTGTATGGTCACAAGTGTAGAACTCCTTTGAACTAGGTTGAATCTAGAGAAAGGAGATACTACGGCATTGATTTCATTGAAGAGGCTGAACAACAAGTCCGTACTATCCAAAAACATATGGAATCCGCTCAAGCTAGGCAGAAAAGCTACACAGATAAAAGAAGGAAACCCATTGAGTTCAAAGTGGGTGATCACGTTTATCTGAAAGTATCACTGATGAAAGGTGTGCAGTGATTCAGAGTAAAGAGAAAGCTTGCACCTAGGTATGTAGGCCCATATCTGATCATAGAGAAGAGTGGGAATGTAGCTTGCAAGATAGAGTTACCTTATGAGATGAGAGCTATCTTCAATGTTTTTCATGTCTCTTAATTGAAGAAATGTCTCCGTGTTCCCAAAGAAAGAGTTTCACTTAGAAATATCAAGTTGAAATCAGATCTATCCTATGAAGAAAGGCTAGTGCAGGTTATCGATACAAGAGAGAGAGTAACCCGGAACTATGTGGTCAAGTTTTACAAGGTTATGTGGAGTAACCAGGGTAGTGAGAGCGATGCAACATGGGAACGGGAAGATTATTTGAAGGATGTATACCCTACCTTTTATTCAAAATGGTACGCTTTTCAAATCTCGGGGCAAGATTTTTATAAGGGGGGGGGGGCTGTAACACCCTAGGTGTTAGGCTTGCATCGTTGCACTTGCATTTCATAAACATGAGCATCATTCATACATGCATGAGCTTTGATGGTTTGAAACATGCTTTTGAAACATTGCAACATATATGTATATCCCATGTGTGTTTGTTTTATGATATGAATAATGAGCAACATTCAAGTGCAACATGTTCAACTCACTCTTGAAACATGTCACATACTTTAGTTAAACTTGGTTAGCTAGTACTATGCAACAATCTCATGAAACACATGAAACATGGTCTTGAAACAGAAGTAACAAAGTCATTTGTTTTTCTTTGTTTCAATACATGTGATGCTTGATTTTGGTGACCAATGTATGGTGTGGCTATTTATCTTCTTAAGCAACTTAGTTATACCTAGAATGTCATTAGGAACAATGTTCATGTTGATCATTTTGCCTAATTAAGTTTCCTAGTCAAGGTTTGACTAGTGGTGACCTCTAGAGCTCCTTGGTTTGACCTTTTAAAAAGTGTCACTTAGAAGCTTTGCATGTTTGAAAAACCTAAAGCAAAGTTGTATAAAATTTTATAAGGAACAAAAGTTATTTTATGACCATCTCATTAAAATGTGCAGAACATGCTCAAAAAGGGTCCACAAGGTAGTTTTGAGGTCTAGTTAGAGACTCTAAAAATTTTCTAAGTCATTAACCAATGTTTAGTTTGTTTGGCTCACATTTGGGATGGTTTTACTCCTCAACCATTGAGAATTGGAACATGATCCTTTAATATGAATTGTAGCTGGTACTTAGGGCTACAACTTTTATCTTGACTGTTTTCACTGATGACCAACGGATTAGAAGAGCGAGGGCCACCAAGTATCGCTGTCAGGCTCGATGGCTTAACTGAATGGCGAGCTACAGTGACCGACCAGCAACAGAATCTCCATGCTGCGTGTACGTCGCGCGTCGCCGCCGGCCTGACCGTGCCGGCCACGTCAGGCTGCTGTGCGCCAAATGAAGCCCTTGAGCGTGCCCATGTGTCTCCCAGCGTCTCATTCCATTCCTTTGCCTCCTTCGCTCACAGCAGCAGCGCCAGGCTCGTCGTCGTCGCCATTGATGGCACAAGCTCGCGCCTTGTTGCCCTAGTGCCACCGCATCAGCTCCTCCATGATCCCACCATCACCCCATGCCCTCATTTGCTCACTTGCAATGCTCGGTAAGCTACCACACCACGCGCAGCCTCACCGGAGCATCGCCACTGTGCCCGTCATCATGGCTAGGGCACCTCTGTCCCCCATTCACCGTGGTATCTCATGCGCTAGCTTTGTCGTAGCTGTTAGACACTTGTCCAAACCCCTAATTGAGCAGTTGTGGTCACCGCCAGCATATCACCATTGGTCTGCTCTATCATGCTGCCTATGATGCCGCCACCATGCTTAGCTCCGGCGATATGTCCAGCCAAGTAGGTCCATAGATGCGGGAGGTCGAGGTGGTCACGCTGGTGCCATCCTCGTCACCGAAGAAACCACCATCGGTGAGCTCCGTCGATTCCCCATTGAGCAGCGCCATGACTCTGCTTTCGTCTCACTGTCATGCGGGCCCGACTGACCGACAGGTCCTGCCTGTCAGTCACTGTGATTTAAAAGGATGGCCCATTAATTCAGTTTTGAATACAGTTTTGTAAAATTTGTAACTGGAGTTTGGTAGATCCAAATTGGGTGGTTCCAATTTTGTTAGGATCATGGTGAAGTGTAGTCTTTAGGAAAAATATAACATGAACACTTGTAGTGGAATGTTTGGAAGATTTAAATTGAAACTTGAAATGTATTTTTAAATGAATGCAAAATTGTTTAATTTATATCTTGAGTTCCTTTGCTCCAAAAATTATAAAATTTTGTGGGTGATCTCTTCTTGATGAGTAGAAGCTCTGGTAAAAATTTGAGAGTCAGTGCGTGTAGGGTTTTTGATTTATAGATTTTCCTTTTATCATTGGATGATCCTTGTGTGAATTTTAGTAATTTATCTATGAATCCAATGACCATGAAATTTATTGGAGGATGTCCAAGTACCTTAAGGATGCTAGGAAAAATATAAAATCTGTCGCTTGAGACTTTTCACTAGGGTTTCCTATTTATGTCATTTTAAGTCTTTATGCTTTGTCATTTTTGTGTAGGATGTTGTACTTGTTCAAATGATGTGAAATTTATGTAGTAGCCTATTGGAGACATGTATAAGCTATTGTAATTTTTGTGGAATTTTCTGTACACATTGGACATATGTTTTTTATTTAACCTAAGTATCTAAATAAATTAATAAAGGCATGAAAATAATTTATTTTGGAATGGCCACTATGTTTTCTGGGGTTCTTTCAACATGTATGATGAGCTGGTAAAGTTGGTGTTGTCCATTTGTATGGTTACAACGTAAGTTAATAATTAATTTCTTGCATTGTGTCGTTCTGGAAAGTTCTAGGAAAGTGGTGAATACAAAAGTTGTAGATAACTTATGTATCTATCTCCTGTTAAAATTTGGTGGCATTTGGCCTAGTAGTTTAGGAGTTATAGTTGTTTAAAGTTGGATCACAGTTTTGTTTGCTCTCTGTCTTGTTTAGACCTGATTCGGTGTTTATGTAAATTCGACCTGCTAAACTTGGGAATCATACTGAGGTGATTAATAATGAATTGTAGACAATTTTATAAGCTTTCTAGATTGTCTTGTTGCATGTCTTTTTGGATTAGTACAACTCTAGTTATGGATAAAACAAGTTACTACTGTTTGCAGCCTTGACTCTGTGATTTCAGTGAATAGCTTGTTTGTTTGATATGAGTCGGTATGATGAGTTAGATGCTAGGCTAACTAAAATAAATTGTTAGTTGTAGGTGCTAGACCTCTTACTAAAGATGAACAACTTTATCTTAGGTTGTTAGATCTTGGTGAGTGTGTAGTTCTTGTGTTCTAAAAGAGATATGCACATACTCAGTAAACTAGATGTTAATCTTGTATCATCATGTCTTTCATGCGTCCATCTATACATGGCTGTACATTTCATCATCATCTTCCATCTCTTGTGCATGCATGATTCTTATACTATGCATATGCATGCAATAGGTGTTCCGGAGGGAGTCACACTTCTAGAATTCAAGCAAGTACTTCCGGAGGAGCAGCAGCAAGCTCAGGAGCAGGAGGTGTAGGCACCCGAAGAAGGAGCCGACGAAGAAGTTCTTGAGTGTCCTGCTCACCAACCTTCATCTTTTCTAAAAGGCAAGCCCCAGACCATTCTAAGTCTCCTATGTTTTGAAAATGGTTACTTTGAGTATCTTTATTTGTGATGCATTCAGTGATAGGAACTGGATGCAAACACTTGTTGCATATATATATATCTATTCCTTGTCCAATAAACGTACCCTGAATGCTATTTAGGTCCAGGAGTGAATCAAAGCTTAGCCTTGCTTAGACTAGTAAAAGTCAGGTGATTTTCGATCACCTGCAAGTTAGGATGATGTCTGGTCACGGTTGGCTATATTTGCTATCGTGAAAAATAACCATGTGTTAATAATGAATTGTGACCAGGCGGGATGTCGATAGAGAAGCAACAAGGCAAGGAGGTCTTGGGTGTAGATCTATCCCCATCTATGTCGATTAAGGACCGATTTGTTGTACGTCCTCATGTCATGTTGAACGCATGCCTATCACTTAGTTGGCCGGATAACTCATTCCGACCGCGAAGCCAAGTAGCTCAACTCTGGCTGGAAGACCAAGAAGTTAAAGTGCGCACCCTGGCGGTAGTAAGGATGTGCAGGGAGCTATTGGCATAAGTCCTAGGTGAGATTGACCACCTGGCAGAGTGGACTCCCTAAGGGTGCGGTGCTGCTCGGAGCCACGATTCTTGAGTTGTACCAAAGGTGACCTAAGGCTGCCTTCGCGCGGTATGCCTAGGTTTGTGTTAGGAATACCCCTCCAGCTGGATAGGAATCGATTTGAATCGCTGTCTCTCCCGGATAGTGAGATCTTGACTGAGCAGCGGCAATGTAGATGCACTTAATGTAACTTGATGGTTAAATCGATAATGATGATGTTACCACATGATACCGGATATGGTTACTAATGTTTGGAGTTAATCAATTGCTTGCTCTAGTACAGGTGCTAATCTAGTTGATAGGTTAATATTGATAATTTGCTGCTTACTCATAATTTAAATTATGCTCTCATATCACTAAGCTTTTATGCAAAATGGTTGTCAAGCAAGATCCACCGATAAAGCCTTGCATACTCCTTGATGTCATTTACTTTTGGTTTACGATGGGTAAGTCTAGCTGAGTACATTCTTGTACTCAGGGTTTATTCCCCCTTGTTGCAGATGACGTGCTCTATAACGGCTACTACAAGTATTGTCTCCACCCTACGGGGGATGAAGACTAGATCATGGGCATGATCATCTATGTTATCTTATCTTACCACTTTTGCTGGATATGACTATGGAACTGGCTTGTATTTGAACTAAGTGTGTGTGATGGTCTCATACTACTTTGCTTCCGCTATTTGTGAACTTGTTTTGTAATAACTATGTGTACTCTGAGGTATGTGGTACTTGTGAACTACTTGTGAAATGGATGTAACATGTGGCTTGTTATGTTGAATTACTTTGATCTTGGTTGTATGCAAGTTGGTTTGAAATCCTTCATGGTTTCAGTTGACTACCGGGTTTATATGGGTTCAAGTATGACAGTTTGATCACTCCGGTGATTGCTTTCGTACTTATGCTCTTATAAATTGGATGGTTCTATTACATTGGGTGCCTATCTATCCCTATCTATGTCAATTAAGGACCGATTTGCTGTACGTCCTCAAGTCATGTTGAACGCATGCCTAACACTTAGCTGACCGGATCTGATGATATGACCGTGAAGCCATGTAGTTCAATTCAGGCCAAGCCCCAATAAGTGGAAGTGCACACACTAGAGGCAGTAAGGATGTGTGGAGAGCCAATGACGTGAGTCCAAGGGTGGGTTCGAGTCCCGATCTTCTTGGTAGCTTGGTACAATCTCTAAGGGTGTAGCGCTGATCGGACCCATGACTATACCTAAATTGTACCAAAGGTGACCTGAGGCTACCTTAGCACAGGTGTGCCTCGGTTTGTGTTAGGAATAAATTCTCCAGCTGGGTAGGAATCGATTCGAATCGCCATCTCTCCTAGATAGTGAGAACTTGACTAAGCAGCGGCAACGTAGAAGCACTAATTGAAACTTGGTGGTTATGATGATTGCTCAAATTACTACACCGGATATGGTTACTAATGCTTGTTTAGCTTGATCAAGTTCATGCTCTTGTATAGGTGCTAATTTAGAGATGCTTAATTGAATAGGGATAACTTGAAGCTAAAGATATTATATATTTCAAGTTATGCACTTAAGCTTTTTATGCAAAATGTTGTCAAGCTAGCTCCACCTTTAAAGCCTTGCATACTCCTTGGTGTCTTATTATTTTGGTTTATGACGGGTAAGTCTAGCTGAGTACATTCTCGTACTCAGGGTTTATTCCCATTTGTTGCAGATGATGTGATGTACCATGGTTACTGCAAGCATTGAATAACTCCTGTAGTTGATGGAGAGTAAGACCACTGGCATGGTCATTCTATATCATCTCATCTATGTGCTTTTGTTGGAGATGATTTTAAACTAGCTATGTATTTTAAGTATCTTGATGTTGTTTCAAAACTATGTTGCTTTCGCTACTTCTAAATTTGGGTTGTAATAACTTTGTTGAAACTCCGATGTATGAGAACTATTTGTGAACCTGTTGTAACATATGACTGGTTGTGTTGAATCATGTACGATCTTGGTTTGTACGTTGGTTTGTTTGAGATCCTTCATGATTTCATTGGACTACCGGGTTTATATGGGCTCTAGTTTGATAGCTTGATCACTTTAGTGATTGCTATTGTACTTGTGCTCTTATAAATTAGACGGTTCTATTACAACAGGTATCAGAGCAAGGTTCAACATTAAACTTGTCATATGTGTATTTAAAACAAAGGTTTTATTTTATAAAAATATAAAGTATGCTAGTGGTCATCTCCTTTATGCCTAGTTATGGACTATTAGGTGGCTATTTAAGTACTAACTTGGGATGGGTTTTTACTTTCGTTATCCATATGGCGTGCTATTGTATAGATGCATTCACTTGAGTGGTAATGTATGGATCGAATGCCTCTATGCCCAGGTAAGAAGGTAAGTTGATGAGTGGCATGACCACAAGATGTGAGCGTGCGGTCGGGGAGAGCTAGCTTTGATACGACTGTATATGCATGCTTGCATGTGTGTATGGTGCGTATTTAATTGTGGGTAATAAATAATCTTCAGGTAACTTTGATATAGAAGTATATATATTAGGATATATATGGAAGTATTTAGTTTACCGCTCTCATATATCCTGTTGTTTTTCAATATTCAACCTAGAGCCCAAATTACATTCTTGTACATTTAATTGTTGGGATGGGCTAAAATGAATCTTCTGTAGGTACACTAACAACAAAATGTTTTGCTCATTTAGTTATGATTATATTGAGAGAATGTATGTATGCCACCGCGTATATCATTAAGGATTTAATTTTTCCTAAGTTTGTGAGGACGTATGAAACGTGCATGCATCATGATAAATCATTCATTCATTCATATCATTACATTGTTCCTGCCCCTTATAAGTTTGAGATTATGCTATGTAATCCTTTTCTATGATCGCGTTGTCTCACAGGAGTTATACCATTTTGATACAGATGGCAGCCCCAGGAGCCCCTATTGCAAGCGACACCTTTGTGACACTGTTTGGGACTCCCACCCTACTGTGGAGGGTACTTCACTTTGTCGGGTATGCTGAACCGCCTCGCTACTTTTGGAGCGAAGTGGTAACTGAGGGACAACAGTGGTACGACATATGGGTGACTGTCCCAGCCCATGCGGATCACCCATAGTGGCAAGGCTAGGGTGTGGAGTCAGATGAGTAGACACCTTGGGAGGGTGCCCAAGTTGCAGCCTTCGAGGTCCCCAGTGAGATATGTCAGGAGTTTGGGGATGAGCTTGTCAACGGTCCTATTGGATCCTTTCCTCGGGTGGACCCATCGCAAACCGCTTGGACCCAACTAGGCGGTAATGCTTTAGTAAGACACTAGGATGAAAGAGCAGGAAGTACTAATGCTGCCACGAGTGCCATGTATGCTGTTATGAAGATGTTTTACTCTCGCTAGGATAGCTACATCAGCTGTATGCAAGAGCTCCAAAGAGCATAGGCTACACAACGCAGGATGCGAGGATGCATGCACAGGCACCAAAGTGCAGTTAGAGCAGCTCAGAATGAGATAGGTAATTATATGACAGCCTTGGAAGCTCGTCGAGGCCAATTTGTCCTTGCTGTTGCTGAGAGGGATGTAGCCATAGCAGAGGTTTAGGGGATCCATGTGGAGAGAGACAAGGCTATTCATCTTATTGAGTCTAGGGAGGCTGCCCAGATTAGGGCTATGTTTGAGGCTGCTAGTCAGGCAACCCGGTTTGATAACATAGAGGTAGAGTATAGACGCGAGATCAAAGAGCAGTAGGAGAACATTGAGGAGCTTCAGGTGGCTGTCCACCACCTCAATAATATCATCCATCCCATTCCAGCCCCAGATGCTCCAGTAGAGGAAGACCCCAATGTTTTGGTAGTTGTGGATGATGGTATGGAAGAGGATGCTCTAGCCGAGCCTGAAGATGAGGAGATTGAGCCTTTTGAGGATGACTAGGGTGATGGCGTGTCTGATGTTGACAGTGATCATGATGAGGTTTAGTTAGCTCTAGTACTTAGTTTGATGTGCTAGCCATTTATCCTATTGATCAATTATGTAATGAACTCATAATTTAGTTCGATCTCCTGATGTACCCTTTTATGTACTCTTAAAACCTTGCATGTAATCAAGGTTGTGGTTGCACTTTTAATGAATGCCCATTGTGTTTGCAAGCAATTTGGCATATATGGAATGCATTGCGAATGGCATTAAGTAATATAATTGGTGAAGTTATGGTTGTGGAAATGAATTATTGTGCCTCTGTTTTATTGTATTAATTTAAATTCTCTCTAGTAATTTTAGTTTGGCATAATTATACAATTCTTCTACAATTTTCCGACATCGTCAATAATTGCTTATTGTTGCAATTCTGCAGATGCCTTGCGCACATTCTGGAGCTGGTGGTAATGATGGTGCTGGGGGTAGTGGCTTGCATGGTGATGAGAAGGAAAATTTGCCACCACCGCACCCACCCACTCTGGTAGAGTTGATGGCTATGCTAGCTGAAGGGCAACGGGCTATGGGCGAGGCTATGCGCACTATGGTGCAGCAAGTCACCCAGGGCAGACATCAGCGCCAGGGTGTAGAGCCAAACCAATATAGTGATTTCAAGGATTTCTAGAATACCAAGCCGCCTATTTTCAAGGAGGCTGAAGAGCCACTCCAAGCAGAGGAATGGCTGAACACACTTGAGCAAAAGTTTTGTTTCCTGAGGCTGACTGTGCAAATGAAAACTGAGTATGTAGCCCACTAGTTATAGGGGCCTGCAGGCATTTGGTGGAGTCATCACCAAGCCACCCTGCCTGAGAATGCTCAAATTACCTAAAACCAGTTTAAGGCTGCTTTTAGGGGACATTATATTCTCTCGAAACTTATGAGGATGAAACATACAAAATTCATGAGGTTGACACAAGGTACTAGTAGCCTAACTGAGTATCTGCATGCCTTTAACAATCTATCAAGGTATGCCATAGAATTTGTTGACACTGATGCAAAGAAGATTGCTAGTTTCAAGAGAGGGCTTAGTCCAAAGCTGATGAAGACTCTAACTAACAGCAAGTGTGCCACTTTCAATGAATTGTTAGTGATGCTTTAACTCAAGAGAATCAGAACAACATCTATTCAGCATCCAAGAATTGGAATAGAGCCTATGAAGCAGATGCTTCTTAGTCAAAAGCTCCAGTTGCTGCGAGACCTCAGTTTTGCCCACCTGCTCCCAAGTTTAGGCCACCTTAGAAAAAGGTGCAAACCATTCAGAACTAGAAGGTGTTTCGCAAGCCCTATTCTATTGCTCTACCAAAGGGTGGCATAGGATAGGGAAGTTCTAGTGTTCCACCCAGCAACATGCCATGTTGGAATTGCAACAAGCCCGGCCATTGGGCAAGAAATTGCCCCTATCCAAAGAAGAACAACAAGAAGCAGGGTAATTCCAATGTGCGTCAGGGACATGTGCACTATACCACTGTTGAAGAAATTTCTATCGGTGAAGTTGTTACTGCGGGTATATTTCTTGTGAACCAACATCCCATAGTTGTTTTGTTTGATTCTAGGGCATCACATTCATTTATGAGTTAAACATTTGTATCCAAGCATAATCAGAGGGTAGTTACTGTAGATAAGGGCAGTTACTGCATAAGTGCAGCCTAAAATCAAATCTCCACCAACCAAATAGTTAGAGATGTGCGCATCTCAATAAGAACCTGAGAGTATACTGTAGATCTTGTAGTATTACCTGAATTGAGGATAGATGTAATCCTAGGAATGAAATGGATGAGTGGCCATGGAGTTCTTATTGATACTTCCACTCGGGTGATTATATTAAGGGAACCCAATAGTAAGAATGCTTTCTTAGTACCACTTCCTAGAGATTTTGACCTCCAAAATGTAGCTAATGCTATCCAGCCCATGACTATTGCTGACATTCCAGTGGTGTGTGAATTTTTGGACGTGTTTCCGGATGAGCTGCCTAGGTTACCACATGACAGAGATGTAGAGTTCAAGATTGAATTATTACTAGGCACGACACCTATCTCACAAAGGCCTTATAGGATGTCACCCAATGAATTAGCTAAGCTCAAAGTGCAATTGCATGAGCTTCTTTGAAAAGGTCTCATTCGACCCAGCTCATCAATGTGGGGTTGTCCTGCCATATTCATGAAAAAGAAGGATAAATCTTTGCGGATGTGTGTGGACTACCGATCCCTTAATGCGGTAACAATCAAGAACAAGTATCCATTGCCTCAAATTGATATCTTGTATGATCAGCTATCAAAGGCTAAAGTGTTCTCCAAGATCGATTTGAGATTGGAGTACCACTAGATTAAGATCAGGCCAGAAGACATACCTAAGACTGCCTTTTCTACTAGGTATGGCCTATATGAGTATCTTGTCATGCCTTTTGGGCTGACCAATGCTCCTGCCTATTTTATGTATCTCATGAATTCGGTGTTCATGCCTGAACTTGATAAATCCATGGTTTATTGATGACATCTTAGTCTATTATGAGAAAGCAAAAGATCATGATGAACACCTAAGAGTTTTCCTTACAAGGTTGTGGGAACATAAGTTGTATGCTAAGTTTAGTAAATGTGAATTTTTGTTAAAGAAAGTACCTTTCCTAGGCCATGTGTTATCTAAAGATGGAATTTCGGTAGATCCAGGCAAAGTGCAAGAAGTTATGGATTGGAAGGCCCTGACTTCAGTTCATAAAGTTTGGAGTTTCCTTGGGTTAGCAGGTTATTATCGTCGTTTCATTCCAGACTTCTCTAAGATAGTCAAGCCCATGACCAGATTGCTTTAGAAAGATGAGAAATTTGTGTGGACTCTGGAGTGTGAAGCTGCTTCTCACACTTTACGGACTTTGTTGACCACTGCTCTAGTTTTAGCATAGCCTGACATAGAAAAACATTTGATGTGTTTTGCAACGCATCTGGTACTGGTTTAGGGTGTGTGCTCATGCAAGAGGACCAAGTCATTGCCTATGCCTCACATCAACTGAGGAAACATGAGGTTAATTACCCAACTCATGATTTGGAGCTAGCCGTGGTTGTTCATGCTTTGAAGATTTGGAGGCACTATTTGCTTGGTAATGTGTGTCACATTTACACTGATCACAAGAGCCTCAAGTACATCTTCATGCAACCTGAGTTGAACATGAGACAAAGAAGGTGGTTGGAGCTAATCAAGGATTACAACCTAGAGGTGCATTATCATCCGAGCAAGGCAAATGTAGTTGCTGATGCTTTGAGCTGGAAGTATCATAGCAAACCATTGTTGGAAGATGGCTTTAACCTATTGCATCTTGTACTTTTACATAATCTCACTATTAGTTGCTCTCTTGAAGCTAAGGTCATGGAACTCCAAAAGACTGATGTGGGTATATTTCATATCAAGAGAAGGATGGAAGAAGAAGAGACTAAATATTTTAGATTAGATGAGAGAGGTGTACTCTAGTTTAAGGATAGATTTGTTGTACCTAAAGATAGAGAACTTAGAAACCAAATCTTAGATGAAGCACACTCTTCTAAATTGTCCATCCATCCTGGTAGTAGCAAGATGTACTAGGATTTGAAGACCTGGTTTCAGTGGACAAAGATGAAGAAAGATTGTAGCATATGTGGCTAGATGTGAAACTTGCTGCTGAGTCAAAGCCATTCATTTGAATCCCATAGGGCTACTCCAACCACTGCTTGTTCTAGGTTGGAAATGGGAAGAAATCAGCATGGACTTTGTTGTTGGTCTTCCAACCACCCAGAAAGGTAACAATTCCATCTAGGTAATTGTGGACTGTCTGACAAAGTCTGCACATTTCATTCTAGTTCACATAGTTTACCGCCCTCATCAATATACAGAGCTGTATATCACCTACATAGTGCGATTGCATGGGATACCTAGAACCATTATGTCTGATAGAGGTCCATAGTTTGTAAATCATTTTTGGGAACATTTGCATAATTAGTTGGGTACTAAATTGATCTGAAGTCCTGCTTACCACCCTCAAACTGCTGGGCAAACAGATCGAGTAAATTAGATTTCTTAAAGACATGTTAAGGGCCTGTGTAATATCTTTAAAGGGCTCATGGGAGAAATGGCTACCTTTGGCTGAGTTCTCCTATAACAATAGCTATCAAGAAAGCATCAAGATGGCCCCTTTTGAGGCTTTATATGGCCACAAGTGTAGAACTCCTCTGAATTGGGTTGAGGCAGGCGAAAGAAGGTATTATGGTATTGACTTTGTCAAAGAAGCCGAATAGTAAGTTTGGATTATTCAGCAACATATGGAAGCTGCTCAATCAAGACAGAAGAGTTATGTGGATAAGAGAAGGAGTCCTCTTGTATTGAAGTTGGTGATTACGTGTACCTAAAAGTATCACCGATGAAAAAGGTACAACGATTTAGTGTGAAGCGAAAGCTAGCGCCCTGGTATGCGGGCCCATACAAAATTATTGAGCAATGTGGACCAGTAGCTTATATACTCCAACTACCACTAGAGATGAGTGCCATCTTCAATGTTTTCCATGTATCTCAATTGAAGAAATGTCTTCGTGTACCCGAAGAAGCCATTGAACCAACTAGTGTCAAGATCTAATCCGATTTCACATATGAACAAAAACCTATTTAGGTGATAGAAGAAATGGAGAGAGTGACTAGAAGTAAGGTTGTTAAGTTCTATAAAGTGGTGTGCAACAACCATAGTGAGCAAGATGCAACGTGGGAAAGGGACAATTTTCTATGTGATGCCTACCCTAATTTCTACAAGGATCGATAGGTCTTTCCAATCTCAGGACGAGATTTCTATAAGGGGGAGGGGATGTAACACCCTAGTGTTAAGCATGCATTTGGCATTGGCATTGCATGAGCACAAGCATCATTGAGCATTCATGAGCATGAGCACGTCAAATTCTATCTTCACTACCTTGCTTATATCACATGTGATGCCTCTTAAATTTATACCTAGGCTAGGGTTTACAAGTGATCAATGTGTGAAATGCTTGTGGGACCCTAGGAGTACCTTAAACATGCTTAGAATGTCACATGGAACAACTTTGGTATTCATGACTTGGACCAATTTGGCCTCTTAGTCATGATTATAGTGTAAGCTACCATTTTCAAGTTGCCTGCTTGACCTAAGCTAAACTAGGCACTAGATTGCTTGCATGGTAGTGCACCCTAAAGAAAAGTTGTAGAACTCAACTAGGGTAACAACTTTTATTTTTGGGTTATGGTCTATTTCAGCTGCTAACTAGCTCTAAAACTGTGCACAAGTAGCAAGAAAATACTGTTCTAGCACTTCGAAAAAATTTTAAGTCTAGGAGTGATTTATAGTTTCATTGTACCCGTGTTTGACACGCTGTAGTTTGAAAACTAGGCTGATCTAGACCAAACTCATTTAAGCAAAGTTGGAGTACCCATGTAGCTCTACACCTTAGATTGTTACGGTTTTTGCTGAATCATGTTGGTTTGAGAGATAGAGAGTGAGGAAGATTCCAATCAGGCCAGTGGTGGCCGACCGGCATCTGGCCATTCTCACCATCTGGTGGCCATACATCGGTGTAGGCCCGACCAGTCTAGCCATGGAGGACTTCAACACCACTATGGTGCGTCCGTCTGCTCTCTCTAGCTCATTTCCTCTTCCTCGCTTGCTCTCGCATCCGCTAAGGCGACGCCGAGCTCGCCATTGTTGCCGCAAGTTTTGCCACCGCGTAGTGTCACCGTCGCCACACCATTTTTGCAATCGAGCATGCCAATAACTCTACCTTAATCCATGCTACAATCTCCATGCCTTTGCTAAGACCTTCAAGTCTAGGCATGGGCGCATTGCTGTTTCCGCCACCGATGGTCTCGCTGGAGCGCCGCCGAGCTCCAAGCTCGTCGTGGCCAACACAAGCTTGAGCCTTTTCATTTTTCTCTCTCTCATTGTGTCACCTCTGTAGGTCAAGGAACTCATGTTGGTGGCCATTTAGATGCTACCGCCCTAACGGCGCCGAAACACGGCCGCGCACCGTCATTGTCGTGGCATGCACGTGGGCAGAGCTCACCGCCGCCTCGCTGGAACCCTAACCCACCCTAGATAGTTTTGTTAGGATTTTGTGAAGCCATAGCACACCTCACCAGAGCACGTGATGGTTGGAGAACACTGGCTTACCATTGCGCTACCTCCGTCGTTCACCATTGCCGCCGGCAAGCCATCTCCGGTGAACCCTAGGTCACATCTTCACCACGAACTGACGTGGCTTGATGAGGGGAATATGTTGGTGTCACCCTCATCGCCGGACATCTCGCCTGGCAAGATAGGGCTAGCCAGAGCGCCTCCCCTGCCCGGGTATCACTGATGTGTGGGTCCTATTAACCAGCGGGTCCCAGCTGTCAGCGGTTGTGGTTTAGGTTTTCTTTTTATTCTTTTCATGAAATGCATGTGAACTTTGAAAATTCATAAGTAGATTTGTAGATGTCCATTTTAGGTTAACCAAATTTTGTTGAGTTCATCATGATGTGTAGTATTTATTAAAAATATGAAATGCATAGTTTGAGATAATCTTCTTAGAGAATGAAATAGGGCAAGAAAAGTACTTTTTACTTGAATTAATCCTTGGAAAATGCATAACTAGAGTTAGGCGCATGAGAAAAATGTAATTCCAATTTTCCTGATCTTGTGTTGACTTGCTCTAGTTAGAAAAAATGTTGAACTTACAGTAAACATGATTGGAATAGGGTCTTTCTATTTATCTTTTAATAAATGGTGTTTTCTGAGGAAATTCATAAAGATAAAAATAAGTAACTTATTGCCATGCATATTTTTGTATAGTGCTAATGGGTTTTAGGGAATCTATGAAAAATATGAAATCTATTGTTTGACACTTTTCAATAGGGTTAACTATTTTTCACTAAAATCAGCCCTTATAACTTATCATTTATGTAGAGTGTGTTGTACTTGTCTTTTTGGCATGAAATTTTTACAGTAGCCTATTGGGATCATATATGAAGCACTGTAATTTTATTAGAATTTCTGTGCACCTTTGATATATGTTTGTTATTTCACCTAATTATCTAATTAAATTAATAAGGGCATTTAAATAAGTAAATTGGGCTGGACCATTATGTTTTCTAGAGTGTATTTGATGTCTATGAACTGTTGGTACAAGTGGTGATGTCTAATTTTGATTGCTTATATGCAATTAAAATATTATTGTCGTATAATTCAATTTTAGTGACTGTTTGGATAGTTTCGGTTGTTAAGTAAATTGCAAGGGTAAGGTGATGTTTGCTATGAATCTTGTCAATAACAAAGTTGTAGATAACTTACTTATCTTGCTTGTGTCAAATTTTTAGGGCAATAGGCCAAATGGCTTAGGTTATGGCTGTTAGAAGTTGGTCTCCCAAAATGCTGACTCTCTAGAATTTCTGGACAGACCTAAGAATTTTACCTGTTTTGACTAGGATCGTGGTTGAATCACCTTTTAGTGATTAAATTAAAGTTGTAGGCAATTTTATAAGCTTTCCATAAAGTCCATGATCATAGCATTTGGTTGAGTAGAACTCTAGTTATGATCTAAACTTGTAGATACTGTGTTGCGGTCCAGAAATGGACTTAGTATGGATTCTTGAAATTTCTAGAGAAGAGATATGCACCTACTTAGTAAATAAGAATTCAACGTTGTTATCATCCTAATGACCTAATATGATAGTCATCATTTAACCATGCACATTATCATGTCATGTCATCCATGACCCATCTTATGCATTCATGGTTCTCACGTTTTGCATCTGCATGCATTAGGTGTGATGGAAGAAATCATTGTTTTGGAGTACGAGAACAATCCCTAGGAAGAGCATCAGGAAGTGCAGCAATAGGAGGCCCTAGGAGAAGGCGAGCCCAATGGTGAACAGTTGCCCGAGTGTCCAGATCATCAGCCCTCAACCTAAATGGTACCAAAGGTGACCTAAGGCTATCTAAGCATGGGTGTGCTTGGTTTGTGTTAGGAATAAATTCCCTAGCTGGGTAGGAATCGATTCGAATCGCCGTCTCTCCCGGATAGTTAGAACATGACTGAGCAGAGGCAACGTAGAAGCACTAATTGAAACTTGGTGGTTATGATGATTGCTCAAATTACTACACTAGATATGGTTACTAATGCTTGTTTAGCTTGATCAAGTGCTTGCTATAGTATAGGTGCTAATTTAGAGATGCTTAATTGAATAGGGATAACTTGAAGCTAAAGATATTATATATTTCAAGTTATGCACTTAAGCTTTTATGTAAAATGTTGTCAAGCTAGCTCCACCTTTAAAGCCTTACATACTCCTTGGTGTCTTATTATTTTGGTTTATGATGGGTAAGTCTAGCTAAGTATATTCTCGTACTCAAGGTTTATTCCCATTTGTTGTAGATGATGTGATGTACCATGGTTACTGCAAGCATTGCATAACTCCTATAGTTGATGGAGAGTAAGACCAAGGGCATGGTCATTCTATATCATCTCATCTATGTGCTTTTGTTGGAGATGATCTTAAACTAGCTATGTATTTGAAGTATCTTGATGTTGTTTCAAAACTACGTTGCTTCCACTACTTCTAAATTTGGGTTGTAATAACTTTGTTGAAACTCTGATGTATGAGAACTATTTGTGAACCTGTTGTAACATGTGACTGGTTGTGTTGAATTATGTACGATCTTGGTTTGTACGTTGGTTTTTTTTGAGATCCTTCATGATTTCATCGAACTACCAGGTTTATATGGGCTCAAGTATGATGGTTTGATTGCTTTCGTGATTGCTATTGTACGTGTGCTCTTATAAATTGGATTGTTCTGTTACACTTATCTCCTTCAAATGACACTTTCAAAGTATCCAAATTTGCTTTGCACTTTCCATTCCATTCACCTTCCTAAATTCATTCGGACCTAGGCTTGACACAAGCAATGCTACGGCTTGTGCATTTTGATGGAGATTGTGCACTTCTTCCAGAGTTATGTCTCTATGTTCATTGGCAGGAATCATCACAACAACATCCACAACTTTCCAAAGTCTTGCGGCAATAATATGCGTCTTCATCTTGTAAGACCAATCGGTGTATCTTGTTCCATTAAAGTGAGGTGGCTTGCCAATGTTGATAGACGGAGTATGTAGAGGTGAACCTTTGATGAGTTGCCCATAGTCAAAGTTCATGTTTGAATATACTCTCTTTCCATGAGCATGCTCACCGGCTCTAATATCACTAGTGGCATCTGCGTTTGCTTCATTCCTGCCACTTGTTGCATCATTCTTGCCACTTATTGCATCATCAACCTTCTTGCTAAATTCTTCCTTCATCTTGCTCATCTCATCTTGCATCTTTTTTCATTACATCTTGGAAGAACTTGACTTGAGCAGCTATCAACTCTTCAGCTATCTTCTTGGCCATCTCGGTGGCGTCGACTTGCATCTTGTTAGTCTTCAACATAGTTTCTTCTCACATGGTGAAGTGCTAAAAGAAGACCTTGCTCTGATACCAATTGAAAGGATCTAAACAATGCCTAGAGGGGGGTGAATAGGCGTATCTAAAATTTTCTATGTAATCTCAAAGTCAAATGTCAGTGACAGTCGGAAGTCCTGACAGTTTGGGCCAGAACTTCCAGTAGCCAGAAGTTCCGACGCAAACAGCCGAGAGTTCCGACACCTACGAGAATTTCACTACAAGTGCTAAAATGAACTTTGAGTGAAAGATATTTTAGAACCCCACTCCCTAGTGGTAAAATGAAGTGTTGGGGTTGCACCTTTGACGCCAGAAGGTCACCACTCCATAGATCGAGTCCAAACCCTAAGAGAAGAGTTGGGGAGGAATACAAACCAACAAGAACAAATATGATAGCACAAATCACAATAACAACAAGCACGCAGGATACAAGAATTTATCTCAAGGTTTGGCAACCCCACAAAGGAGCTCCTACGTCCTTGTTGTTGAGGTGACCACAAAGGTCAGAGTCTCTTCCACCTCATTGCCTCTCTCAAAGAAACCACAAAGGTTACTTGAGTTTTCCACTAAGAAATCGAGGGTAATACAAACTTCCCAAGGCTCTTCCACAAGATGGAAGCTCTTGGGCAACGCCTAGCCAACTAGGGTTCCAAGAACCCAAGAGTAATATATGCAAATCCAATCAACTTGACAAAGAAATCAAGTGCTCAAGCTTGCCAAAGTGATTCTCTCACTCAATCCACTCTCCTTTCACTCAAAACCCTAGGGGGATCAAAGATTGGAGCAAAGGGGAGAGGAGAGAGGTGCCTTGAATGCTTGGGAGCTGTTTTGGACAAAGGTTGGTGAGCAATGAATGAGTGGTGCCAAGTTAGAAGAGAGGAGAGAGCTATTTATACACAGGCAAATCTAATCATTTAGATTTGAGTCGAAAGTTCCGACATAGATCGTCGAAACTTCTGGCACTATGCAAAAATACTATTCACATAGATAGTCCACTGGGCTTGCTCACATATCATTGGAACTCCCAGCGGTCATCGAGATTTTTGGCTTTCGTCAGAACTCCCAACAGACATGGCGAGCCAAGCGACTAAGTCCCAAAGCGTTGGGACTTCCGACAGGAGCTAGGACTTTCGGTACGGGGAACTTCCAACTTTCATCGGAACTTCCAACGAGCGAAGGTGGGCAAGCGGGCTACAACTAAGTCAGCAAGCACCACGACTTTCAACACCAAACATTAGGACTTTCGATAGTCGAAACTCTCAGCTCATGTTGGGACTTTCAACTTTCAAAAGTCCACAAACTATGTCCAAGTGTTCATGAGGTGATTTTGTGTCTCTCTTTTGATTTTATTTTTATGCTTGACCACTCTATCTTCCTCAGACCACGTAAACTTGCATCCCTCTTTACAGTATAGCATGCCTAAACCCAAACCAAAACACAAAAGCTTTGAAAAGTGCTTTGGGTTTGTTCGCTTTTTGTATGTGAAGGATTGAGGGATACCATTTCATCTTAGATCAACTCTTTTAAAGCTTTCAAGGGACTAAAGCTATAATATATCTCATTAAGATCTCATTATTTCCTAATTTGGATGTCATCAATACACCAAAACCCACATAGGTGGCAAATTCATTTTCATTAGCAATGGATCAGGAGTTGCTACAATGCTTTCACGCCTCAAAAGTACATAAGCATTCAATCAAAAATTCTCCTCCAGATTAGAATAAATTGATCTAACTTTCAAACTTACCCATAGTACCTTCAACCATGGGGCTTCTTAGCCTTTACTTGGGTCTTCAACAATTGAAAGACAGAACGATCAAGTCAATCATTATGCCTCATGTTCTTTGTTCTACCATTGTTCTAGGGTTTTTATAAGTTTTCAAAATAAAACTCAGAGATTCCATTGTATGACACTCTCAAGTCTCTCAATATATGTGGCATTTATGGATCCTCACCAAGGCAATAAAGATGTTATGCCTTTTTCTCTTCCTACCACTAAGGCTTATGTGGAGTTCATAGGTAAGGATAAAGCTAGAGCATACTTGCAATGCATATATTATAAAGTCAAACTATGGATCCAAAGAGAGTTCATTCATATAATCAAATCAAGATGTGCATGTGTGTGGATATATGTGTGGTGGATATATGGTGGAATCCTAATTCTACTTTGCTCCTTGAAAACATATCCCTCTTTTGAAACTTAGAAATATTTTCGCGAGAGAACAGGGGTTATTTTATTCATTTCTACTCTTTTTCTTTTTTTTCAGGCGGGCATCTGAGTGCCCATTGTTTTCAATATCTCAGACACTTTTGTGTCCATTTTTACTCAACTTTTTTCTTTTCTTTTTTTATGAAGAACTTTTGCATAGCCCCATGCCTCTTTTCTACAACAAAACTTTGAGAGATATCAACAAGAACTTTGGAGCATTTATTTGGTGGATGGAAAACCAAACAAGCATGTTTTTATGTTCTCCCAGTGTAGGAGCAAAACATTTTTGGGTGGATCTTAATGGAATGTCATGTTTTTGCACCTACCCCCTGTAACAAACCGGGTTTTTGGTAAAGCCAAAAATATGAACTTTTTAAATTTTTTCCTGCAACGTGTGAAACATGTAATTGCTAGGTCAAACATGAGTCCAACTCGCTAACAAGACATTGCATACATGTAGATGGTTTGTAGGTGATTGCTGGAGTTTTCGAGTTGTCCTGTGTTTGAGTCTTGATTATTGTTGGAGAGCACAACCCATTGCAACCTCCTTGTGATCCTCATGGGATTATTTTGAGTCTTCCATGAATCTCTCTCTATAATCCCAAACCCCACTAGAACCTAGACTTGCCATTTATATTTGTGCCGACCATTGGACCGGAGTCCCTAAACCCTAAGACCCCTAGTAGACCACCACAATGAGTAAGCATGTTGTTAATACATGCGGGTACGCACATATAAGACCTAGAAGTAGGAGAACAAAGGAAAAGACCCTCTCCTCTAGTCGCCAGTGGAAATCATCTCAAGCCCCCTCTTGGAGCTCACATCTCAGGTACCATCAATACCCCTCTCTTGAAATTCCTATTCAAACTCCATGCGGATTTCCCCGAATTTCCCCCCAAATTTCCCCTTCGAGTCTTACAGAATATCCCCTAAAAAATTCCCATCCGAACACTCATGGAAATTTCGTCCTGAGTTTATATGAATCTCTTTGAAAGATTCCTCGAACATCACCTTATATTTCACCTTGGAAATCCTTCTCAAGATGTGGTGAATTCTTCTCAAATCCAAATTCAAAACCATTTAAACATAAATTGGAAAATCTATTCCCTTCTCTCTTCTCTCCCCTCATGCCTTGGCCTAGCCCAGCACTCCCTCACTTCCCCTTCTTTCTGCACCGGCCCAGTAAGCTGCTGGAGCCCAACCGAGCCCCCCTCTCCTTACCTCACCGGCCCATCTCGCACCCCATAGGCCTAGCTTGCTAGCCGCGCGGCCCACTAGTGCCTTGGCCCAGCCTTGCCCCCAGGCACCCCTTGCCAACCCTAGATGAGGGCAGCTCCCAGCACTGCCGCCGCTCGCACGCTGCGCGACGCGCACGCCAGCGCCCCTCACCCATGCCTCGCCTACTCTGCTCCTCGATTCACGCCGTGTGTCCCTACCTGTGCACGAACGCCGAGGATCATCGGCACCCCTTGGAAGCCCTAACCCTCATGCTATAAAAGCCACAGCAGTCGGCACCTCTCTCAGACCCCCTATAGTCACCGCCGCTCCATCCCTCTCCCTCGTTGCTCTGCCCTACCGTGCTGCACAGCCACGCCGGTCAGCCGTCGTTGGCTGTGGCCCTCCACTACCTCACCATGTGGCCGCTCCCAGCCGGGCGCCATGGCCACTCGAACGTCGACCTCGACGCCATCCGCGACGTCGCCCGAGCCTACGTACACTACAACGCCACCAGCGCACCTCGCCGAGCCACTCCACTCCGACGTCAAGCGTGTCCACCACCATGGACCCAGCCTCTACCATGGTGTCATGCACGTCACGCGCCACTACTTCCCCACCATGGTCACGCAGTTGCCCGCACCGACAACCCATGAAGCCGAGGGCACCAGCATCGGTGCCCTGCTGGTTACTCCTCCACCATGGTCGCCCACCAGCGCCTCCACTCCAAGCCCCGTCGTCACGTAGCACCTCTGAGCCAGCGTCATGCCCCTCCTAGTCCATCGGACCTCACTGTTCTGCAGCAGCACGTCGCCATTGAGCCTCCATCCTCTGATGACGGTGAGCCTCCCAAAGCCAAGCTTTTCACCTTTCCTTGCACCGCAGTGGAGTTTGCGCCTAAGACTGGCCTTCGTGCCACGTTCCTTCACTTCGTAGGGAAGCAGCAGGCCTTGTAGCACCCTTCACTGACTCTGTCACCCCTCCGACCACCTGCTGCTCTAGCCTGACTAGCTGCAACCAACCCTGGCCACCTGTAGCCAGTCGCGGCCATGACCAGCAAGCCACAGTTGGCCAGCAACAGGCTATAGCCGACCAGAGGAGGCCGCAGTAAGCCGTTGCCAATCGGGACATGCTCTGGTAGGCCACCTATGGCCGTAGCATGCCCGAACTCCATGACCAACCCCCACATCAACTATGTCAAGCCTCGAACTGAACCTTGCCAAGCGGCTATGACGACATAGCTGTGCTACCGGCAACGAGCCTAACCCGCGTCGCGCGACCTATCGTCTGCAAGCCCTCGGTGAGCTACATGAACCAAGCTCCTACCTTTATCACTGAGGCCACCTTGCCCATGCCTACTCGGCCTTTGAGCCGCTATTGCAAACCAAAGCCGGACCTTCCTAAAGCCCTACATGTTGCCGGCCCAAGACCGATGACCCCTCCATGTGTCTGGCCTTCGAGCCATGTTTTTCTGCAAGGACCTTGTCAACCGCATGATACCAACGCTCTTGGACACATCGCACACACGCACTTGTCGTGTCATTCCATTGCACTCATGCCTCGAATGACACTAGCATGAGCCTGTTTACGTTGCATAGAAAAACACCGTGCCATGACCTTGGATGCCCAACCATAGCACACTGTTGCCACCGCTACACGCTCGTGTGAGGCCTAGCCCGCCCTTTTGTGACCACCATGAGCTCGAGTACACCGAGAATAGCACGTCCTAGCCATGGCTATGACCGAACTCCTAGAGACCGTACACAACACCTAGACTACCCCTGTTTAGCTGATGCTAGCGTAACCCTCACTTTTCCGCTTGGGAGGCATACAGATGTGCCTTGGACTTGCCTAACCCCCACACACAGATGATACAGACACACACCTCACAGTCCCCTACACCACCATGACCTCCCAACCATGCCATCGCGATCACAACCATAGCCAATGCATGGACTCACGCGTGCACCGACCTAAAAGGACTAGCCTTGCTAGTGGCCTCGATGTTCATGGCCCTTGGCTGTCATCTCGATGCCCTTGTGCAATAGCTGATAGCCACACCGCACTCATGGAACCTCACATGCCCAAGCCTCCACAAGGATTCGACTCGCCATTTGTTTGCTCACTTGGACACCTTCACCCTGTAAAGAACGCCGATGCCGCCAAGTCCCCCAATCACACACGGACCTAGAGCCTCACAGCCATGGACACTTGCCCTCACCTTGCCAGCCGAAGACCAAGACAGAGCCTTTTATGGCCGCTCGCCGCACGGGCACGCGTGCACTCACACGCAAGCATCGCAGTGGCTTGGCATGTGCCTTGCCGCCACTACAATCGACCACTACCATTCATGCTCACACACACACCATCCCAAGAGCTCCAGCCTTGCTTCGCCCTATCATTCATGGACGCACGCCATGAGCCGTGGACTTATGCACGCTCACTTGCATGTGGTGACACACGGCCGTGCCTCCACATGACATCGCGTGAGCCTTGGGACCACACCACCATGGCCGTTTGCATGCCCATGTGTAGTCCTACGCTGAGCCACATGTGCGAGCCAACGCCATAGCCACTGGAGCTAAGTCCGTGAACAACAGCCGTCATTCGACCAAGCCTTAGCCACGTCTTGGCCAGCCACAGCCGCATCTAGCCAACTATAGCAAGATGCAGCCAGCCGCAACTGGCTGTAGCTGGCCATAGCCAGCCAAAGGCAGCCATAGCCAGCCTTGGCCAACCATAGCCACTTGTAGCTAGCCGCAGCCAGCCACAGCGAGCCATAGCAAGCCACAGCTAGCCACAACAGGCCATAGCTAGCCACAGCTGGCCAGAAGAAGCCACAACCCTCTAGGACAAGTTACAACAGCCTATGGCCCTCCACATCTTTGCCACGAAGTCGAATCCTAGTCGAATGTCATTCCCGACACCGACGAAAGCCCTTCCTGCTCACTCTTATACTCGTTCGTCCACTTTCAATACATGATCTTAATCTATCTATATCTGTCTGCACCACGCCCTTGTGCAGGTCTACCCATTCCCCTCGCTATGGATATGTGCTACTCCATTCGTCCTTGCATTTATGTCATTGGTTCTTGTGTATTGGTGTTGTTTGCCTGAGGACCATGCCTTCGCGCTGGTCGAGGGATCGTACCTCATTCGACCATTTCGGTCATGGGATCGCCCCACCATGGCCGTAATGACAAGCATAACTCGCTCCCTCGCTTTTAGATGTCTCCGACGTACTACAATTATTAGTAATACGATTTGGCTCTATGACTTGGCCATTGTGGACTAAATGTTGGTGCGGATATCACCCGCACACAATGAGCCCTTGTGGCCTAACTTAGTGGACGAGTCGGGATATGATGATTGTAGAAGACGGATGCCAACTCGTGTAGGATAAGCTCATGGTCGTGAGTCCCCTCGCCATGACCATCGGGCTCTACCTCTTTTCGCCTGTGTTTATCCTAGCCACCTTATATGATTGCACCACCTTGACCATAGCATTCCTTCAGATCTAAGCAGTGACAACCGCACTGCTGCGAACCAAGGGAATAGCCTTGCGCCGTTTAGTTGCACGGTCGTGATGCCCTACGAGTTGGTTTGGATCGTGGGACTGTATCTCTGTTCTTCCAACCTTCGTCCGTTCCATGATGAGTTGGTCGAAAGAGAACGGCTTCCATTCTTCTCTCTTTGGTTCTCAATCCTCGTCGATCTAGTGAGATGTAGATTGAGCACCTTGCTTGTTTGGTGTTTATTGCGCTCCTTTGATTCCTGTCGGCCTCTAGGGCGAGTGGATCAAAGGAAGGCGAATCTCGTGTTCTTCTCCTTTGGTTCTTTCATGCTTAAACCCTTGTATGTTTGTACCCAAATTGGACCATAGCATTTCTGTGGTTCTTGCGGTGACAACCGCACCGCTAAGAACCCTAGGGTGTCTTTAGTGCATTTAGTGCACCTAGGTCCTAGTACCCTACTAGTGGATTGGGCACTCGTGTCCTTTTGTGTGTCGCTCCTTTCCGATGCCTCATCCTTTGCCATGGTGTGTGTATAGGAAGGAGTAGACCTTTGCCATACCTTTCTCTCTTGCCCCACCCTTTCTTGGTCCTCATCAATTACAATGGCATACGGATTGAGAGAGACCGGAATTGCATAGCCGCTCCTTTCAATTCACGTCAATCTCTATGACGCCTGGATCGAAAGACCGCGAGCTATGGTGTTTGCTTAGGATGGGCTGAGGTCTTGGCCATTTATCTTGAAGCTGTACAGGTCGACCACAATTGGCTCGGGAAGTACAGGCTAGGCCTTGACTTAAAGCTCACGCTTAGTGAACAACCACTTCTATTTCTTTGGCCCATGGATCGGACATCAGCCGAAAGGGCCAAGTCATTTCCTTTTTTGTGTTCCTTTTGGGTCTTGTCGCCTTTTTGGAATATTGTTTGTTCTCTTGTCTTGAGTGTGTTTTGGAGGTAATTGCCTCGAGGACAACGTTGGATCAGAACCCGATGGAGGAGGAGAACGTGATCGACAAAAGGACCCTGGGAGGGGGAGACCTTGCTGATCGACTACACCGACTAACGAAGATTTGTACCACTACTACCTCGACATCGCAGGTGTCATGGCAGCACCGTCTTTTAGAGAATCCTATTAGACATTGCATAATATCTAGAACTGCTAGCGCTTATAATTATTCCTTTGATAGTACTTTGATGCATGCTACTACCTGAGCCATTATTACCCTGATGCAACCCACTCTACCACGTCACCCTGCTTTGTGCATTTGCTCGCTTATATATGCTTACTTGCCTGCTTGCTTGCATATTACACCACTATACTTATTATTAACTCCACTTCGCATTATATCGGGGATGTGATGCTGGTGGTGAACCCCCTGGGAATGGTTTGGCTATGGGTGCTGGACTTGGTGGTGTGTGAGCGTGCTGTGTGTGTCTTGGGTCCGTAGAGAGTGAGGGTTGTGTCGACCGAGCTAGAATAACGACAAGCCTAGGGCAAGTCTTGCCATGTGGTGCTACCTGGGCACTTGGATATGGAGTACCTATGGTGAGTAAATGGTAATTGGAGGTGGCCTTGGGTGTGAACCTCGAAGAGGTGGAGCCCGGGGTAGAGGTGCTGTGGTGGCACGTAAAATGGAAACCCTGATGAAGACGTTCTGGCTTGGTCAATCCCTAAGGACTTACTAGTACTCAGACTCACAGGGAGTCCTTACATCCCACTCACCCTATATGGTGCGGGACAGTCAGACTACTTGGTAGAGCGATGCCACTACTGCTAGGTGAACATGTGCAAGGAGGTACAGGGCATGCGGTTTTCCCCACACCCTTCCGAGACTTCAGGAGGCCTTATGGACCTAGCTCTTGACATCCGGTGGGCCCTGGCTCTATCTACGACTCACAGTATCAGCCATCCTAGACTAGACTTGGGATGTTCCAGGACTGAGAGGTAGGGTGGCATCGTTCTAGGCTAGCAAGTGGCCAGAATCTACCTAGACGGGGCACCGTTGAGGATGGCTATCTTGTGGGTATATAAAACCTCTACAGAGTGTTTGGTTGATCGATCAATACATATGCTAACTTGTTAGCTATGGACCTTCCCTAGGTTTTGCTTAAACTAGATAGGAGATGAGTCCTTCTTTCCTCCTTCTAGGGTTTGGGGTATTTTCTGGTCGTGAGCCTTGGGGGCTATGGGCTGTTGAGACAAGGCCGAGAGGGAGTTGGCCTGTCGACCTGAGTGTGTGAGATGAAATGAGGTGTGGTGGTGTGGAGATGGTTTGGGATGGATGGTTGACGGATGGATATGGATGGTGTGGTGGTGAATGTGTTAAAAATTGGATATTATTATTATATTACAAATGTCATTTATTTCTCATGCGCTAAGGATGCAAACCACAACCATATATTAGGATCGCCAGATCCCTTGTTTATCTTTTCCACTAAAGCTCATCGATGCTGACCATGGCCTGCACACATCTGGTGGTGTGCAGATATCCTGCTTCTTAGAGATGCTGACTTTAGAAGGATTAGAAGGTCTCATGCCTACGCTCAAGTTTGGTTCGGAGATGGAATCTACGCTGCACTACGCCAACTCTGATGATGCCCGTGAAGGAGGAGCCTTCACTCGACAGTCCTCCGCTAGATTAACTCTGTAATAGGTGTGTTCCCCAGTGATGTAATATCTTGTATTCTTGAAATCTTATGATGTATGACTGTGACATCGACTGAAATATGATAATATGATGGAATCAGTTCTTGGTTCTATCATATTAAAATTCATTCTGTGGATTTTCCCTTCGAGGAAAAATTGAGGATGTTTCACCCCCCATGTTGGAGTAGTTCATATGTGGGTGGTGTGTACGTGATATTGATTTTAAGAGCATGACAAACCTCTCATAAGGGTCAACAAAGCTTGACAAAACTAAATGCAGAAACAAGCAGCATATATGTGGAAGTTTTCCTAGCCTAAATAACATGTATGGCTCTGGTAGGAATTTAGGCTTTGTCATACAGGAGCTCATCATGTAGCATTTTTATTTTTTTCAAAAGATAAATCTCTAGAACTTTAGTGTCACTTGGAACAAGATAAACTGCATCTCAGACCTTCTCATATCATATCCGTCAACTACATAGACTTAGATCAAGCATACGCTATCCACAAGTTTCAAGTTCAAAGTAAATCCTTATATAAAATCAATTTTATCCAAAAGTCAGGAGAATTCAAGGTTGAAAACTTGGTACTTGAAAGGAATTACAATAGAGCAACTATTCATCATTTCTAATTTAAGAGATTATCTTCAGAGTCCCTTTTTATTTATTTAGCTCTTAAAATAAATTAAAGCAAACTAGACACACTCTTTTTTTAATTTTGTTTTCATTACTACTACTATGGGGATTACTATTTATTTTTGCTTTTAGTTTTGCATCATTTTTTATAAAGCAAACTAAATAGAACAAAGGAAGAAAAATACTTAGTTAGATACACGGGGTTGCCTCTCCCCCAAGCTGGTTGATGGTAAACTTGGCTGAGGACGAAGTGCAAGGCTAGCAGACCCAAGACAGGTTGGCCTACCTTTCTCGTGGTTCTTTCATCATTTGTTAATGTCGTGCTTTTCTTGGGAGGTTTGCCTCCCCCACACTTGAATTCTATTACCTTGCATAAATAACATGTGGAGACAAGAACCAACAAAATACTTGAGAGATCCTGGCGATACTTATCTTTCCATGTTGTCCCCATCTCATTAACAGTCTTCTATAGAATGTTCTTAATTTGCCAGTTTGACATTTCTGCTTGTCTACTAGTTTGAGGATGATATGATGTCACAATGTTATGACGGACCCCATGATCAGATAGGAAGCGTCAAAACTTCCTATCAACGAAGTGAGGTCCTCCATCGCTAATTAGCATGCGTGGAACTCTGAAACGTAGAAAGATGGTCTCTAAAAACATCCTCTTGGCGTTATTCAAATCTATAGCTTGACATGGTAGAGCTTCATCACATTTTGAAACATAGTTGACTACCACAAGATGTATTCACACTGCTGGGACTTTGGAAATGGTCCCATGTAATCGATTCCCTAGACATCAAAGAGTTCTAACTGGAGGTTGGTGGTGAGTGACATGGCGTCTCTTGTATTGATACTCTCATGTTTCTGACATGGAGTACACCTTCGTATGATGTCTTTGGTGTCATCGTACATGGTTGGCTAGAAGAATCTACTTTGCTAGATCTTAGCATTCATGTGGAATGCCCCATAATGTCCTCCATAGGGTGCCGAGTGGCATCTCTCGATGATCTTGGTGGCTTCCTCAGCCGGAAGACACCTCTTGAGTAGTCCATCAAAGCAGACTCGGTAGAGGTATGGTTCATCCCATAGGTGGAGACGACTTTCATGCATGAGGTTTCTCCTATTCTCCCTTGGTGGTACATAACTTGCAACCATAAAGTTAACAATATTCGCATACTAGGGGTCGGATCCTGCGACCTTTAGGAGCAGGTCATCTCGTAGAAAATCATTGATGTGCAACTCCCATGGAATCTTGAACTGCATTCTTGACAAGTGATTGGCTATAGAATTTTCTATTCTTTTCTTATCTTTAATTTCTAAATCAAATTCTTGGAGCAAAAGGATCCATCTTATAAGCCAAGGCTAAGCATCTTTATTAGTAAGGAGATATTTAAGAGTAGCATGATCAGTGTAAACAATATACTTTGCTCCTACTAAGTAAGATCTAAACTTGTCAATAGCAAAAACAACAACTAGGAGCTCTTTTTCAGTTGTTGCAAAATTCAGTTGAGGTCCTGATAGAGTTTTACTAGCATAAGAAATTGCATGATGCTTCCTATCCTTTGTTTGACCCAAAACTACCCCCACAACATAATCACTAGCATCACACATGATTTCAAAAGACAGCGACCAATCAGGGGGTTGAATGATTGGTGTAGAGATGAGTGCTTTATTAAGGATTTGAAAAGCATTTAAACACTCATCATCAAACTCAAAGGGAGCATCCTTGGCTAGCAAACTTATAAGGGGTGTAGCAATATGAGAAAAGTCTTTTATAAAACATCGATAGAACCCCACATGACCAAGAAAACTTCGTACCCCTTTGATGTTTGTAGGAGGCGGTTGTTGTTCTATTGCTTCTATCTTAGCTCAGTCTACCTCAATCCCACGTTTGGACACCAAGTGCCCAAGAACTATGCCTTCTCTAACCATGAAATGACATTTTTCCCAATTAAGGACTAAGTACTTTTCCTCACATCTTTGCAAAACTTTGTCTAAATTTTCTAAGCAATTATTGAAAGTTTTTCCATAAATAGAAAAATCATCCATAAAAACTTCCATGATTTCTTCTATCATATCAGAAAAAATAGACATCATGCACCTCTGGAATGAAGCTGGAGCATTGCATAATCTAAAAGACATCCTGCGATAAGCATATGTTCCATAGGGACAAGTAAAAGTAGTTTTGCTTTGGTCATCAAGATGGATCGGGATTTGATGATAGCCAGAATACCCATCAAGGGAACAGAAGAAGGAATGCTTTACAAGCCGGTCCAACATCTCATTGATGAAGGGTAATGGGAAGTGATCTTTCTTTGTTGCCTTATTAAGTTTTTGGTAATTAATACACATCCGCCATTCTGTGATTGTTCGTTGTGGGATTAATTCATCTTTTTGATTTTTACCACAGTCAAGCCCCCTTTCTTCGATACAACTTGTACCAGACTTACCCACTCACTATATGGCACGGGACAGATTATCCCTGCATGCAAAAGTTTCAAAACCTCTTAACAACTTCTCTCATCACATTATTAATCTTACATTGGGGCTCTATAGAAGGTGAACATGCTAGATCTATGGGAATGTGATGGGTTCATAGGGCAGGACTAATCCCCTTGAGGTATTCAAGTGAGTAGCTAAAAGCAGAGTGATGCTTTTCTAAAATGGTAAGGAGCCAGAGGGTCTTGTCCTCAGAGAGTTTATCGCTAATAATCATAGGAGACTCCCTATTGTTGTTTAGAAAAGCATAGTTCAAACCTGAAGGAAGGGGTTTGAGCATAATGGAGGCTTTTGGCGGCTCTTGAGTTTCATCTAGAGGTAAAGGATCTCCTGGTTCTTCATCTTCTTGGATGAACTCCTGGGTGTCTTCTTCGAGTTGTTTGTCGGAAGCTTCAAGGAGAGAAGTTGTCATAATCTCCTACACTGGATCTTGCTCAGGGCTCAACTCCATCTTAACATGTAACGAGTGAGTATTGGGAATAGAAAGGGTTATGCTTTTCCTGAGACTTACATTTATACTCCCCTTTCTTCCTTCATGGAGGAGTCTATCTATTGGATGCCCTATCAGAAGATCGAACTCCCAAATATCAAAAACATAAAAACTAAGATACACCTTGGTTTTGTCTACTTTGATTGGTATGAAGTGAAAGATTCCTTCACTAGGAAGGATTTGCCCTGAGCGACTTTTTAAGAGTTTGTTTGTTGGAGTTAATTGCATATTTCTAGGAAGGGTATGTGCAAAAGATTTAGATATAAGGTTTACTCCTACAACCGAATTGTAAAAAGCATCGAAGGAGGTTTTATGAATCTGACAACAAATGGAGGTAGAAGGATAATGTAAACGAATAACTTTAGGAGAAAGCTTGGATTCTCCCAACCACTCATTGCTTACGATTGTTGTCAACTCCTTCATAGTCTTTTAAGGAACTTCTCTTTGGTTGGGTCAGGAAGATGCTAGTTGGGTGCTGACGGCACCAAAGATTTCCTTATTGCATAATAATTTGAGGTGTTTCCAAAATTGGAGAAAAAATCTTCCTCGAATTCAAACATATTTTCCAAAGGCAGAATTTCTTCCTCTTTTGGTGGTTTGGGAACTTGGAGGATAGTTGAGGCTTCAAGTGTGGTAGCTAAAGGTTCGGGCTCAACTATTAAAGGTTCTACTTCAGGAGTTTTCACAACTACGTCTTCTAGCCATCGTCACAGACATTAGTGTAGGGGGTGTTCTCTAGGATTTTTCTAAGGATTTTTTCCTTCACTAGCAGAGCAATGTAAGAAGGCACCTCTAGAAGTTGTATCAAGAAACTGTGTAGTCTCCCCACTAAGACCCATATAGAAGTGTTGTAAAAGCATAGGGTCTTGAATGGCAAGGTCAGGGACAGAATTGACTAGGTCATTAAAACATGCCCATGCCACACCAAGAGATTCTTTTTCTTTTTGTTTAAAATATAGAACCTCTATTCGAAGGCTAACCACTCAAAAGATGGGAAAGAAAGATAAGCAAAAGCTAGAACATAAAGCTTCACAATCTCCTTGTACACTCCCTACGGTTTGAGTATACCAGTGTTTAGCTCTTGCCATCAAAGAGAACGGAAATAGCTTCCACTTTAAGGTTTCATGTGACATGCCTACGATATGCAAGCATGCACAAGTTTGCTCAAACTCTCATAGGTGGGTGCATGGGTTTTCATCATCTTCTCTTGAGAACGATTGTTCCTGGACCATACTTATTAAACTCGGACGCAACTCATAGCTAGTTGCAAGGATAGGTTTCAAAGATTCTAGTGGCTCTATTTGTGCACCCCGTGGGAGCAGTGAATTGATTGATAGGTTTGATATTATCCATGCTTTAAAATAAAGAATACAAGGACAAACCTAGTTCAACGAAATCACAGCAACCATTTCCTTGGCAATGGTGCTAGAAAACTTGTTGACATCTGTGGAGGCACACAGAGACAAAATCCACAAATGCACATGTATTGAAGTAGTTTTCACCCAGAGTTATTATCGTGTATCGTATCCACAAGGAAACATGTGTATGTCGTCTAAACACTAGTTCATCCAGGGATAGCAATCATGGTATAAGTATGAGTAGACATGATTCCTATGGTTATGACCCAATGCAAAGCAAGGCTTATGATTCTAGTGTTTACTTCGGGATGCCGCTTAGATGGTCAAGCATCGCTAATAGATAATCTACCGACGCATCTATGGTCCTACTAATTTAAGAACCTACTCAATTCAGAGTGGACTACAAAGGATGGATCGGGCTATCACCTCCCACTACTACCACACAACCAGAGAGTAGGGAGCAAACACTAGTAGCCGATAGCCTAAGCACCACTCTTATGCTAACGATTACTACTCTAATCCAGCTAGCACGAACTAGTGCACTCAAAAGAACTATGAACCCGTGAACAATACTTTGAACATAAATCAATTACTAGATGTATCTCAGATGTAGACTTGGAGAAGCCTAGATCCAACAAAGTACAAGCCATAGAGATAGCACCAATAGGCCGGTACTTCCCCCAAACTCTTCCTTTACTCTCTCTCTCTATTGTGTACAAAGAATAGATCCTAACAAGAGGACTAATCTCTCTTGAATGCGATGCCCTGATCCTGAGATGAGGATATGAATTAGGGTTTTAGGATGGCTCTAAGGAGTAGGGTAGGGGCTGCTATATATATGAGGTAGCATCAATTCTAGACCCTTGGATCACACCGACTTGAAACAACAATGTAGATTTGATCTTTAATGTGGTGGAGAACCGACATACGAAGGAGGGATGACATGTGGACCCCATAGGCTGGCTGGCCTATAGGTTGGGTCGGCCTGCCTCCCCCAATGACAAGAGGGGCCGAGCTTCGGTGGTTTGCATTTGGAATGGTTTCAGAGTCTTCCTAAGTCAGTTTTGTTGTAGATAAACATGATTTGCTCTAATGATTGGGTCCACCTTGCTTGTTTTCTAGATAAACCCTGCTAAAAACTTAGATTCAATAAAACTCATAGAATTTATTAGTTTAAACCCCCTAAACCTATCTTGGTGATCATTTTCATGCATTTATGCAAGTTATATTGATAGTTTATGATGAGTGTTAACTATCGTCAACATACCCGACCTTCCTCGGCATATAACGGAGAGGTCGGCTCCTAGAGAGGGAGAGGAAGGAAAAACTAGACAGATAGATCCAAAGCATTCTAAGCCTTAGCCTAGCGTAGAGCAGCCAAGAGGAATAATGGAGTATTCCTCCCCTGGCAACCGAGGAAGAGAGAGGAGCATTCCCCTTCCACGCCGGTGAAGAAACCTCACCGCTGATGGGCCTAGGATAGCACCGAGCGATCCCATGCCAAATGTCTTTCTCTATTGTTGTAACCCCTGATTTCGGTGCTATCGAATACAAAGAACTACTCACTGTTGGACCTAGGGCTCTGATAGCCTAAACCAGGATACATCACCATATCTTCTCTTGTGTTCTTGAGTCCACCCGAGTCACTAAAGACCCACACTCCTAACATCCAACGAACAATGATGCTTGCCGTGGTTACAGAACCACGACACTCGGACTCATCTGCAAGCTTAGGAGGGAGAAAAGTAGGTCATAGTAGACAATAGGGACATAGGAGAACCCAAGGAACGCAAATTTAACAAAGAGATTCCCAAAAACCGAGGCAAGAAGAAGCAGACGAGGAAACATGTCCTTAACAAAAATAAGTCGAACATCTAATTCTGCACCAACACTCGGTCTGCCCATGAGCAAACAAGAAATAGTGGACACAATAGCGAGTGACGAAAGAAGATCAGGAGGGAGAACTTAGATGTAAAGAGGTTAGAGCAGATCGAGCTAGATTGCCACTCTAAACATGATTTGAAACTAAGGAATCCATGCCATTACATGAATGAGCGAAAGAGATTCAAAAATTATGATGACCAAAGACCAAAATTTCTTTGGAAATTAAGGTGCTTAAACACTGACGGTGAGGAAGAAGACTGCCATTGGAAGGAGCTTGAGCATGCCAAGATGGACCAACCGACTGACTATAAGCACCCATAATCACAATAGCAAAAGATCGATTCATAGATTTTTGTCCTGACCAAAGACCAAGACAAGTCTTGCTCCTACTGCCAATGGCGGAATTCACGAAGAAAGGGAGTATTACCATTGTGCCAAATATGGAACACATTGAAATACGAGCACTAAAAAGGCTAGAGGTCATAAATATGAAAACCCACTGCCTTGCAAGAGACCAAGAAAGAGAACACATGCTATGACAGAACCGCCTAATTTATACAAGATCAAGTACGGTTGTCCCTGTTTAACATGTTGACGCGCACATACTTTCACTTATATAAACCCGGTAGTCCACTGAGTGTCATGAAGGACCTCGGTAAATCCACATCACAACCAAGATCGCACGATTAAGCAAATACACATCATATACACAGAGTTGCAGCAGAAATAATATTTACAATGAGTTCATAAATAATAATAATACAAGTTTGGGTTTTAAAACCGATTAGTGAAAATAACATATCTTTCAACTAATTATAATAATATAAGTTCCAAATACATTGCTAGCATACGTGACATCCTCTGACAAAAGCATATAGATAAGAACACTATATAGAGTTGCCGAGCCCACCTGTGGTTAGCGACCATCTTCAGTAGGCCGAGAACTTCACCTACAACATGGTGGGATAAACCTAGAGTACTCGAATGTACTCAGCTAGACATAACCATCATAAACCAAAAATAAAGTGACACCAAGGATTATGTAAGGCTTTATAAGTGGAGCTAGCTTGACAACATTTTGTATAAAAAGCCACTAATTCAGCTATACATTTTATAATTCGGTCATCAAGTTAATTATAGCTATTCATCTCTAGATTAGCAACTAACATGTGCCAAACATGTGGTATAGCATTTAGTAGCATAACAATAGTAACCGTAGTCGGTGTAAGATTTTCATATTCATCAGAACCATCATATTCCAAAATCCAATTACTACGATGAAGATGCTCCGTCAAGTTTCTCACATCTAGGAGAGACGACGATTCAAATCAATTATAACCAGCTGGGTAATTATTCCTAATACAAACCCAAACATACCGATGCCAAGCTAGTCTTAGGTCACCTTTGGTACAACTTAGGTACACATTTCATGGGTTCGATCAATGCCGCACCCTCAGGGACACTACTAGATGATAGGTCAATTTGGACTCTAACCTACCCTTGGCCTCACACTGACTCCCCACACATCCTTACTACCTCTAGTGTGCACACTTTGACAGAACGAGGCCTAGCCTGAGTTGAGCTACTTGGCTTCGCGGTCAGAACAAGTTATCCAGCTAGCCAAGTGAGAGGCATGCGTTCAAAATGACAAGAGGGCCTCCAACGATGTGGTCCTTAATCAGCACAGACAAAATCACATGAGTCATCCTACACATAGACTCCGCCCGGCCTCTAGTTACATTATCCCATGGTTCTTTTCCACGATAGAAAATATAGCCAACCATGCTCCGGTATCCACCTATATCTCGTAGTCGATAGGAAATCACCCAGCTTCTATCGAGCTAAGCATATACTCGATCCTGGACTTACACAGGGTTTAAGGTATATTTCTGGACAAGGAAGTTATATGCATCAAGTGTTTCCAATCAACTCCTATAACCTAATGCATCAAACATAAAGGACACAAGTGATATTTGTAAAAACATAGGAGGCTTATAATGCTCTGGGGCTTGCCTGGGATCCAACATAAAGTCAGATCAGTTAGCTTGCACCGTCTTGGGGAACATCTTTCACTCTAGGAATGCACTCTAGGGGTCCTTCCATCTTCGGGATAGGTCCACCAACACCGTCTTCTGGTTCGACTCCATTATCACATGCTTCACGTCTACGCGTTGTGCATCTAGCGTACCTAGATGAGATGGAACAATGCAAGTGCATGAATGTGAAGAATGGTAACATGAGATGCATCATATAAAAGCATTCAAGATAAGTATAAGGTTACACCTCAAGACATATGCACTTAGAGAGCAAGTCATTTAACAAACTATCACTCAAGTCTAGTATAGGGGTAGCAAGCATAACAAGCATGGCACACCAGTTAACTCAAGTCAAACTATTACTAGCTTTTAACAATCAAGAACTAATTAAGCCTAGCATCACATAAGAACTAGGGCTGCGGTGAACGACACCAACATAATTAAAGCTCTAGCAAACACATGCATCAAGATCATTTTGTGGCAACATGCATACATGACCATTTATTAGTTACCTCAGGTCGATCAATTTAACTCTAATAGTTTCATGAGTTAACACTAACAAGCATACAAAGCAATGCAAAGTGAAGCAAAGAACTTTAGGTACATGCTCACATTCTGGGCAGCACACAACAGTTAATTGTTTTAACCATAACTAGAGCTATACACATCAAATAAAGGTGATCCTAGACTTTCTGGAAAGATTAGGAAATTGTATACATCTTTGTTATTTACACCTAGAGCTGATTCAAAGGTTAACAAGGGTGAAAAACACTAACAAACCGATCTGCTCAAACTTGGACAGAAAACTAACATGAACTTCAGAAATGCATAACTAGAGTTTTAACCATCCAACAAACATGATTCTTAACTTTATAGAAATATTATTAAGTTACCTATAACTTTCTTATTATTATCTTAAGATGATTCTACAACTAACAAGGTTAAACAACCCAATGAAGATATCTCTATCCAGATTTGAACAGAACCTGCCATTCCACTTTGAACAGTAATAACTAGAGTTCTAGTCCACCAAATGCAGTGATCTTAGACATTTTAGAAACTTAGAAAAATCACTACAACTATTATACTATCACCAATACATTATTCTATGCTTAAATAAGCCAAACAATACAATCATTCAGATATGTTCAGAGCACATGCAAAAGCTCACAGCAAATTTGTAAAATCTATAACTCCTAAAATAGCATCCCTAAAATCATGAAATTTTAGGAAAATAAAGATAAGGAAATTATCTACAACTTTTGTATTCAATAAATCTATAGAAAACATCATGTATATCACAAAAATATCACCACCACAAAAACTATACATGCAGTCATAACAGCAGAGATACAACTATATGCATTTACCATTTATGTTGTTAACAACTAACATTTTGTTGCTATATAAGAAGCTCCATGCAACTCCTAACTATAGCCAAACAATCACATTACCTAGCACCAATTATTAGAAGTATTACATGGCATAAACACAAGCATCTACTAACAAAATTTCATTAGCTGTTCTATATATATAAAAACCTATGTATTAATTATAGGTGATGTTGCAAATATCTCACTTGGATCTCAAATTTTTATGAGATAGATGATGACAAAACATGATTACTATACAAATCTTACATGCTCAGGTTTTATAGATTAATTATTACAAAAAAGATAAATTGCTAATGCAAGAAAACATGTGAGAGCAAGATAAATCTAAAACACACTATTTTCTATAAACACATGGCCATATTATATGTTATTATGGTAGCAAAACATCATACAAATGTAGAGGACCAATATTTTCCATTTTTACACCTTCATAAAAATTATAACTTATTTAAAACCATTTATCAAGCACTAAATAAGTTAAATCAATAACTCAAACATACTGCATCCAATGAGCATGAAATTTTTACCGCAGCACACATATAGCATCTATAGCCTACCATAAAATTTAATAGCAGTTGGAGCACCACAACTTTAGATATGAATTTATTTCTAGAAAAACCTAATTAACATAGATAAATAAAACAACAAAAACCTTCTACTAACACATATCATATTATGACTCTAATGCATAAATCAACTTTCAAGGATACAAAAAAGTCTTCATTTGCTACTTTACTATTTTTCTATGATTTATTATGATTTTCCAAAGTTTTAGCTAAATTAAAAGCAATAAAAGAGAAGCACATTTGCATTGGAGACCCTGAACTTTCCTCAAATACCGATTCCAGTGAATAGGTCCTTCTAGGCACTATTCATGAGTCTAGGGTTCACAGTTAGGCCCTTCCCTTTCTTTGAATTCTTGCGTGAGCTCCTCCATGTGAATTGAACAGAGGGGGTTGTTAGGGAGGCTGAGATTTCGGCTAGAGATGGGCCGGCGGCGGTGGAGAAAGGCTGGCCGAGCTGCGCGGCTATGAGGCGCGCCTGCACGCACTTGTAGCATGGTCCAAGGTGTCCCATGGCCTACTAGCCACAGATGCAGGTGGGTGAGCGAGGACGGCCAGGAGGTGGCTTATAGAGGCCGAGCCATGTGCACCGATGGCTGGGCTGCTCCGACGGTCTCTCGCTCGACCGAGGAGCGCCGGTCGGAGAGGAGAAGGTGGCGGAGGTGGTGGTGCATGCAGCAAGGGTAGAGAAGGCCTAGAGGGTAGGGAACATGGCAGTGGTGAGCTTGGCTCACCTCAGCCATGGCGGCGCATGCTCTGGTGCAAGCTGGGGCGAGGGAGAGCGTAGAGGGAGTGGAGAGAGTGAGGGAGAGACTGAGAGGGGGCTTAGGTAGCTCCAAATCGAGGCAAGGAGAGGGCAGGGACGCATGGCCATGGTGCTGAGCATGGTAGCCATGGGGCATTGCGTTGAGCACGTGGCATGCGGTGAAGTGGGCAAGGTGGGAGCCAAATTAGGCCGGCTAAGGGCCGATTTGGACCTTGGGCCCAAAAGCAAAGTTGCAACCCAAGAACAACTCTACAAATTTCATTTAGGGGCCATGGTCATTAGGGTAGTAGATTAGTGGTTAAATAAGCCCTAAGTTCACACCGTCAATGACTTAATGAGGTTTAAGGCAGAGCTCGATTTTGTTGGTTTTGGGAGGTCAAACTTGGTCAAACTAAGTCAAACTCTTTATAGGCTCTTCTCCAAGAGGTAAACTCTATCTTTTATATTTGGCTCAACTTGAGTTGCTTAACAAAAATCCAAGAACATGAGATGCCAAACATCATCAACATTGTAATATCAGACTTAGCCAAATTTTCAAGATCCAAAATATCACTAGGTTCAGTTTTGAGGCCTTAGTTTGACTAAGTTAGGGGCCAAACTAGCTCTTGACCTTTAAACAAAGTTTGTTCCCTAGAGGTGAAACTACAACTTTCATTTAGGGTCAAACACCAAAATAAGTATAGAACTTATAGTTCTACTTTGGTCAAAATAACATCTTAAATATGCTTAAATCATCCTTTTTGATCCATTGAAGCATCTTCCCATCATAAAATTTGTTGTAGAGTCCAATTAGAGTCATTTGGGCAAGGTAGCAAGGTTTGGTAGACATCCCATGTTCCCATTCACCGGATGAAGCAATTTATGAGAGATTATAACTTATCATTTCATGTGACTTCTTGGCTCCAAACTTCATGAAACTTATCCAATAGTCAATGTAGATGGAAATAGATGTGAGGCACATGAAAATGGGCACCTTCCACATTACTCAAGCCTACATTTAAAAAGGGTCAGCATGTAAGCAAGGTGTATTGTCCAAGTTCAAGTTGGGACTCAATTTCATAGATTTGACGTCAACATTTCCATCACCATTTTAGAGATAAGGAACTAAAACTCCTTAGTACCTTTTGATCTATCATGTTTGAGCTCAAACCCACTGCCTAGCAAGTGGCTAACACCTAGGGCATTATAGCCCTCCCCCCTTACGAGAATCTCGCCCCGAGATTCAGTGCAAAAGACTTTTAAGGGAAGAGAAGCATGTCATCCATTTTCCAACATAAACGATAGCATTAGGCTACTTAGCTTCAAGCATCATAGAGGCTAATTTGGTTAAGACAACTTTCTAATACTTGCTCTTCATAGTGGGTCAAATCCAAGATAGCACTGTACTTTGTTCCCGGGATACTGAGATTGTTACGGAGCATAAACTAACTACTCACAAGTATTTGTTTCTCAAGGGAAAATGACATGTACAACTTTCCATGAGGGGTGAGACCATTAATAGGGTAAACATGCTTTGAGGCTGTGAGAAACCGACTAACCAACAGACAAAGTCTATGCCGGTCATAACTGTTCAATCACTCAGATGCCAACTGATGGAAAACTACATAATGTTCCATGTGTGTAGTTCTCTTTCTTAGATAACAAAACTGTATTATCTGAGTCTATTGGGGAAAGCAGTGAATGTGATAGCTGCATTGGTTTGCTCAATGCCACTTTACCAAACTGGAGCAGCAACCATTACCTAGGTTGAATATGATGCAACCTCTTGGGTAAAAACACATAACTGGTACCAAAGGACAAATCCGCATTGGAAATCATTGCTGAAGAAGGATGATAGCAAGGTTTGGAGGACAACAAGGTTGCAAGTACTCACCAAACTAGAGAAACAGTACACTACCAAACAGGTTGAGTACAATTTCCTTCATGGTGTAGATGCACAGTAAGTTGGGTTGACTTGCACTGTAGCAAAACTAGCCTTGTTAGACTACTTTTGACATTGAAGCTTCCTTTCTAATGTCAATCAACAACTCATAATAATAATCTGAAATATGTTGTTTGGCACTTTTGAATTTGTTTCCGACTCGCAATGGCACAAATTGACTTGTAGAACACCTTGAGTGCTCAACCATTGTTGATATGAGAGGGCAAAAGCAAGGAACAAAGGGGTGCAAGGAGTCTTATATAGGGCATCTAAAGGATTATCTAATGACAAAACATTGACCATGTTGCTAATCTTGGCATCAATCACAAACACAACCTTTTAACAAGAGGGATGATAGTAGTCAATAGAGAAATCACAGATTCTGTGCACCTTGGTTTTTAGTTCATATCTCACAAACTACTGGTCCATTCCACATGAATTTCGGTAGGCATGTATACCCATGAGTCCTCTAAAAACTAACCAAAATTTAGCTCAAACGGACACTGTTTGACTATCCAAACGAATTATCTACCAAAACTACTTTATTCTGAAATTTTAGTGTCCCCAAATTGACAAAACATCTCTCAACTCTGATGCTTTACTCAACCAATGCTCAAACCAACTTCAAACATTGAAGTACCCCAAGCGAAGAATGATCTTGCTAAGTTTTGTGACAATCCAACCATGTTTGAGCTTTTAATCACCGGCTTAAAGATAACTAGTTTGGTGCCATGAAATCTGGACAGATTTCATGTTCTTCTTTTTCTTTGCATCACACATTGTGGAGTGTGTTCCGCACTCTCTAACTCTTCATACAGAAGCAATAGCTTTCTCACTAAGGAGATAGGCTAGGGTTTTTCCTTACATGCTTCTTAGGAAATAGCTTCAACCGTTGATTTAGACACCAACTCAACGATGCACAACCACTTGATTTGTGGTTTGTTTTTGTGGGGCACAATGCAACTCTATGTGGAGGGACAGTCCTACAAAGATAAGGAACCATTTCTGACTACCCCCTGGGCTTCATCAAATAGAGTCCTGAACAAATCCTTTTTGTGGCACCTAGATGCATAATGATGCTGACCGAAACTAGGGACATGCTTTCTCTAGTTCTTTACTTAGCCGATATAGCATTTTGTAGTATCTATGTGATGGTTCAAGATAGAGTGCCACTCTGGCCATTTGGCTAGTTGATCAACTCCTTGTTGGTCATTGTTCTATGAGACATAGCCTTCATAGCTACCAAAGAGTTGTTACCTAGCTAGAGATTAACCTTCCTACTGGTAACTAATCAGTTATCTCTCAACACTAAAAAGGTTCCAAATCTTCACTCTTGACAACAAGAATTGTGGTCGATGCATAAACAGATGGTCGCCATTGAAGTCAGCAAACAAGGGTCACACCACAGATGATTGATTTCGATTGTGTGATCATCTTGCACATAGAGATTAAGACTTGGATAGCTAGGTCATAAGCATAATGTGATGATCGATCCTTATATGACTGATAACTTGCCCTTTTGACCCAACAGTGATGGCATAAGTTGTTCACTAGATGGTCGACATCATTACAGTGATAGTCAAGTAGAGTCACTGGTCTACCACCTCTTGCAGTCTGCCAATGTTCATGTCGGTGACCTATTCTTCAAAGGTTATCCTCTTTGCAACTTTAGAAGGAAGCTCTACTACTTTTTGTCTGATATAGGGATCTTTCGATTAGATATGGAGAGATAACCAAGGAAAAGCTCACAAGGAGACAACTCATCGGTGTAGTTCCATAATGGGTCATGACTAGAAAATTCAATACCAGCACGTGCCGAGTAGCACAACCTAGTGTCGGGGGAGGCTCTAGGTTTCATCGCGGCACCGTAGATCGCTAATCGTGGTACCATTACTAAACCTACAACCCACAAGAGTTCTAACATGGCACAAATTGGGTTGCATAGGAGCACACACCATGCAAAGGAGGGATAGCAAGCAAAGGTGGTCATAGGGTTAGGAGTCAACAAGGGGTGGTCCAAAGTAAAGACATGGCATATGAGAAACATAAATTAACTAATGAAGACAACTGAGCATGAGACTTTGGCATAAATTTTCCACGCATGCCTTGTTTTTTACCAAGGAGATTACCAGATAAAATAGTAATATGAGATGCGGTATTGTTGGGCAGCAATATGAGATCAAGACTGATAAACATTCCAAGACTTGAGAGAGTTGGAGATTAAATAAGCGAGATTCGAGGGACAGAGCCGATACACTACTCAGAGATTCAGTTGATAAAGCAATGAAATGATTTGCAAGGAAAAGGCTCTAAGGTTCAGGCTATGAGAGGTTAGCATTGCAACGGATCACCTTTAGGACTAGGGCAGAGATGTCCAACAAGGATTTTTGGGTAGGGTCTTCACACATAGGAGCGAGACAACCATGACACATGCAAGCATTTAACGGAACTAAGCTTGGGCTCACAAGTCAAGCAAAGGCTTGTATACACAAACATTCAAGGGCTAACAATCACACACATAGGCCCAAGCTCCTAAGCAAAGGGAATCTACTTGGAGACAACCATGAGATTAACATAACTTGAGTGCGGTTCTAGGATAAGGCTGTTCACACTCACATGCTTACCGAGGACAAAAAGGGTGACAACTATGGTACCACCTAGATCACAACACATTCACACATATATCATGGTAATACCTAGAAAGCAAGCTACCACACGTCTAAAGAACTAATATGAAGATAACTTGAAAGGAAGAACCTGGCATTATATTTAAAAGAAAAGCATGTGCAGGCTTCTAACAAGGTATCACTACCAGTTTTAGTTTTGAAAAGGGTGAAGTTTTTGCTAACTACTAACATGTCATCTATTTCCTTTGGAAGCAAACATACAAAGCAAAGCTAATCACACACTATCTTCAAGCACAGCTATTCAAGCGGCATGGAACAAGGCATTTTGCCTAGCCTCACACAAGGAAGATAGTAACATCACATTGATCACAAGTTACTTATTATTAGAACAAAAGTGAGGGAAGCATATTTATGCACAAGCACAATCATGATGCATGACCATCCTATTCATCCTCACAAAATTGCTAGTCTGAGGTGGCTATCCTGTTCTATTTTGGTGGCATAACACGTACTCTCTAGACATATAGCTAGTCGTCAGCTACATTCAATCTACGCATTCGTGGTTAGCGTACCAGCAGAAGAATTTCATTTCAGCCCAACCACACAATTATATATATACATAAATGAAAGTCTGGTCTCTAGGTTTCATTCTAAATACTTCCATATATATATACTTTTGTATCAAAGCTACCCTTATGTAAATATGTCTATACATAGATACATAATATGCATATATAGCCGTACCAAAGCTAACCCACAATTAAATACTTCTATATATATACGAGATATATATACTTTAGTATCAAAACTACCTCTCCCCTTTGACCGCATGCTCACATCTTGCGGTCATGCCACTCACCAACTTACCTGGGCAAAGAGGTATATTGATCCATACATTATCATTCAAGCGAATGGCATCCATACAATAGCACGTTGTATGGACAACAAAATAAAAATTACAATTAAGTAAGTCCCCCCATAGTTAGTATCAGTTTACTTAGCCACATAGTAGTCCTTAATTGGGCTTAATCGGAGGTTGTCGCTAGCATAGTTTTGTAAATTAGTTTTGATGAATTTGCCTATAGCCAAAGTTTTGGTCCAAATAGGCTTTTAAAATCAAAACTTTGTTTTTAAAACTATGTATATGATAGTATTATGCTTAATCTTGCTCTGATGCCAGCTATGACAGAACGATCCAATTTATACAGGATCAAGTACGGCTGTCCCCATTTAACATGTTGATGCGCACATACTTTCATTTATATAAACCCGATAGTCCATCGAGTGTCACGAAGAACCTTGGTAAATCCACATCACAACCAAGATCGCACGATTAAGCAAATACACATGATATACATAGAGTTGCAGTGGAAATAATGTTTATAATGAGTTCACAAATAATAATACAAGTTTGGGTTTCAAAACCGATTACTGAAAACAATATAGCTTTCAACTGATTAAAATAATATAAGTTTCAAATACATTGCTATCATACGTGACATCCTCTGACAAAAGCATATAGATAAGAACACTATATAGAGTCGCCGAGCCCACCAGCGGTTAGCCACCATTTTTAGTAGGCCGAGAACTTCACCTACAACATGGTGGGATAAACCCTGAGTACTTGAATGTACTCAGCTAGACTTACCCGTCATAAACCAAAAATAAAGTGACACTAAGGATTATGCAAGGCTTTGTAAGTGGAGCTAGCTTGACAATATTTTGCATAAAAAGCCACAAATTCAGCTATACATTTTATAATTCGGTCATCAAGTTAATTATAGCTATCATCTCTAGATTAGCAACTAACCTATGCCAAACATGTAGTATAACATTTAGTAGCATAACAATAGTAACCATAGCCGGTGTAAGATTTTCATATTCATCAGAACCATCATTTTCATAATCCAATTACTACGATAAAGAAACTCCGCCAAGTTTCTCAGTATCCGGGAGAGATGGCGATTCGAATCGATTGCAACCAGTGGGGCAGTTATTCCTAACACAAACCTAGACATACCCTCGTCAAGCTAGTCTTAGGTCATGTTTGGTATAACTCAGGTACACATTTCATGGGTTCGATCAGCACCGCATCCTCAGGGACACTACCGAATGCTAAGTCGATCAGGACTCTAACCTGCCCTTGGCCTCACATTGGCTCCCCGCATATCCTCACTACCTCTAGTGTGCACACTTTGACAGAATGAGGCCTGCCCTGAGTTGAGATACTTGGCTTTACAGTCGGAACGAGTTATCTAGCCAGCTAAGTGAGAGGCATGTGTTTGAAATGACAAGAGGGCCTACAACGATGTGGTCCTTAATCAGCATAGACGGAATCACTTGAGTCAACCTACACATAGACTCTGCCCGACCTCTAATTACATTATCCCATGGTTCTTTTCCACGATAGCAAATATAGTCAACTGTGCTCCGGTATCCACCTATATCTCACAGGTGATAGGAAATCACCCGGCTTCTACCAAGCTAAGCATGGCTAAGCATATACACGATCTAGGACCTACACAGGGTTTAAGGTATATTTTTGGACAAGGAAGTTATATGCATCAAGTGTTTCCAATCAACTCCCATAACGTAATGCATCAAACATAAAGGACACAAGTGATATTTGTAAAAATATAGGAGGCTTAGGATGCTCTGGGGCTTGCCTAGGATCCAACATAAAGTTAGTTTAGTTAGCTTGCACCATCTTGGGGAACATCTTCCAATCTAGGCATGCACTCCAGGGGTCCTTCCATCTTTAGGATAGGTCCACCAACACCGTCTTCTGGTTTGACTCCATTATCATGTGCTTCACATCCACGCGTTGTGCATCTAGCGTACCTAGATGAGATAAAACAATGCAAGTGCATGAATACGAAGAATGGTAACATGAGATGCATCATATAAAAGCATTCAACACAAGTATAAGGTTACACCTCAAGACATATGCACTTAGAGAGCAAGTCATTTAACTAACTATCACTCAAGTCTAGCATAGGGGTAGCAAGCTTAACAAGCATGGCACACCAGTTAACTCAAGTCAAACTATTACAAGCATTTAACAATCAAGAACTAATTAGGCCTAGCATCACATAAGAACTAGGGCTGTGGTGAACGACACCAACATAATTAAAGCTCTAGCAAAACAAGCATCAAGATCATTTTGTGGCAACATGCATACATGACCATTTATTAGTTACCTTAGGTAGATAAATTTAACTCTAGTAGAAAGCTTATTAAGTTACTTATAACTTTATTATTATTATCTTAAGATGATTCCACAGCTAACAAGGCTAAACAACTCAATGAAGACATCTCTGTCCAGATTTGAACAAAACCTGCCATTCCACTTTGAACAGCAATAACTAGAGTTTTAGACCACCAAAAGCAATGATCTTAGACATTTTACAAAGCTAAAGAAAAGCACTACAACTCTCCTATTATCACTAATAGATGATTCCATGTTTAAATAAGCCAAACAATACAACCATTCAGATCTGCTCCGAGCACATGTAAAAGCTGATAGCAAATTTGTAAAATCTATAACTCCTAAACTAGCAGCCCTAAAATCATGAAATTTTAGGAAAAGAAGGATAAGGAAATTATCTACAACTTTTGTATTCAACATATCTACAGAAAACATCATTTGTATCATGATAATATCACCACCACAAATTGTACATGCAGCCATAACAACAGAGATACAACTATATGCATTTACCATTTATGTTGTTAACAACTAACATTTTGTGGCTATATATGCAGCTCCATGCAACTCCTAACTATAACCAAGCAATCATATTACCTAGCACCAATTATTAGAAGTATTACATGGCATAAACACAAGCATCTACTAACAAACTTTCATTAGCTTTTATATATATATATATATATATATATATATATATATATATATATATATAAAACTATATATTAATTATAGGTGATGTTGCAAATATCTCATTTGGATCTCAAATTTGTATGAGAGATAGATGATAACAAAACATGATTACTATACAAATCTTACATGCTCAGGTTTTATAGATTAAGTATTACAAAAAAGCCAAATTGCTAATGCAAGAAAACATGAGAGAGCAAGATAAATCTAAAACACATTATTTTCTACAAACACATGGCCATATTATATGTTATTATGGTATTAAAATATCATACAAGGGTAGAGGAATAACATTTTCTGTTTTTACACATTCAAAAAAATTATAACCTATTTAAAACCATTTATCAAGCACTAAACAAGTTAAATAAATAACTCAAACATACTGCATCTAATGAGCATGAAATTTTTACCACATCACACATATAGCATAAGTAGCCTACCATAAAAAAATAATGACAGTTGGATCACCACAACTTTAGATATGAATTTATTTCTAGAAAACCCTAATTAACATAGATAAATAAAAACAGCACAAACCTTCTACTAACACATATCATATTATGACTTTAATGCATAAATCTACTTTCAAGGATTCTAAAAATTCTTCATTTGCTATTCTATGATTTTTCTATGATTTATTATGATTTTCCAAAGTTTTAGCTAAACTAAAAGCAATAAAGGAGAAACACATTTGCATATCGATTCTAGCGAACAGGTCCTTTTAGGCACTATTTGATGAGTACAGGCCCGATCTTCCGAGAGGAAGCTGGTAAGTTTGATTTGTGGAGATCTCGACGTTGGTGATCCAGCTTTAAATCAGACACGATTCGAACCCTGCAACCGTTACACCACTGCTCCGTTGGTTATCAACCAAGCACAACTTGATTGACCTCGCCAAGAAGGCTTTTCCTGCAAGCGAATCGAAGAGCACAAGCAAGAAGGTAAAACACGCAATCTGAAATTGCAAATATGAATGACGCGAATATCAATAAAGGATTCAAGAACTCGGTTCCAAAGGACTAATCGACACAGTGGAGGAGATCAAGAATGGGGGCCCTAGATCACTGTAAAAGGATTTGTCACCACAGTTATAATGAACGATTCAGTTCCTCGATGGAAAACTAAACTCTAAACAAAACCCCATTGTGTAGCAGCGGCGGCGGCTGTGTTTATAGTCTAAGACTCGACCTAGGGTTGGGGACGGCCAGGGGTTGGGCGCCCACAACTTGGGCTTAAGGCCCGACACGATACATGGCCAAGTTGGCCCAAATAGATGATGCAGCACCTTGCCGTGGTCACACAGAATGATCCACGGACCTTCTGGAGCTGGGACCAGATCCAAAACGATGGCGTCGTCGTCCCCTTTCCAACGCATCCAAGAACGGCCCGTTTCGATGTCGTATGAGGAAGTTATGACCGAAACAGTGACGACGTGTCTGCTGAATCCGAGGACGACGTGGCAGCTGAGTTGGAAACGAATTGCAACTTGGGGAAGACCATGGCGTCGATGTGTCCAGCATGGCGATGTCCTCATCATCCTCCCCTTCTCGAATTGGAGTCGTCCTCGACTCCATCTTGGCGATGTCCTCATCAAAATTTCAGATTTTTCTGATAAACGAGCGAAAAGTTATGCCTGTTTTACCGAAGGTATCTCAAGGTATGTTTTCCGGGAGGCACAACACGGCGGCGGCAGTTAGGGCAAAGCGTCCCTAAACTCTAACACCGATCACAGTAGTAGGTATTCGCCTAATGATGTAAGGATGGCTGCGATGCAGGCAAAATAAGAGCGGCTGGCAACCTATCTAGGGTTTGCGCGGCGGCGAGAAGTTACACAAGGCGGCTAGCGGGGCAAGTCGAGTAATGTGGTGGCTTCGACTTGTTGTTTGGGAACGGTGGATGGGATAGCGGCGGAAAACAAAATCACAGCAACGGGCGATTGAACTACGACCACGAACACAATTCTAAACCAGCAACAAGACTCGACCACGGACACAAACTCAACAACACGAATCTGAAACGAAATTGCAAAGGCACAAAGGGCGATAGGACAGCAGAAATTGAAATATTTTTAGGCTTTTTGTGGACTCTAGGTAATGAACAAATATGAATCTAAGGCAAACGAGATTATACCTCGCGGTAAACCTGAAATATCTGATACCAATTGATGAGTACAGGCCCAATCTTCCGAGAGGTAGCCAGTAAGTTCGATTTGTGGAGATCTCGACGTTGGCGATCTAGCTTCAAATCAGACACGATTCGAACCCTGCAACCATTACACCACTGCTCCGTTGGTTATCAACCAAGCACAACTTGATTGACCTCGCCAAGAAGGCTTTTCCTACAAGCGAATCGAAGAGCACAAGCAAGAAGGTAAAACACGCAATCTGAAATTGCAAATATGAATGACGCGAATATCAATAAAGGATTCAAGAACTCGGTTCCAAAGGACTAATCGACACAGTGGAGGAGATCAAGAACGGGGGCCCTGGATCACTGTAAAAGGATTTGTCACCACAGTTACAATGAACGATTCAGTTCCTCGATGGAAAACTAAACTCTAAACAAAACCCCATTGTGTAGCAGCGGCGGCGGCTGTGTTTATAGTCTAAGACTCGACCTAGGGTTGGGGACAGCCAGGGGTTGGGCGCCCATAACTTGGGCTTAAGGCCCGACACGATACATGGCCAAGTTGGCCCAAATAGATGACACAGCACCTTGCCGTGGTCACACAGAATGATCCATGGACCTTTTGGAGCTGGGAGCAGATCCAAAACGATGGCGTCGTTGTCCCCTTTCCAACGCATCCAAGAACGGCCCGTTTCGATGTCGTATGAGGAAGTTATGACCGAAACAGTGACAACATGTCTGCTGAATCCGAGGACGACGTGGCAGCTGAGTTGGAAACGAATTGCAACTTGGGGAAGACCATGGCATCGATGTGTCCAGCGTGGCGATGTCCTCATCATCCTCCCCTTCTCGAATTGGAGTCGTCCTCGACTCCATCTTGGCGATGTCCTCATCACTATTCATATGAGTTTAGGGTTCACAGTTAGGCCCTTCCCTTTCTTTGAATTCTTGCGCGAGGTTCTCCATGCGAATTGAATAGAGGGGGTCGTCGGGGAGGCCGGGATTTCGGTCGGAGAAGGGCCGACGGCGGCGGAGAAGGGTCGGCCGGGCTGCGCGGCTGCGAGGCGTGCCCGCACGTGCTCGTAGGATGGCCCAAGGCGGTCCATGGCCTGGTGGCCACGGAAGCAGGTGGGTGGGCGAGGATGGTCGGGAGGTGGCTCATAGAGGCCGGGCCATGTGCACCGATGGCTGGGCTGCTCCGGCGTCTTCCCGCTCGGCCGAGTTGTGTCAGTTGGAGTGGAGAAGGAGGTGGAGGCGATGGTGCATGCAGCTAGGGTGGAGAAGGCCTAGAGGGTAGGGAACGCGACAGCGGTGAGCTCGGCTCGCCTTAGCCATGGTGGCGCATGCTCTAGTGCAAGCAGGGGCGAGGGAGAGCGCAGAGGGAGTGGAGAGAGTGAGGGAGAGACTGAGAGGGGGCTCGAGTAGCTCCAAATCAAGGCGTGGAGAGAGCAGGGATGCGTGGCACGGAGGACGCATGGCACTGAGCATGGCAGCCACGGGGCGTTGCGTCGAGCACGTGGCGTGCGGTGAAGTGGGCAAGGTGGGAGCCGAATTGGGCTGGCTACGCGCCGATTTGGACGTTGGGCCCAAAAGCTAAGTTGCAGCCCAAGAACAACTCTACAAATTTTATTTAGGGGCCATGGTCATTAGGGTTGTAGATTAGCGGTTAAATAAGCCCTAAGTTCACATCGTCAACGGCTTAACGAGGTTTAAGGTAGAGCTCGGTTTTGTTGGTCTTGGGAGGTCAAATTTGGTCAAACTAAGTCGAACTTTTTACAGGCTCTTCTCCAAGAGGTAAACTCCAACTTTTATATTTGTCTCAACATGAATTGCTTAACAAAAATCCAAGAACACGAGATGCCAAACATCATCAACATTGTAATCTCAGACTTAGCCAAATTTTCGAGATCCAAAACAACACTGGGTTTAGTTTTGAGGCCTCAGTTTGACTAAGTAGGGGCCAAACTAGCTCTTTACCTTTAAACAAAGTTTGTTCCCCAAAGGCCAAACTACAACTTTCATTTAGGGTCAAACACCAAAATAAGTACAGAACTTATAGTTCTACTTTGGTCAAAATAGCATCTTAAATATGCTTAAATTATCCTTTTTGATCCATTGAAGCATTTTCTAGGAATTCCTCAACATGACCCCTTCATAGCTTTAGTTGTAGAGTCCAATTAGAGTCATTTGGGCAAGGTAGCAAGGTTTGGTAGACATCCCATGTTTCTATTCACCGGATGAAGCAATTCAAGAAAGATTATAACTTATCATTTCATGTGACTTCTTGGCTCAAAACTTCATGAAACTTATTCAATAGTCAATGTAGATGGAAATAGATGTGAGGCACATGAAAAGGGGCACCTTCTACATTACTCAAGACTACATTTGGAATGGGTCAGCATGTAAGCAAGG